>NW_016690405.1:369895-543726 GCF_001604755.1 Lepidothrix coronata
ACAGCATCTGCCAGTTTCTACAGCTCACTATTAGAATTCAGAGAGGACCATGAACCGAGTCAAAGGATGAATTTCTTCACTGAAAGGGTGGTCAGGCACTGGAAGGGGCTGCCCAGGGAAGTAGTAGAATCACCATCCCTGGAAGAATTCAAGAAATGACTGGATGTAGCACTTAGTGCTTTGCTTTACTTGACATAGTGGTGTTTAGTCAAAGGTTGGACTCGATCTCAGAGGTCTCTTTTGACCTCAATGATTCTATGATTCTGTGAAAGCAGACTTGGATTTGAGTGGCTATTGTGATGTGGCCAATGCTGTTCTGTTAGGCTGACACATGCAAGCATAACCTGGTTCTACTTCTAGTTCTGTGGGATACTGACAAAAAACCCCCAAACTCTACTAAAAGTAGAATAATTTGAATAACTAGTTTTAAAGTAATCACTTCACTCTTTTAGAGACTGCCATTCTTTTAGTGGATTTTCTAACATATCCAGCAATCTTCTGGAAAGAAATGTGATTTAGGAAACACTACAAGCTGAAAACTACTACATTACTGATTTACTTAACAAATATAACAGAAAATTAAATCCTGGTGAAAAATGGGTACTTGTAAAAAGTCTTGGCATATAATTTGTTTACACTACTAGAGACAATAGTTGAATAGAATATAAGCACAAAAAGGATTCAAGGGAAGATTAGCCCAATTCTCTGGAATTAATTGATCGTACATGTGTTCAGATACTACCATATCCTTGATTAATACAGAAAACTAAGACCTTTCAAATAAATTGAATTACAGATTACTTATTCTCCCTTTATAACTGTTCTGGTTGCCAGCAAGTTATCATGCTTTTGCTAACAAATGCCATTTATTTAGTGATTGCAGTTTCAATTCTGTCTGCAAATACATTAAGAGTCTTGCCTTGACTGTAATCTTACCTTTCTAGGGACTACTGCACCTAAAAGAAGCTCTGTTAAGGTTCTCTTCTCTGAACCTCTATTTTCTGTATTTTATACTCCTAAGTATACACAACAGAAAAACAGTTAGGCTCTGACAAGGCAGCAAGAGTCTTACTGTGCCCATGCAAACTCTGCCCCGACATTTGCCACCACTCAAATTTACTGCCCATCGCTGGGGCATTTGGGACCAGTAATATTTCTTGTCATTACACTGTCTTTGCATTTAGGAACATTTTAACATGACCTTTAATTTAAACAGCTTCGTAGTTGGCTAGCTATGAAAACCTGCTTATAGCTATCAAGGAAAACAATATTGACATTTAATTGCTGGTTTGTAAAGCACGTTCTTTTTCTTTAGTGTTGCTGTTCCCTCATTACATTGCCAGTGACGATGTAGTCCATTAAACCTGTGTACGCAAGAAAATTGAATGAACTTAGATAAATTTGATCAGCCCTCTTGAGTAGACAGTCTTAGTTTGGGGAAGAGTGTCTTATAACAATTTAGATAAAGTAAACATAAGCCATCATTATCCACAGAGGAGCTTGCATTGATTTAGCTAAATCACTTTCTAAAGCAAATCTTTTCTTCTACAGTGTCGCAATTCCCTTGTGTAGAGAAGAACTTAACTAGATTGTCTTTTTCCTGCACAACATTAGGAAACTTTCCAGAAGGATCCTATATTGTCTGGGAGGTTAGAAGAATTAAAGAACTTTCTAGGCTCTTTTTCAGTTTCACAGTATGGTTTTTACAGGTGGGATGTACCTTCCCTAACTGTGCAGAGACTCATGAAAATTCATTTCAGAATAAATACCCAAGATAGGTTAGATGAGTGTTGTTTGTTTTTCTCCATTTGCCATAGACCTATGGGCTACAATTTCAGACTTGGATATCTAAAGTTGAATTCAGAATCTGTTGCTGTGATCTAGCTGCCTACATAGCTCATGTAATAAGACTTCTTGCAATCAACTCTGATTTAGTGTAAAAATTTTTAGAAAGCAAAATCTAATTTAAATTTTAAAGTGTTGAGGGGTTATCACAGGTTTTATTCATTTTATCATAAAAATTATGTTGAGATGCATTTTACTTGTAATTGAAATCTACTTCAAACCCAGATAAGGTAATACTGTAAAGAAAGTACATTAAATGTCTGGTTGTTATGCAGTTTTAGCTTTTTTAAGTCCTGCATGATACTGAATTTGTAGGATTTAGTTACACAAAATGAAGACTGAAAGCTGCTTGGCTTCTTGTAAAGGTTACCATAAAATGTCAGAATTCTAGGTTGTTCAGTAATGATGTTTCAGAGGCACTCCAAGCTTCTTTTAAGGAGGTGACTTTTTTTCCCCTTGATAATGAAAAAGTAGCCCCTGTAGAGTTGTGAGAATAATATTAGAAGAATTGTTGTAGGGTTAACACCTGTAAGATTTAGTATCCATTTTCAATTTCCTGCAAGCTAGATGGTGTTAGGTAATTACATTCAGATGCAAAAAATAACACAGTGATAGCCACAGCAAAAGGTCCATGGTTTGTTAAAGACAATTGAATTGTTCAGACATACACGTGATGCCCATATGACTGAACCCTGGCTGTACAGACAGACTGGGAAATGAGAGGCTGGAGAGCAGCGCTGTGGAAACAGACCTGGGGGTCCTGCTCAGTGGCAAGTTGAATATGCTCAGTGGCAAGTTGAATATGAGTCAGCAGTGCCCTGGCAGCCAGGAGGGCCAACCGTGTCCTGGGGGGCATCAGACAAAGCATCGCCAGCCGGTCAAGGGAGGGGATTGTCCTGCTCTGCTCTGCACTGGGGCAGAATCACCTGGAATGTTGTGTCCAGTTTTGGACACTGCAATGTAAAAAACACATAAAGCTATTAAAGGATGTCCAAAGGAGGGCAGCAAAGATGGTGAAGGGCCTGGAGGGGAAACCATACGAGGAGCAGCTGAGGTCACTTGGTCTGTTCAACCTGGAGAAGAGGAGACTGAGGGGAGACCTCCTTACAGTTACAAATTCCTCCTGAGGGGAAGAGGAGGGGCAGGCACTGATCTCTTCTATGTGGTGACCAGTGACAGGACTTGGGGAAACGGCATGAAGTTGAGTCAGGGGAGGTGTTGGGCATAGGAACAAGCTCCCCAGGGAAGTGGACACAACACCAAGCCTGACAGAGTTCAAAAGCCATTTGGACAATGTTCTCAGGCACATGGGGTGATTCTTGGGTTGTCCTGCAAAGGGCAGGAGTTGACTCAATGATCCTTATGGGTCCCTTCCAACTCAGCATATTCAATGATTCCAGGTATTTGAGGCAAAGAGACACAGATGATGATGCTTAGGATGAATCAATATTTTTTACTGTATATAATTAATTTGTAAAATGTGATTTTTTCAGTTATTTTTTAAATGCTTGTTTTAGCTAGACTACAGAAAATACAATTTCCAGAATATATTGAAAATAGGGTCAAACTTCTGCAGTTAACTTCAACTGAGCAGGCAAATCCACTTACCTAAAGACCACTGAAGTGAACAGAATCTTATTTTTTTGACCAAAGAACTCTGTAAGAATCATGAGGTCAAACTTTTGGGGAGAAATCCTTAACACCTTGCACATTGGGATACTAAAGAAATATCTGTTCTGAGTTGTTTAGATATGTTCCCCAAAACTGTAATCTTATTTCATGGACCTGATCCTTCAAAATCATCTCTCTCATCAAAATAATAGTTTCAAAATGATATGCCTTACAATTGGGTGTATGAATATATACTAACAACAGGCAGATTTCTCTTATGCTAACATATCTTTAGTATACCTTTGCTAGTTATAAAAGTAGATGGTTCTGGAACTAAAAATATTTACGAGTTGAGCATAGAAAAATTATAGAGTCAAAGTTGCAGTCTTAATAGAAAGGGAAAATGTTATAAATCTCATTTAAATATTTGTCTCTTCCAGACTAGTACTGGCATTTTGGCATGAAATTCTGGCCGATAATGCAATTTTACATGGCCTTAAGTCCTGTCATTATATAAAAATAAAATCTGATGTAATATCCAGATGATGTTCATTTAAACATGATAAAAACAGATGGATCTGCTTGAAAATCTTAAGAAAAGGCTACTCATCTTCTTAAACTGCACTTAACAAGTGCATGGTAACTAACACACAGATTAATGGACTGAAATTTTTTAAGACATTTGTAAACCGATTATTTTACTTGTCAACATGTTTAATCAATATTAAGTACAGAATAGAAGAAGCATGACTGATACTGTCATATAATTAGTAGAAAATACATTGTCACAGGACTTAGTTGCTTTTGGAAGATGCACATTTCTGCTGAAGAAAATTACAGGTGAGCTATTTGAATTTTTGCTTCCAGGTATTTTAATGTGTTTTAAGTAGGAGGATATGTCAGTAAAACAGAAAATTGACTACAGTTGTGTTATTTACTGTGTTTTCAAAACAACTTCTGAAACGTTTTTGAATTATTTTGAAATACTCTAAATTTATGGGGTTTAAGTGAGATGGAATAGTGATTTGTCAGTTATCAATGAGGTTACTTATAGACGGAAGGAAAACAATTAGGTACAAACCATGGTGCTAAACATTCAGGATCGCTGCTTACAAACAGTCTTTTCCTCTCCTCACCAACCCAGCTTTTCGAGTGCTTTTTGTTACAATTGTTTGCTGGCTGTTGATGATGTATGTACTACTTTTCTTTACTTTCATACTCATATTTTGTGCTTCATAGTTAAAATGTTCCTCCTCATGTCCTTGTCCTTGGATCTCACTTCTGCCAGTAAGGCACATGTGCTAGAGGCTGAGGAGAAGAGGCAAAGCTAAACTCAATTATTTAGCAATCTGAGTAGCATGGGTACTTGTGAAAATAGTTTTATCTTTATCTAATAACATTTCATAAAAAGTAAAATACAAAACCATATTAATTTGACACCATTAAACAAAATGGAAGAGCAATGGAAAAGACTTGAAAACAATGTTAATGTTTTACTTTTTAATCTTCTGTTGCATCAAAAATCAAATAAAATACTTAGTCTCACTAAAATACTTAGTCTCACTACTTTTCTGGGATGTTTCCCCAGAACATATTATGCTTATGTGTCTCTTTTGGTTTGGCAAATGTTATAGACATACAGAGCAGTTTTGCTTTATGAAGGGATAAAGATATCCATCCCTTATTGAGGGATAAAGGTACCTTAGCCTGGTAGTCATCTCTGTTGTTTTTATAGTAAGTGTAAGCTAAGAGGTTAGAAGAGATAGCTTTGTTTAAAAAAAAAAAAGGGCAAGCAAATAATAAACTGGCATTTAAATAACAGAAATACCCTTTTCAAGTCTGATTTAGTTCAGTCAGGATAGAGGTCAACAGGATAGTTTAGTTCTTGATAATATGGCCAATATTACAGTCTTTTCAGTCTAACTGCTTGTTTGGCAACTGATGTTCTCCAGATTCCAGTTAAGTAGTTAATTTGTCATAAGGTTGGGATTTTTTTCCCCCTGGTTATTAAAAACTGTCTCTAGCTACAGCTTTTGAAGTATACTTTGATTTAGACTAATAGAGTGTGGTGTTTTTTCAGCATAATAATTAATTAAGAAATGGTCTGCTGAAACAAGCAGGTGCTGCTTCCTGGCCTTGCTTGTGTGATTCGGGTATATTATGTTTGTTCCCCATCTATTTGTCATTCTCTGGTCAGCACTGTTTATTACACAGAATTGTGGTGGCTGTAACTTTTGACCTGTGATCACTGTAAACCCTTAAAGCTCAGACAATTTCACTTTCTGTTCCAAGTGCATTCCTCTCATTAAGTAATTCAGTACTATCTGCCTCCTTTATTGACAAGGCCTCATGATGGCCCCTTTCTTGGACACTGTAAAGTCTACAGCCACTGTACTCTTGAACAGTTTAAGTGGGAATTCATTTATTTTAATTTCTGTATTCACTAGCTAATTAAGTACAATTTAATTAATTAAATTACATTCTGGTTTTGTGTTTTTACCGCTAGATCTGCACTTTCTTTTTCTTGAGAAAAAAATTCATTTTGCTAGTTTGTGATAATTAAATTATGTGCTGATATAAATAGTTTTTAGAAAGAGCTAACAGTATTGTATTACTTTTGTAAGTTATTGTTTATCACAATATGAGAAGAAGCAATTCACACTTGTTCAGATGATTTATGAATTTATATTTCTAGGAGAATCCTCGAGTGGTTTCTAATGGCATAAGAAATTCTTTTACAAGAGCGAGGACAGAGATAACCTGTCAAAGGTTTACTCCCTGGTATTGTGGCAGAAGAGTAGATATGCACTAAATTCCTTTTCAGATTCTACTGATTCATCCATATCAACAGCTTGACGTCAAAAGTTTTGGGGTGATACATGTGAGACTTCACCACAAAAGCTGTTTCAGTGTTCAAAGAACACTGAAATAATCATTAGTATTTCCTTCTGAATTCCCTCCATGGGCTCTTAGTCCCATAGTTTCTTGCTATGAGGTGAATTAAACTTCCGTCTCCTGGAAAAGCAAGAAAACAAAGCACTGCTGCTGTCAGGCTGGCAGAAGTAACTTTAACTTACTTTTCTGTGAAGTGTGGCTTGTCTGTGTTAAAATTAAGATACCACGGTTGTGTTGGCTTTTTTCTTGTTTGCTTTCTGTGATGGGAAAGAGTCGAGATTGTTCATTGTCCGATGGCCTGAGGAGAATCACTGTTTGCTTTCCCCTACAGACAATCCCCACTGTCTATTTGGCCTCAGCAAGGTTTAACCTTGGATTGTTTGTTCTTTCCTGTTGTGAAGGGAGGTAGAAAGGGAACTGAATCGTTTTTGTGACCTGGGCTGAAGAAGAAGTTTCTCGTTTTCTGCTGTTGCCGAAAACATTGCTGGAAAATTGTGCTGTCAGTTCTTCACATCAGCAAGGAAGGGAATGTGCTGTTCTCCCCTTCTGCTGGGGAAGGAACATAACTGAATGTCTTCTAGCTCCTCACACTTTAATTTTGGTAGACTTGTTTTCTGAAACTTTATCTAATGGATGTCCTGAATCAATGATTAACCATTAAATGGAGGCATTTATTTCTAAAGTCAGATCACAAATGTACACTCTCAGTAACTGTCCAGCATAGTGTTCTGTGAAATTGATATGTCTGTACATGGAAAGGTCTTCTTGCTTGCAGTTTGCTTTATTTCTTTTTCAATGATTTTGAATGATGTTGGATGTCGGCATTTGATAATAGACCTTGTTCTGAATTCTTTTGTGCAATAACCATTTAGGGTATCAACTTCCCTACACATCATGTTTTATCATGTTATGTTTTGTAAAAAGCTAAATCTGCTTAAATTGGTGAATTTCACTGCTTTGAATCAAGATATGTTTGGAGAGGAAAAGAAAAACTTGAAAAGGTCACAGGTGACCTCAAAACACATGATAAAGAAAGGAGCACTGTTTTGGGCCATGGGAAATTAAATAGTTCTTTTCACCTAGTAAAAATTAATTTCTTTATAACGAATAGTATAGTGTTATTTCTAAGACTTTTTAGCTTATAGTTAATAACAGTATTAAAAGGGAGCCAAATAGAGGGAAGAGAAATACAGGAGGCTTAAGACAAATACCCAGGATCACAGATGTCTCACAAGGACTGAGCAGAGAGAAGGACTACCTACTGGAAAGGCTCAGCCTGATGCAGCTCAGGGTGCAGATGTTAAAGTGTTGTTCCAGTTCTTGATACAGTGTCTGCCGTAGTAGCACCTGCATGTGCCTCTATTCATTCTGTAAGCATTCAAGAGGAGTCTCTGATTAAGTTGCACTGGCTTTTTAAAAATCCAAACTGTGTAAGGCCTTAGAATCATATTTAAGATGGGGATTTAAGATATTAAACAACTGAATACCCGCAAGAAAGATAATATAAAAAATAAAAGGGGAATAAACTATTGAAATTCACACATACACACAGATATAGTGTTGTATGGCATGGGGATTACTTTTGAAAGATACATTTTACAGTCTTACACTAATGTGTTTGTGGAAGCAGTGATAAGAAAAGCAGGGATGGGTTCTCATTTTAAGGGGAGAGATTAACTCTGGTGTTCAGGTGAGAGAACTGTTCACTTCATTGTAATTCTATCCATGAATATCTAAAATCACTGCAGTTTTTAAAAAAGGTCTCTTTATTGTCTGTTAAGGCAGACATTAAAGCAGCTGAATGAGGCTCACTTTCTCCATTCTCCTTCCCTGAGGGCTAGTTTATTCTTTTCCACCCTCTCCATTTCTTGTGAAAAGCAGCAAAACATTTCCCTCCTAAATGAGTTCTAGCAGGGAATTAAAAGCAAGAGAATGAAAGAAAACAAGCTCAAACAATAATGAATAATGGAGAATGAAAGATTTTCTTCAATATTTACCAGTACTTTAATCATCCAACCATTCCCAGCCCTCCCAAATCTTTAACATGGACTTAGCTTGTCCATATTCTGTTCTTTACTAAAAAAGTATATTAGCCAAGTTTGGATATTAGTGTAACATTAGGAAACACTAATTTTTATTTTTCCTTACTCAAATTCCTAACAGTTCAAGCTCAAGCTTTTCTAAAAGATGGTTTGATGGTTTATTTTAATTTAGTTTAGGAGTTTAAGTTTTTATTCCTAAGAAATATTTAACTATCTTAAGTATGAGAATTCCATAAAAAGTTAGATGGAGAGATTGTATTCTTCATGCGTTTCAGTGTCTGCAAAAGTTTCAATTTACCAAGCAAAAGTTTTTTCATCTGTTATTTTCAATGAAGTATGGAAGAAAATTTTCTAGAGCTCATCTACAAAACTTTAAATTATAGAAGTGGCATAAGACTTAGAGGGAAAAAAAAAACCTAAGGAAAAGTGTAGCCCCATCATCTAATTATATTTTCAAATGTCTTAGTTATTTTGGACTTTCAGTGTAGTTACTCTGGCCTTCAAATTAAATTAAATCAACTTCAAAATCTACTTCCAAGTAAGTTTTGTGTGATAGCCTCAAAGTGTCAGGGTTTGTATTGTGTGTTCATTTTTGCTAAATTTACATCTTAAAAGTATTGTGATAATTATGTGGGAATGAAGTTCGAATCTGATGTTTAAAACTACTTTAGACATGATAATTTTCTGCTTAAATTAGGGTAATACCTGATCTGGACACAAAGAATTGATAATCGTGGGGTAAAGCTAATTCATGTGTGTGCATCATGCAAAAGCTCATGCAAAATACATGCTTGAACCTTTTGAAAGCTTTCATAAGGTTATTATTTGTAAATTAAACCAAAAGCATTTCTGTATCTATTGTTACAGTGAAAGGGAAAATACTATCTTCGGATTGATAGATGTTTATTGTGTTATAGAGAAATGAATGAAGAGGGTGGCAACGCTGCCATGGACTTCCCTGCCCCAAGGTTTTGCTTACCTCGGTGTTTACCATTTCAGCTGAGCTGAAGGGGTCTTTGATTGTCTCACTGCCCTCCCAAATGCTGCTTCCTCTCAATATCAGGAAAGAGCCAGAGAGGAAGAAAACTTGTGCAAAGGTTTGGGTGGGGACTCTGCATCCCTCCTAAGGCTGGATGAATACCAGATGTGCTAAGTAGGGCACATCACACTGGGTACCCAGGTGGGACAGCTGCTGCCCAGCAGTGGCCTCTTTCCAGTTAGACTTGTCACTAATGGACTGCCTTTGCTTCTGTCCCAGGGAAGATATTATGCATTTAATAAACTAGAGTGGTTTGTAAACCAGTTTAAATTAAAGTGCATAGCCTTTTGAGAACAAATTCTGGGCCTAATTAAAAACATAGTCACGTCCTAAGATGTATTTTTGTGTACTATTCTTGATTCATTACCAAAGGGTCTTAAAAATGTTTTCGTGTTAAGAGATGGGGAAGGAATGGAAGATTAGTTACTTAAAATGAATTGCAACATAAGCTCACATAGTACTTCATAAAGGTTTGAAAATTTGAGAGGGCTACTTAATTTCTTTTGAATTAATTAACACCTAGATTTCACCAGGGATTGGAAGTGCCATGTGGAATTCTTAAAATTATGCCAATCAAATGAATTCTGAGTAATAACTGGAAGGTAATAACAACATCATGATGGGTCTGTGGTTGCAAAAGAGTGTGAAATCTCCAATCTAACGAATATTTAAATCTGTACAAAGTACAATACTTTGTCTACTGAGATTTCAAATCAAATTCAGCCACTTCAGTCCCCAATTCAAGTGTCCTGCTGTCACATGATGCTTTAAATATATAAAGTTTATCATAGAGAATATAAATTGTGCTATTTAAAAATGTGCATTTCTCTAAGTAGCTAAATGATAATATTTTAGTCTTTGTATGATATTAAACTACATAACATGAAAACCATCCTTGGTTCTCAGCAGATACTGGCAAACACATTTCAAGTTCCAAGTAATCAATGAAACAAGCTACACACATGTTCTAGAGAAAAGACATGCAGTAAAACAGAATCACTTATTGACAGTAGTGGATATACTTTGTATGAATTTAGAAGGTTTTTATTTGATTTTTAAATTAAATGGCTTGCATGTCTTTTCATTCGGGCTTGTTAATGCTACTGGCTCTTTCAACCTCAATATCTATTATATCTCACTATATACCAAAGTATATAATATATAATATTTAAAGAGCTCTTCATCTGTCTTTTTGAGTACATATCAGAGCTGATAGTGAGTCATTGTTTACTCTGCTAAATGCTGTTTCAGGTATTTCTGAAGGAGACCAAAAAATTAAAGTAAGATAGTATATACTTTCTCTGCTAAATTCTTTAAATAAGGAGTCATGGATGGATTCAGTCAATGCATACATCCATACTCTGGAAGAAAGAGGCATCTAGATGGTATATGCTTTGTTCTATACAGCAGCAAGGACACTGATGTGTTTGTGCCATCCTGGGACAAAAGCTAGGGGTGCAAAATAGTTAAAGCTGCTTGTGTTGTACACCAGAATGGTTCAGGTGTCAGTGGCCACTGCACAGAATGTGGTAAAGGTTGTAGCAACAAACACACAGATCACTTTACAAAAACACAAATAACCAAAGCAGATCAGTTCAGCCAGCAATCCAATCTTAAGTTTCTCGTAGATGCTGAGCTCTTTTGTAGCAGTAGTTGCTGGTGGCAAATCCTCTCAGGTGCATGTTGCTGTAGGACTATCTGATCCTGACCTGATGACAGTTAGATGTTCTGTATTCTTCTGTTGTTTGGAGAGTAGCAAAGATGTCTACTGAGCCCCAGATGTGTTAGTGCACAGGCCAGTGCAACCTATGCTGCACAGAGACTGCAGCCCATCCCAATGACACTGCAAACAGATCAGCCACCTCTCCCATTCTTAACAGGTACACACAGGATATCCATGTAATGTAATGAAAAATGAAATTATTGATCTGTGATTTCGAGACTTGCAACGGTTTGGGCTCAGTATACAAAAAAGTTCATTGTGCTGTAGAATGAGGGGTGCAGATGACAGTTATATACGAGCTGCAATCCAGCAAAATAGCACTGCAAGATTGTGGTTCATGTGCAGTATTACAGAATGTATGGTTGTATAGGCATACAAATTATAGAATGGTATATAATTATGTGTACTCTTAAGTGTGTAGATATACACATCTGTATGCATACACACATGAATTCTTGCAAAGTGGAAAAGATAAAGAGGAATGAGCACAGCTAACTTAAAACACTTTGGAAAGGAGTCCGTATACTTTGGGTATAAGAACTGTTTAAGAATCAGCTTGAAGAAGAGGGACTTAAAAAACCTGAAGGTTAAACACATAGAGAAGTTTAAATACCCTCAGGTACTCGTAATATGCTAATTTAAAATAACAGTGCTTTAACTAGCAAATATTCAATAGCTGATGAGACAGTTCATTTCATTGTGAGATGAACTTAATAAAAATGTTCTCTGAGAAGCTAATTGCCTACTGGTAAATTGCTGTTTTAAGTAAGGCTTGCTGTTGCATGAGAATTTATAGCAGCATCCTACACCACTCCCGGTGTTTTTAAGATTCCCAGTGTACTGGATGTGATAACATATTATGCAGGTAGAATTCTCTTCCACTCAGGATGGTGATGGGTATAAGTACATTGTCCTTCGAGATGAGCTCTCATGGAGTTGCTAGTATCTCACTGTTTGGCAGCCTGCTGCAGATAAGAATGAGTGATGATGCCCTAGATTTTAATGGAAATTTTAGAGCGCGTGCAGGGGTAGGGTGCAGTCTTCAGCAGAGAAAAATGAGCTGACTTGCAGGCATGAGGGGTCATCAAGAAAGATAAAGAAATCTAATGTATACTCCAGCCTAGGCAAGGTTTTTAAAAAGGATATTATTGAAATGAGGAAGAACTAATTTAATCTTTATAATGTCACTCCATTTAACTTTAAGATACAAGGTCAAGTTACTGTGTTTTCTGTAATGATTAAACATTTGGGATGCTCTTTTTGTTGGAACTATTGAATGTTTGTGTGGTAAGAACTGAATATGACAAAAAATTGAATTTGGAAGCATCACAATTATGTAGTATCTCCTTCCCAAACCAGACAAATTTGTATTACAGACAAATTTAAATTTAAAGCGATTATCAAATTTCATCCTGACAGTCAAATTTCCTTAAGAAGCCTCTCTCTAAAGTTAGTTTGATCCCCAAACACTAATATATCTTGTTTTTATGTCAGGTTTATGGTACTGCATTAATCATGTAGTAGCTGAAAACAGCTCCCTTTACAACAAAATCTTGATGCTTCCCTTCTTAAGTGAAACCTGATTTGCTCATTAGATGTGAGACTTTACAATGCATAAGTTTTGCAATACTGTCAAGATTATTTTAAATTATGATGAATTGGGTGAATTTTTACTGCAAAACCTTAGGCAAACATTTTATTTTTAATGAGAAAAGATGATGCTGTGCCTCTTCTACATAAGCATATAAAAATAAAAAGTGGGCTGAAAATTTTCCAGATGGTCTCATCTTAGAAGGCAGGGACAGCATAGATATAGGAAAACATTTTAGCTTTTCTTACTTTCTTTTCTGTCTAAAGACACAACAAATTCTTAGCTTAACCCCATCGCCCCCTATTCTCTTGTACACTAATTCTAACTACGACTGTCACCAGACTGTCACCCGGATTTTATGAAAATCCCTGGTAGCTCCTAGGAGTTCCAGGCCATAACTACCCTATTACTTAATTAGTTTTTTCATGTTGAGCATAGCACATCAGCAGTGGTGCAAAGTAGTGTCCTACTGGCTATTTAGGCCACTACAGGTTCCCTTAAGTAGCCCTAGTTTGTCATGGGACTCTGTGTTTACATAGGTCTTATTTCAGTAGTAAATAGAAATTTTGCAAAGACAAGCAAAACTCTCTAAAATTCGATTGGATGTTTGACGGATGTTGATTTGACAGAAGCTTATTTATTTTGACTCAACTCATCCTCTCTTCAATCTCAATATCAAGGTTGGGATATGGATTTCTTGTGTAATTAAAGGTGGGGGGGGGAGAAATTGTGTCTTGAGACAGGAGGGGAAAAAGATCTGCCAGTCAGTCAGAACCCTCGTGGGACAGAACATTAGGGTGGTACACCACACACTGTATCTTAGTTCTTATTTTTGAAACTTTCTGTCATAATTAATGGCAGTCTTTTGGGTTTTTTTCTGCAGTGAAGATGCTAGTGCAATCAAGAAGTAGAGGATTGGCTTATCTTTAAGCACTGTCTCTCTTTAAACCCCTGTGAATAGATTTATAGTTACCTACTAAGAGACAATGCTTCTGTGAAGGACAGCTGGTGCTAGACAACGCTATTTATTGAAATTATTTTTTATACTCAACTTCCAGGCTGCTTTTCAGAAAACAACTTTGTGCTGGCTATCTAGTGAGCACTAGGAAAATGAATGGGAATGGCTCAGAGACATGCTAGTCATAAAGACAAAACTTGATAGATGCATTCCACAGAAGGAAATAAAAAGGTTCTCTGAGATAAAAAAAAAAAAGGCTTAAAGATTATGTACTTTGTTTTTTCTTAAGAAACCAATGTATATCAAAACAGTTGGATAATAGGACAAAGGACACTTTACAGCACAATTCGGTGATAAAATTGAGATTAATGTAACTAGAAGATGCCAGCAATGCAGGCTCCTTTATGTTTTTAATTACCTCACTTTGGCAAGGCAGTTCTGAGGTGCTTTGATTTCAGAGAAACATACACTAAAAAACTTCATGAAAGAGGTACAAATGATCGTAACACCATACCATTCTTCTGTATCCAAATACAAAAACATGATTATTGTATAAATAGCTTGTTATATCAATATAAAATAGCTTATGTACTTCATGCATGAATAAAACTTTATTAAACTCATATAAATATACTTTTAAGTCATTTTTAGCTGTAGGGAAATTTGAAAATGTAGTCAGTGTTGCAAAGGACCTTCCGAAAATAGGTCAGAGAAAATAAAAACAAGAAAAGGAAAAAGTCCTAAATTTGATGTTCTCTTTTCTTAAATATGAATAAACAAACACTTAAAAACCTTTTCCTACATCTTCAGTGAAGAAATAAGCATAACAGTGACTTGATTAAGGCCAATTCTGTTGGCTGTCGTGTTCGGGTTTTTGTTTTGTTTTAAAGAGAGTGGATGTGATTCTAAATTATCAATCGTTAATTTCTGTAAAATGTAGTTTTAACTTCAGAACTGTGTACTATTCTGTACAACACATTAAAACATTTGGTACAAAGTAGTAATGCAAATGAGAAAGCAGCACAAATATATTTACTCTAACCATCTTTCCCAGAGAAGCAAACAGGACTGCATGTGCGTTAACACTGTGACTCATGAGTGTGAAAGACGTTTGCTTTTCGCCTGTGTCCCAATTTTTTGTTCCTTGCTATTTCTAGAATTTTCTTTGAGATCAATGGAAAGAGTGGTTTGTCTTTAAAGCTTGATTTATTTACAAGCTATCTTTAGCTTAGCTGAAGTTCTGGCAAAAAGAGAGATCTAAATCTTGGCAATGATAAGGATCAAGAAAGTAAGTGAAAACCAACAGACCATACTGGAGCCCTATCATTTCTTGTGACTATATTGTTCTTGCTTTCCCTGGCAAGATCCTTCTATGATGTCTAACAAATGAAATAACGGTATAACAACTTAAATGAGATGTAAAAGAGAGGCTAATATTGAGTGACAGGAGAGATAGGCGTACAATTTTATATTTTATGTTTTTTTTCCATTTTCATCTAAAATAAAGATAACTCATCTTCTCCACTACCAAGTAAGCTCTCACTGATTCAGAATTATTCAAATGGTTCAAAACCTAACACTTATTAAAACAGGAAAAACAGCTTTTCCATCTTTGTTAGGCTTAACTCTGAATTGCACTATATTTACAGTGATTCAAGGAGTAGGTTGAACAGAATTTTTTTTTCCTGCCTCCCTTTTTGGGGCCTCTAAGTGGAGAATTACAACAGAATGCATATTTCTGTGAGCAAAAGTTCCCTTTTTCTCTTCAAAAATTGTAGAAGTGATTTATCATAAACAATTTCAAAGAAAAAAATGGCCGCAACACTGTTCTTGTTGTAGGATAGCTTTCTGTTTATATTTATAGATCTGTTTCTTATCATGTTCTCCTCTTGGGGTTCAAAACACTTCACTTGAAATACTTTCTTTTTGTCTGACTTAAGTTTCTAATGGAGATCAGGCACACTGAAGAAAAACAGTATTTTAAGCACGATCTCTGTCTGAAGGAATTGTGTTGTCTAGTGTCTCTAGAGTGTCTTGAGGAGTGTACATTATTTAGAAAGGCTGTGTTCTCATTTAAAATCTCATTGCGTTGTGCATGTTATCACTGACAACCCTTCTGGGAAGTATTCTCCTGCCATCACTCCTGTGTGGTTATTTACCCGGACAAATAGATATCTTGATTCACTACTAAAAGAATGAATTATGTAACTTCAGTCTTTGCAGAGTTTCTAAGGACTAATGCACTATTTTGGACTAGTATCTGGAACTAGGAAATTTTAAACAAAAAACCCCCCTCCAAATAAACAAAAAATCCCCACAAAATAACAAAACCCAAAAAGAAACACAAAAAAAATTTGCTTTTTGTCATCGTTTTACTTCTCATAATCCTCTTTTTTTTTCCCTAAAGCATTCAGAAAACACTGAGTCTAGAATAAGGAAAAGAGGGGATTTCATTGATCTGAAAGATGTGACTAAATCATATTTTGCCTTATATTCTGTCTTCTGAATGTCCAGTTTCGCATAAAAGAAACTGTGCAGGACCTCAGTGAGTTCAGACTCCTCTCCCCCCCATTTACAGGAAGCTGTTTCTTTTCTCACCAGAACTCAGTGCAGCTGTCTTCCTATGTGAGGGTGGATGTTTTGTTAATAAGAAATAAATAATGAGAGTGAAGTTTGACAATCAGAAGTGTCCTTAATTGGGAAATAATCAAGATTTAGAACATATCTGTCATGTCAAGTGAAACACCTGAGATGCTTCAAGACTGGCTCTTACAGAAACAAGTATGTGCTTAGGGTATTCCCAAGCGTTATAGCGGGTAGAAAAACAATGAAGAAAATCTTGGCGTAGGTTTTCTGCAATTACAACAGATTTAGTTTGCTTTTAATTGTACCATTTGTTTCCTTTTCTGTCTGGTCATCTGTCTGGGATAACGTATTTTAGTTGATGTGTTAATTTGTACAAAGTCATGAAATATTTTTGTAGGCTGTTATTTATCCTGGCTTTCTGTCTGTCTTTATGCAAAGAAATATTATTTACATCTCTTTCATGTTATTTGCTGGTTTTGATACAGCAATTAATTAAAAGAAAACACTTTAATTTTGCTCAAGGATATGTATATGAGAACCAAAGATTTAATAATTATGATGGTTTAAGCATTTTCACGTGGTAGCTTCATAATAATGTTTTGAGAGTATAACTCCTGGCAGACTCAAAGTAGGTGATTTTTGTACAAAAAAAAATACCTTCATTACCTCTCCTGGAAAGTGGAGAGCAGACAAGCCACAAAGAGGTGGCATATGAACCTTAAGTCAACTACTTTTCCCACGTGCCTCCCAAAACTATAAGCCTCATGCATAAAGTGCCTCCAGCATCCCTGAGCACAGAGCAAGGGTTAAAGTTCTGCTGTAAGCCCTCCCCTCCCTTTCTGTTTTTTCTGGCACTGCTGAACTGGGAGAACTTGGAGGAACTTTTCAGCCCGTTTACCTGAGTAAATGGAGCTTCTGAGATTTCATTTTCTGTCTTCAGTCTATGAATCATAGTAGATTTGTGATGATTTTTGATTTCACTGTTCATCAGATCAGAAGCAGAGGTAGAGATTCACAGATAATTAAGTTCCTACAAGCCTTAGAACATCAGTAGCTGGGTAGGACATGACTCAGTGCTGACTCTGAGAGAGAGAGAGAGAAGCAGAGGTCAAAATTAAAAGTTCCCTTGAGTAGCAACCCACAAGCTCACAGGTGAACGATTCTTGGTCCACAGGCTATCACATACTTACCCTGCCTTGCCTAGTGAGAGAGATGCAAGCACTGGAGCTGTTGCTTTGGAAAGGATGGAAGATATAGAGGACAAGGAGAGCAAAAAAACTGGCATTAAGTCCATTCTTACAGAATTTGTTTTTGGTTTGTTGTTGTTGGTTGTTTTTTCCCCTGCCTTCCCTGTGGCAGTGTAGCGTGGATGAGGCAGACAACCTGCAGGATAGGTGGGCAGTTGGACAGACAGTGCATCTCAGATGGTTGTGGGGTGTCTCACTCATTCTGGGCAGCTCCTGGTAAATCGTGCTGGAGGTTTTCCTTGAGGAGCTGAGGAGCGGAGTAAAGGTTCTTAGTTTTGGTATAGTGATAAGATCTACTCCTTACCCTTCAAATCTTGCTTGAGGGTAAAGCACTGTTCCAAATACAGACTGAAGGAGAAATGTGTGGATGTTGGCATGCATATGTTGGGGGTTTAAATAAGGAAATATTATGAATTATTGCCAGGTAGACCGCTGTGAACTCCTTTTAAGAAGTATCAAACTGAATCCCATATTTGATTTTCGTCTCCATGCTCAGAGAAATTGTTTATTGTGGTGGATTCTCTAAGGCATGCATACTCAATCTTGTAGCCTCTAGTGATTCTGCAGAAAAACAGAAATAATGAAGTGGATCTTTTATCCAAACAAATATTTAGCTCTTTTATATTAAGGTTAGAATTTCATGGCCAGACTTCTGCACAAGCTGTACAATCTATAAGGTGTATTAGGTATGCAGCATCACAGTGAATTGAAGAAAAATACTTTTTTAATGTAAAAAATTACCATGAAACAAAATTTTGTGCAGTTAGAGAAACATCTTAGTCAGAATTATTCCAAAAACTGTAATCACTTCATTCTGCCCAAAATATTTGTGAAATATGCTAAGTACAATTTGAGCTATTAGCATTTTTTAAGGGACAAAATCAGTTTTTCAGGCTGCAAAGAACATCCAATTTATATAGTTTCTCCTGTTTCCAAGTGATTTATTAAATTATTAGCAATATCTAGTTTTATCTAACTTCTTAAATGAGATTTTAGTGATTGACTGAAAAATTCTGTAGATCTTTTGCCCTTCAGCTAGGAATCAATATATTAATTTTGAACCACAATAAATTTTTCTATCATTAATAACCATTTTTTCCTGCTGTGAAAGATGCTGCAATACAGAAAATAACCTTTTTGGTTCTGTTTAAGTATTGAGTAGATCTTTAGTGTGGTATTAATTCTGGTGGCATTTGTGTATGTTTATTCTTATTGTAATATTTTTAGTATAAATATGAAATAAGCAGACAAAATCAATTACTGTTGTGTTCTTATTTTTAAACTCATTTTGGGAGAGACTGATGTCTACTAGAAGACAGACATCCTCTTTTGTAGCAGAATTTATTTTTTACTTGGATTTCTTTGAGTGGATGAATTGAAGGTTTCTAGCTATGCCAGTTATTTGATGGGATGTACTGTTCTTTTGTCATCTTATTATAAGACATAATAATTTAAGCCATCTAAGATCGTATTAGCATTAAAAAATTAATTATTTGAAAAGCAAGTATTTATTTAACAAAAAATTTAATATGCTTATTGAAACTATGTCCCAGCATAGAAATTCAGCGTAAAATGTAAGTGTAAAAATTAGTGAATAAAAAATAAAATAAAATAATAAAATTCCCTAAATAAATCAAATTGGTTTTGTAAAACATATTGGTTTTCCTGTGTGTAGCATCCTGTGGATAAGATTAGAATTCAGTGGTCAGTATTATCTATTATTATAGTACACTTTATTAAAATAATCTAGTGTTAATATAACCTAGTATTATCATAGCATTGGTATATCGTTTTCATTCTCACATGATGCTGCAGGTAGTGATTGGATGTCATAATAGTGAGCTGTAAATGGCACTGGTTTAATTCCGTCTTCTCTAAACATGGAAAATTGTACTTAGTTACGTACTGTCAGTACTTAAAGTTTTAGAATCATAGAACATTCTTAGTTAGAAGGAACTCACAAGGATCAGTAAAGTCCAACTTCTGGCCCTGCACAGGACAACCCCAGAATCACCCCCTGTGCCTGAGAGCGTTGTCAAAACAGTTCTTGAACTCAGAGAGGCTTGGTGGTGCCTCCACTTCCCAGGAGAGCCTGTTCCTGTGCCCAACCACCCTCTGGGTGAAGAATCTTTTTCTAATATCCAAGCACCCCCTGCCCTGACACAGTTTCAGGCCATTCCCTCAGGTCCTGTCACTGGGCACAGAGGGATCAGTGTCTACCCCTCCATTCCCCTCATTGGGAAGCTGTAAACCACAATGATGTCTCCCCTCACTCTCCTCTTCTCCAGGCTGAACAAAGAAAGTGCCCTCAGGCACTCCTCATATAGCTTCCCCTCAAGGCCCTTCACCATCTTTGTTGCCCTTCTTTGGACATTCTCTAATAGTTTAATGTCTTTCTTATATTGTGGTGCCCAAAACTGCACTCTGAACTCAAGGTGAGGCTGCACCAGTGCAGAGCAGAGCAGGACAATCACTACTCTACTTTTAGAAACTTGAATGTTAGCAGAAATTATACATTACTCATAGAAAGCAAAAAGGAGTCTGATTTTATGTAAGTGTGCCTCTTCCCTCTGCAATGTTTCTTGATAGAAGAACATGTTTTTTTTTTACCCTGAACCATTTTGCTGGAATCTACTTTGGAAAAGTATTGAATGCCCTCAGCGTCCATCAGTCAGGGAAGCTGAGCATGTTAAAAAACTTACCTCATGCTTCTGCTTCATAATTTTGTATGAATGTCTACTAAACCACCCATAACCTTTATTAAATATTTCAGTAGAGGAACAAAAATTAAACAAGGTTTGGGGGTTTTTTTGGTTTGTTTGTTTGCTTCTGTTTGTAACAAGTCTATGAAATAGTGACACATCTTCAGAAAGAGAAGTAATGTTTCCTGAATTACTTGCTTCCTGGGTCCCTATCCTCAATTGCTTCCTGGGTCGCCATCCTTAGCCTGGAATTCCTCTGTTGTCAACACATATTTCTTTCAGATTTGTTACAGTTATTTCAATATTACATTTTTTTGAAGATGTGAGAAAAGCCAACCTGAAGTCAGTTTTGTCCAGCAGAGAGTAGCTAGTGCCTATAAAAGTTGATTTTTATTTCTAAGCCTTGGTGTTTTAAAACAGCCTGTTTCTCTTCCCCTAAAAGGTCAGTATGTAGAGATGCATGTTTTTCACTGAAATGAAAATTTCTAATAAACATGTTGGTTATTATTTTGAAACTGTGATGGTGTTCTGAGAAAAATGTTAAATATGCAATGAACATCAGTTCCTGAAAGTCTTACTATGTTTATAATATGAACTACTTTGAAGCAAGCTAATGAATTTAGTAATCAGAAATGAAATTATGGGAATATGTAAATCAGATATCCCTTGAGTAGCAACACTGGCATGCTTAGGAAAGCATTTGAATTAATAAAAGATCAGACCCCAACGCTATAATTATGTTCTGAAGAAGGAACAAGATGGATACACAGGCTAAGTCTATTAGATACTGAGGAAAATAAAGGGTAGCAGGGATCGTGAAACACTCCAGTGGTTGTTGTAGGGACTAAAGCCAGTCTACCTAAATTAATATGACTCAGTTGGGACAAAAACCCTCTCCTCAGCACTAAAAGAGTTAAAGCAACAGCTCTTAGGAATCCAGAGTTGGTGGAGATATGAAAGGCAAAGAAAGGACCAGCAGATCTAAACTGAAGTAGAATGAAGACGACATGGTAGCTGCTTACAGACTGGTTGTTCTGTCGTCTGTCCCTCACCGCTGACATTCTCCCATCACTTCATCTTGCTCACAGGCTTCAGGCAAATGCTGCCTTAAGGGAGACAGAAGGAGGAAAAGGAGGATGTGGACAATTAATTCTGGCTGCCAAAATCCTCAAGTAAATAATTTGCTAGGTATTTTTCAGTCTATCTTAAATTCAGGACAGTTGACCTTATGCTGTATTATACTTCCAGGACTAGGCAGGGAAATAACTTTGTTGCTGTAATCAGACTTCTTCCTTCTCTTCTTGGAAACTGAATAATTCTGCTGGCTAGGTTTATTTGGTTCTGGTGCTAACCTAAGTGGAATTTCAGGCAATACTTTAGTTTTGCCTCCCTTATCTCATTGAACCAATACACATAGTTTGTTTCTACTGTTGTAGTGCAAGGTCATAATGCAATGATGTATAACAGGTAAATTATTAAGCAAGGCTGTACATGGTACTGAACACCATTTTACTTGCTTTACACTCAAAGCTGTATGTAAAGAGTTGAAAGCCTAAACTGATTCATCCCCTTGCCTACCACAGTAATTTTCCACTGGGAAGCCACTGTTGTAGACAGTAATTTCAAAAGAAAGAGGTAATATATACAGCCTAACTATCAAGTTTGAAAGGAAAAAAGGATGATGAGGCACATGTGTTTATTCCAGTGCTGCCGAGTTAATTACTAGAGATGATGATTTCCAGGTATAGATTCCATAGGAAAGCAAATTCAAGTTTTCTAGTTTTTGATGCATAGGAGATATATAAGAAATAGCTTGGGTTATGTAAGGGTCTGGGTAGTTCTATAAGAATCAGGAAAAGTTGTGAAATCATACAAGTGTAGTAACTATCTATTTTTAATAGAGGAAAAATAAACTTGTTTATATATGCCAGAAAAAATTAAGAACTACATTCACACTGTGTTGGAATAAAAACACTTACTTAGCTAAAAAAAAGTATTCATTATATTAGGGTAAATCCATCAGTATTACTGATGTCCTTGAAAACTTAAGACTAGGCTATGTTTGAAGAAACTAGGCCATGTTGTTATTTTTAATATACTGGGACCTATGATGTGAGTAGTTTGATTTGTGATAGGAGGAAAGAGATTGAAGATGGAGCAATTTTTCTTATCGTTGACATTGTTTGCTCAGTTATAGCTTTGCAGAGCAGGTAAAATATCAAAAAGTCGCAAATATCAGAAATTGCAAATGAACATGGTATCAAATCAGGCCATAGTCACAACTTTCTACTATTATGTGTAGAGGTAAATGGAAAAGTTTTTTGACAGAGGCTTGTCTTTACATTTTGATGCTACATCAATATGGAAAATAATATATTTTAGTGGCATGCATCTGTGCTGCAAAATCAGGGTGTAGATTTTTGGACTCAAAGTTCAATTTTATGTGTTTAACCTGAAGCATTATAGTTAGTATGCAGTAGCAGTGGAGTTTTTGCAGAAAAAATATCTCTTCTTTCTCCCTGCAGTATTTCCAAATCAGTTCTAAAATTAAATTGAATTAATATACTTATAAGAAGCAACTGTGTAATTTAGGTTAGAAACACAAAGTAGACCTCTGGTCATGCACTTTACAGTTTAATACTGAAATGACTTTCATCACAATTTTGTGTCACATTAGGAAGCAACATGAAATGTGAATTTAAAGGAATATGGCCTATTTTAACAATTACATCTCACTGTAAAAAATAGGAAAGTGATGTTCCTTTTTTAAAAAAAAAAAATTAATTATCTGGTGAATATCTTTATAAAACCACAAGCAGTTTGATTGCAAAGTTTCAGCATTTGAAGACAAATACTGTTTATCTAAGTAGTTTTTAAGAAGGTGACTAAATTGCCAAGGTCAGCTGTCATCTGAACCAATAATATATCTTTTTTTTCAATGCCTCTAAGTCCCAGAGAGTGTTTTTTTTTCCCAATCAAACCTGCTCCATCACTCCCCTCCTCAGCTGGACAAGGGGGAAGAAAATATGACAAAAGGCTCATGGATCAAGATAAGGACGGGGAGAGATCACTTACCAGTTACCATCATGGCTAAAACACACTCAAATTGAGTAGATAATTGGATTTATCACTAATCAAATTAGAGCAGGGTAATGAGAAGCAAATCCAAATCTTAAAACACTTTCCCCCCACGCTTCCCTTCTTCCTAGGCTTAACTTCACTGATGAGTTCTCTACATCCTCACCTCCAGCTGTGTAAGTGGACGGGGAATGGGGGTTGCGATTAGTGCACCACACGTTGTCTCTGCTGCTCCTTTCTCCTCAGAGGGAGAACTCCTCACACTCTTTCCCTGCTCCAGCATGGGGTCACTGCCACAGGGTGTAGTTCTGCACAGACTGCTCTGGTGTGGGTCCCTTCCATGGGGTGCAGTCCCTCCAGAAGAGACTGCTCCTGCGTGGTTCCCCTGTGGGGACACAAGTGCTGTGAGCAAACCTGCTCCAGCAGGGGCTCCTCCCTCCTTGGGGTCACAGGTCCTGCCAGGAGCCTGCTCCAGCACAACTTCCCACAGGCTCACAGCCTCTTTTTGGGTATCCACCTGCTCAGGCATGGGGTTCTACACATGTTGCAGGTGATCTCTGCTCCAACATGGACCTCCGTGGGCTGCAGGGGCACAGCTGCCTCATCATGGTCTGCACCATGGACTGCAGGGGAATCTCTGCTCTAGCACCTGGAGCACATCCTCTCACTCCTTCTTCACTGACCTTGGTGTTTGCAGGGCTCTTGCTGTCACATGTTCTTTTCTCCTGCTGCAATTGCACAGAATTTTGTTCCCCTTCTTAACAAAGTTATTCCACAGCTGTTTCCACTGTTGCTGATGGCTTGGCCTTGGCCAGCAGTGGGTTCATCTTGGAGTCAGCTGGCATTGACTCTTCCAGACATGGGTGAAGCTTCTGGCGGCTTCACACAGAAGCCACCCCTGTAGTTCCCTCTCTATCAAAACCTTGCCTTGAAAATCCAAAGCAACTTTGTAACTTTTTGTCCAGACAAGGGTAAAGGAAAGCAAAGACAGATTTTTGAAATGTCTTTAGGCGGGGGCAGGAGGAAGCTTTTAGACCCGTAGCAGTGGCATTCAGAAGGTCTTCAAGAGCCAATATCAAGTCATCCAATGCTCCAAGTTGGATCATTCTGAAAAACTAGGAAATTGAGATGAAGTTGATTAATATGTTCAAAATACTTTTATTGCAGGAGGTATATGTGAGGGAAAATTTCAGTTTTCAAGCCTTGACTTCCTCTTTCCTTTTGTATCCCTGTGGATTTAAAGGTATGAGAAATTTCCATTAGAGGAAGAGACAAATTCAAGTTAACTTTTTATTATTACAATGAGTGGGGAATCAGATTTTCTCACAAACCAGCTTGTCACCTTGGTGAAATTCACGGTAGTAAGTCTTACTGGGTGATATGTGCCTCTCAAGAGCTAACTATGCAGAGAAATTCATTCAGGGAAATTCAATAAGAAAAACTGGAGATGGATTTGGAATTATATTTGATAGTGGTACAGACAGCAGTGCTGAGGTGTGAAATTACTAGGCCATTAAGCAGACTACTGCTTTTTGAAGGACAGCAGCTTAGACTGAAGAATTTGTATAGGTTAAATAATAAAATTTCAGCTTTAATGCCTTGTCTTATGAAGAATGAATTTTTCACTTTCTAGAGGGAAGAGGTGCAGTCAAGGGATAAAATCTGGAAGATATTAAAATTTTCAAAAAAATCTGGGACTAGCTGATTAGAAGCTTTCAGTGGAGTATGAGAAGTTGTGTATCTCCATTTAATTTTTTAAGCTATACAATTGTGGAGTAACTTTTTCTCATTTTTTTTTGTGAATAGTATCAGTCATAGACAGTTAGTAATGCACCTGAGGCAATACTGGACCTCATGTCTTTCTAATTAAACAGCATCAAAATACAGAAAAAAAATAGAGCAGGATAGAGTAGTAGTTTTCTAAGGCTCTCCAACAAAGCAGTTTGCATAACAAATCAAGCATTTTTTTATATTCTTTATAAATTATTTATATAAACTGTGGCTTAAGCCACAAATTTATAATTTTATTCAAAATGAGAATGAAATCTCCTTGTAATTTTAGAGTGTTTATTGTTTACTCAGAAAACAGGTCTGTGGCAATTCTCTTTTCCTTTGTTTTCTCTTGTACAGCTGTACAAAACCAGTAATACTGACTACATGAACCTAGGTCTGCTTTATAGGGAGAATCTACCCAGAGCCTACTGTCACCTTTTTCAAATGCTGCTCTTGAACAGAGTTGATAGTAATATTCAATCCGTAATAATGCCCATAATTTATTCTAAGAATAAAACACTTTGTTTTAAATCCTTGTCAACTCCTTAACAAACATTGCCTTCCTTCTTTACTGTTTTTTCACCTCTTCCATTTCTGTCATCTGTCCTAATTTTCCATAATTCGTAATAAAAACACAATAATGTAATGCACAAAAAGCAATAAGATTGCACAGCTGTTTATCACAAAACAGCTAGAAAGCAACATATACTCTTTGTTGATTGTTTTAGTCCTACCAAAGTGTTACTGATGTGTCTCCAGATTAAATCATTGGGATTTAACTGCCTAGAAAATTAATTTCTCCCTTATTTCTAATAGAATCTTGAACAGAGGTACATACTCTTAATAGGTAAATTCATTCTGGTAACCAAATGCTAGCAGATTGTTTTGGGGATAGTTTTCCACCAAATGTTTTCACAGTTCTCTGATTTATGTTATTGCATCTGGATAGACACTTATGTCAACCGTATGGCTTTATACAATTCAAAATAGAAGAAATTTTTATGTAAATGACTGAAGAATAGCACATTAATGTTGAATTTAAGACTACAGGTTTCTGAAAGTGGTGCATAGTACCTTTACACGCTTTTCTGGATCTGTACCTTACCCTAAACAAAGGAAAGGCAGCACATTGTTTTTCACTGAAAACATTTTGTGACCATTATTTTTTCTGACAGAAATTAGCTTGTTTGTGGTATTTCTTAGTGTTGCTGCAGGGCTTTTCCATAACAATAAATTATTGTTAAGTACGTTTATCTACCACAATGAAAAGAGGAAAGTGATCTTAAGATTGCTCAAAGAATAGTGTCTGATTTAGTTTAATGGTAAAATGCTATTTCTGTCAATGAAAAGAGTAAATGAGATTGCAGAAAGGGTTGTCTGATGTATGTTAAAGTTAACTAAGAAATAACAAATAAGGAAAATGATGCCATTCAGGTACCCTCTCGTTTAAGTGGTTGAGCCTTCTGATGAATGTTTAATTTATATGATATGGGCAAAGCAAGCAAGCAGATTTACTTCAAATCCTCATCCACTCATTTATTTTTTTTTTTGTTTTAACTTATATCAGGAATCTATCCAAAAAAATATTTTCTCTTTTTGTCATATTGCCTAGTCATTTGTCATGAGCATTGTGAAAGGAATCAGGGAAAAAAGTGGCAATTAAGAATGTGATGATGTAAAATATTTGAAATTGCTTGGTGAGTTCTTTAATCAATTATACAAGTTACTTCTCCTTATCTACAAAAAGTTTAATCATAGTTCCCTAGCAATGAGCAGGGACATCTTCCACTAGATCAGGTCAGTAAGAGCCTTGTCCAGCGTGACCTTGAATGATTCCAAGGGTGAGGCATCTACCATCTCTCTGGGCAACGTATATTCCAGTATTTCACCACTGGCATTGTGAAAAAACTTTTACTTGTATCTCTATGGTGAGATCTTTTCTGAGTTTGTTTTTTTTTTAATATTATATAAACATATAATTTTAATTAAATTTGTTTGTACACTCTGTTCATAAAGAGATTAGAAACTGCATGATTGCAAGTGTAGGTATCTCCAATGGCCTTCTAAGTGAGTTGGGAATCCAAAGGGCAATGTGCCCTTTTGTTTGCCATTTCTGTATGAAGGAGTGAAATGCCAAGTGAAACGCCAAGTGAAACTACAAGAAACATCTGATGTCAATATTCCTTCTGTAGAACCATAAACCTTTGGGCCGTGGGAGGGAAGGTTGTACAGGCTCCCAGCACCTTGCCCTCATGCAGGTTTGTGGTAAGGATAGAGGGGTAGTTAATAGGAAACTCTAGGTTAATAGGAAACTATAGGTGCTGACAAATTTGAGATACTATATGTAAGCTGTGAAAAGCATCTTTGTGGTTAACAGCTCTGGGATGAGTGTGTAAAAATGTGACTTCGAGCAAAACAGTTAAAAAAACTTTGTTAAGTTCAAAATGCTTAAACCCCCCCCCCCCAGTCTCTTCATGAGAGGCTGTGCTTTGTGCAGTACCCACTATCAACAAAAATCTTTTTCATGGACCATGGAATCTAGACAAATTTCATCACCACATGTCTTTCTGTTTTGAAAAGTGTCAGATGCCTGGAATACTTGGAAAAAATAATCTCAAATTGGGTTCTTTATGATGATCTGAAATGCAGATGGCCAAAAGCCTTCTGTTATAGCCTTCTCTTATATTCTGGTGGAAGTTCACACTTCTCATTCCTATGCATCCTTTGCAAGGTTCCCATTTCATGATTAAGCATCTTAAGTTCCAAGACTGTCTCTGCAATTGAGCCAGCTATTTTCTTTTTTTACTTTGTAAGTAAAGCCTATTACATAATTTTGTGGGATAAATGAGAAAATTCCCTTGTTTAATTTTTTGTCAATTGAAATAAGTGTGAAAATCATGTACTTGTTCCTTATGTGTGTGTGTCTGTGTATGTGTGTGTGTGTGAATGCTGGGGGAGGAAGAAGAACTAATTTAAGCTGCTGTTAACACAGGAAAAAGGCTCAGAGTATTTAAATGGGCTTTTAATTAGCATTTCAGTTTATAATAGTATACTGATTGGTCATTATTTCTGTCATTTAGAAAAGGTGATGCAGAGATAACAACTAAATTCTAAAAAGTTTCCTTCTAAAAACTCTGGACTTTCAGAAGTAGAATTTCCCTTCTTTGTTCTCCTTGCCTTGATCATCTATTCCAAATGAGTGGGCCTTCTGAATATAAGTAGAAGCTTTGTTCTGACTTATTTTTTTCAGTAAGTGGTCATGCTGGTTTTGGATCTTAACTTCAAACAGGCACATGCAATAGCACAAAGGTTTCAGGTGCCTTGCTGGAAAAGAGGCACTTACTGTAATATATTTTTCCTCAAACTATACATCGTTATGATTTACCCATGTAATGCTCCCCACTGCATAACACAAAGGCTCTAGTGCTAAAATCAGTGTGAAATACAGTGAATGTGAACAAAAGGTAGGTATTCATTTAAAGCTGGGCATTACCAGTACTGAAGTTTGTAGTAAAAGGGCCAATTCAGACTCACAATGGTAGACAATATTTGCATTTAGGCAAACTACTTGGCCATTACTGCTGTTTATTGCTAATAGTGAAGTCCTGTACCTGAAGATAACAGTTGGACCAGGTATTATTGTATTAGTGTGCATCACAGAAAGAAAATAAAATCTGATATCTCAAAGGAAGAGGATTTTATGTGTCTTCTCTGGGTCTTAGAAGATCTTGCAGTTTCTGCTACAATGGTATCTTAAAAACCTTACATGTTCCACAGGCAAAGCAAAGTGTGCTGGGACACTGTGGGCCAGCAGGTGCTTGATGCAACGTGACTGGACTGTCACATAGCTTGCCAGGATGCTGCAGAAAAATGGTTCTCATCCTATCAAGACATAATAAAACAGTATCCAGATTACTGCCACATTATGGTCATCACTGCTACTTCTTATTCTGAAACCGTGGGACATGAAAGTAATTTGGAAAAAAAAAAAAACAACATCAGCAGACCAGTTTTTACTGAGAGGAATGTAAGAAAGGAATAATTTTGCCAGGGATTCTCCTCTGTAACAACCTAAAAGAAACTGTAAGGAAACCAAACAGAAAGTATAGTAAGAATAAGTTAGATCTCAACAGAGTAAACCTCTGCCTCAGCTATGACTCCTGTCCAGGTAAATGCCACAGCAACCTACTGACATATTCCTCTGTGTCCCAGAGTCTGTTGCTGTTGGTGTTCAAGCTGTCCATGTAACATCTGTGCAGAAGCTGAGATAGGGCATGCAACTGACTCCCTGCAGTTTAATGAATTAATAATAGCTGGCATCTGAGTTTTGATTGTCTTAGAACAAATTGACTTCCAGAGTGGTTCAGTTTGTGAACTTCAATCATAACCTCATGACTGAAGATATATGTCGAAAAAAGCATGAGAAGTAGTTATGTTCATCTTTTACATTCTTGTAAAGTGGTATCCTGCCAGTTTTAACTGTTTCATGGGCAAATTTTATTTAATGTTAGTATGCAGATTTACTGACAGTCTCTGCAATTTATGTTATGCACTTAGAAAGAGAAAACAAGCATATAACGTTTTTGTAGGGTGTGATAGTGCTGAAGTATTTGGTTTCTTCCAGAAAAGATAGATTCAGAATTTTACTTGAATGTAAAATGTATGTAGGTAGGATTTAGACAGACTTCCTGAAATTGTGAAAACCTATCGTAAGTATGAATATCACAGTGGAGATTTTTTTTTTTTCAGTTTCTGTTTATTTTAGCAGTAAACCATTGAAAATGATTTTACACTTGCCTGGTTGTATATTTTGAGTAATTGAAGGAAAAAATACTCATGCTCTACTGATGATTAAAAATATGAAAATATTTATTTATTTGTTTGTTTGTTTGTTTGTAGGTACTGACTTTCTTAAACAGGCAGGCAGTGTTAAAATCTAAGCTACAGATTCAGAACAGTGTTGTAAATGTGAGGTAAGATAGCTACAGGGATAATTATTTTTAGATCATAAAAGATGTAGAAAAATGTTTCCCCATGCATTTAGTAAAACTTGAGAATTGTCCATGTTGGTTATTTGTGGTAGTTTTTAATTCTGTTGTGTAAGTAGAAACATTGTAATACTTTTTCTTAGAAAAAAGTTCCCCCCAGTCCCGTTAAAAAACAAGACAAACAAACCAAAGACTCCAAACTAACCAACCAATAACAACAAAATCAACCTCCCCCAAACAAAAAAAAAAAAAAAAAAAGCCAAAACCGAAACAACAAACCCCATAAAGAACGCCAAAACAAAAAAATCCAAAACAAACCCAAAAATTCCACAAGTGAATGGATTATTAGGCTTGTTGCAACTGGAGAAAAATGTGTTCTTTAATGGAATCAGAATATTTCAGACTCTATACCTACCTGAAAGGAGATTGTAGCCAGGTGGGCATCGGTCTCTTCTCCCAAGGAACCAGCAGTAGGACAAGAGGGCATGATCTTAAGCTGTGCCAGGGGAAGTTTAAGTTGGATATTAAGAAGAAATTTATACAGAGAGAGTAATCAGACATTGGAATGGGCTGCCCAGGGAGGTGGTGGATTCTCCATCCCTGAAGGTTTTTTAGATGAGACTGGATGTGGCACTTAGTGCCGCCATGGTCTAGTTACCATGGCAGTGTTGGATCAAGGGTTGGACTTGATGATCTCAGAGGTCTTTTCCAACCCAGTTGAAAAAACCAAAACAAACAAAAACCAACCAAACAAAAAAACAACCAAAAAAACCCAACCAAACAAACGAAAAACCAAACCAGTCTCTGCTTTCCTGACATTCCTTATTTGAGTTGATAGCTAGTAGGAACTCCCCGCACTGTGCTGTTCAAACCTGACAATGCTTTGTAGGCTGTTAAATAAATGTGGTGTATACCTTTGGGTGTGTAGAAGTATATTTGTTCACAAGTTTTACTTATTAACTGATGTGCACAGTATTACTGCAATGATCTCTAGTAGACAGGAATACAGGAGAGGATAAAAGACTGTAGAGGTACTGAAAGGTACTTGTTACAAAATCATGAGATGTCTTTCTGTCTACTTATCTTTGGATTTTTCATTTGGAATTCAGAAAAGAGCAAAAACTTTCACTTCTTTCCATCTGGCCAATATGGGATGAAGCGTTTTTTCATGAATACGTGTATGTGCTGTGTATTTTACAGGAGCTTCAGGATGGCATTGGACGACAGCAAACTGTTGTCAAAACACTGAATGTAACTGGTGAAGAGATTATTGAGCAGTCATCAACAGCAGATGCTAAAGTGCTGAAGGAACAACTGGAAAGTTTAAATACCCGGTGGCAGGAGATCTGCAAACAGCTGGTAGAGAAAAAAAAGAGGTAGGTTAAAAGGGAGCAAAGAAGAAAAATATTGGAAATTACTTTTAGATTTGATTCTCGCTTAATATTTCAAAGGAGTTCTCAACTTCTAGAGTTCTCGTGTATATAAGGAATTATCAGTAATTAAATTTCACATCCACTATAATTTGTTATTTTTTGTTTTGTTTTCTTTGCTACCTACTCCTGTCAATGACTCCCCACTCCCTTCCAAACTCCACATTTTTATAATTTCACTCTTACTGTTTAAAAAAAACCACAAATGAGCATACGTTATTTCTTGATTTAAAAATAGCACAGATTGGAGCTTCATTTACAGAATTTACAATTGACTTATAACCTTTCCATTTGATTGTGTGTCATTAAAATAGATCTCTGTAGTACTAATAATACATTAGCTAATTGATACAGTTAATCCTAATCTAATTCACTTATCATAATTAATGCCATTAACATCTACATTTCATAGCCTGGATAAAAAGAATGGATTGCTCAATTTAAGGTTATTTATAATCACTTTCACATCAGTTTGTTTTTCTCATGCAGTCACAGGAAGCTGGAGTGTTTGGGTTACAGATAGTGCAAAAATGGCTTTACATCTTTAAAAAGAGGATTTCCAATTTAAAAAAAAATTGTTGCTGTTTAAACTAGGTTTTGTAAAAACATATGTTCTTAACCTAGATGCTAGGCCTAACTGGATATGCCATTCTGCTTTAAAATACCGTAGAAAATAGAGGTAGAGCTTTCTTCATCCATGTTTTTTAAAACCCAGAATATTCCTTATAGAGGTACATTAATGAATGCTAGAGATCTACTGGAAGAACTAGTCGTGTGCAACAAATGTTGTTAATTCTTATTTTTCTATTCAGAGCCATGGAGGGGCAAAAGCTGTGAAAATAATTACTAGAGTCATAAGGGAGTGTCCTGAAAGGTTATTACTGAGTTTAATCATGTTCGAACCTTCACTTGGGACATGTTGGGCATTGGAACAGGCTGCCCAGGGCAGTGGTTGTGTCACCATAGAATCATAGAATGGTTAAGGTTGGAAGGGACCTCAAAGATGATCTAGCTCCAACCTCCCTGCCATGGACAGGGCACTTTCCACAAGACCAAGTTTCTGAGAGTCCCATCCAGCTTAGCTTTCAACTATTCTGGGGATGAGGAATTCACAACCTCTCTGGGCAACCTGCTTCAGTGCCTCACCACTCAGAATAATTTCTTCCTAATATCTAATCAAACCTTCCCTCCTTCAGCTTAAGGCAATTCCCCCTTTTCCAATCACTACATGCCCTTGTCAAAAGTGCCTTTCCAGCCTTTCTGTAAGCCTTCTTTAGGTATTGGAAGGTGCTATAAGGTCTCCCCAGAGGTATTTAAATGTAGGAATGGTACTTAGGGACATGGTTTGGTGGTGGACTTGGCAGTACTGAGTTAATGGTTTGACTTGATGACCTCACAGGTCTTTCCAATCTAAGTGATTCTGTGATTCTGTGTTAGGGAAGAACGTGCAGCATGTAATCTACAGCTGTCAGAAGCTTCAGGGATGCCTTAAATAATTCTGCTGTATTTCCAAGTGTTGATGGTACTGCAGCTTTTTACACAAGGGAGTCCTTGGCCTTTATTTGTCACACTAAAAGCTGTTTTTTTGTACATTGGAAACCCATCTGTGTTTCTAAGCATTAACTTGTTGTGTAAGTGCCAGCACTTACAAAACAATAACACATCATTTTAATAGCCCTGTAAAGTTCTTTGGGCCCATAGAAGAAAGAGATCGATGGTTGAGCTTTGTCTGAGACTATAAAATGTGTTCCAGTTGTGGTTAAGATTGGTATTGTACAATCCTTCATTTTTCAGTAGAAATGTCTATCTGAATGCTCTTTTGGCTCAATGCAGCATTAGCAGGATTACATGGAATTTCTTGGCACAGTCTATATTTTAAGGAAGCCCATGATCTGTTAAGTGGGAATAGTACAGTTATATTCCCTAGATAAACATAAACACTTGCACATGCAAGTCCTTTGGTCTGTTTAGTGTGTTGACTGATTGATTTGTTTTCATCTGGAGTGACAACTTGTATAATTTCAAGGACCATGATTGCAGAGACCTCAGTTAGTGAACTTTGCGTGAATAAATGCATTGCACCAGCAGGAATACTGATAGTGGTTTTTTAAACTGATATAAATGTTCTTGGTCTATTTTAGTAAGATTTTTGCATCAGGATGGAGGAGTTTGTGCTTCTGTTCATCACCCAGTCTTCCTGGCTGTGTCAGAGCCAGGAAATGCTTTTTTATTCCTGGTCTTGAAAACAGATTCTACCCCCAGCTTAGCTTAGTTGCTGCCTCCCAGTATGTTTGTTTTGTTTGTGGGTTTTTTGTTTGTTTTTAAATTTTATTTCATCTTTTTACTCTCACAGACTGGATTTTCAAAGGAAAGAAACCTATTTGACAGGAATAAGTGGTGTGTTCTATCTAGTCCTCGATTATTGATGATCCTGGGCATGAAAAGACAATAGGCTTATCAGCTGCACAGTCTTTATATAGCCATGGTGTCGTGGGATTTTCATGTCTCTTATGTTTGACATCTTTTAGTTTTTCATTGGTTGTCCTAATTGGGTTTGGGGTACAGTCAGGTTCTCTCTTTTTTGGGACTTGAAACCTGTGTCATCCAAAGTGCTCTAATTTATGATTAAGATCAAAGCATGATCAAAGCACACAGGGCAAGTTGAAGGAAGTGACCTCTACTTGCAATCCAAAAGAGCCAATATAGTCACAGCATTGCCCAATGCATGTGTTTGCACCATGTCAAATATATTCTAGTATCTTATTAGAATATAAATTACAATAAATGTGGGTCAAATAACGTATGAATCCCTTTTTCAGAATAACTTTAACAGACTATTAAAAAAAACACAAAACAAACCCAACTGCTAAGTCAGAAGGCTTATATTCTAGATCATATAAGTTTTCATAGTCTTTTAATATTTGCCTATCTTTCCTGAAAAATAAAATATTCCTGGTTAAAAGAATTTTATTATTATGAAGGGGGTGCTAAGATGTTTTTTGTCAATTTTGAAAATGAGAAAATGGAACTATAATGGAAGAAGATATTGTTTTAAGGGAGAGCAAACTGGGTATAATATATTTTCTTTTTATAATTTCAAAGAAAAATAAAATAGTTTTAGAAACAACATTTCTAACATTTAGAACCTTCTTCAAATCAGAAAATAAAACTGCCTCAAAATTTTTAGTAGGTTTTATGTTTTATTTTTTGTAGTCAATACATTGTGCTCTGCTTTCAAAGTTGTTTTTGAGTAGCTCAGAGGAGTAGTGATCTATTAAGTTTTTTTGGCTCAATAGATCTCAAGATAAAGAAACTGGAAAAAAATAGCAATTGAATGGATTCCAGAAATGAAATCTGACAGTGATTTCAGATTCAAATGTAATGTTGCTAAGCATTATTTAAATGACAAGGAAATTTTAAATACTGTAAATTCTGGTTTTGCTGTTTGCTTACCAAGATGGAAGAAATTGATTTTTATAATCCTGTTTACAGGTGAGGCATCAACACTCCATTTTGGGCATCCTTCTAAAGCCCATAGCTCATATTTTCAAGACTTTAAAGATCCATTGTGGGATGGAGGGTGTAGATTACAGGAGTAACAGAAAGCAACACACAGTATTTTTGTAAGATGCACGAATGTGAGAATTTAGTTGAAGACAGGAGGTGTATGGTGACATTTCCAAGGATGCTGATGACATTAAGCCTTAGGTAGTCAAATGCTGAGTTGATAGTGGGAACTCCAAAACTGAGCAGATGGGCAGATGATCTTCATCAGAGACAAATGTGAAGCAATGAATATGTTTTAGACAAACAGATCATACCATGCTTAGATGATGGTGAGCTTGTTACAACTCAAGAAAGTGATCCTAGTTTTGTCACTGTCAGTGTTTTCAGGCGCAGGATGGAGTGGTTGCATCAGTAAGGGTATTATGAAAAAAAAACACCAAAAAAAAATGTTGATTTGCTGATATCAAATCTTGTGGTGTGCTCAAGTTAGTTACTGTGTGCAGATCTCTCTGCATGTCAAAGGGACTTACAGAAAGTATAGATGAAGGGGGACAGCTAAAATGACCCAAGGTTTAGAGTAGCTACAATGTGTGGAGAGACTAAGAAGCTGGAGATCTTCAATCTGGAGAGAAATCTTGGGAGGGATATGAAGTTTACGAAGTCGAAGTGATGGGTAAACTGAATGTGGAACAACATGTTACCTAATTCCTCAGTGCCAGAAGTAAAGGTTACTTGTTGAAAGTGTAAGAGAGAGTAAAACGGATTTAAGATTTACTTTGTAGTTTCTGAATGTCTAGGTTATGCTGGCCAGAGAAGGTTATGATGGAAATTATTGTGACTCGACTCTATATGATGACAGTGGATCCTGGGAGAGTATGAGGTGAATGGAGTAAAGAAAGTAGCCAGTCTTCTGTGTTCCCCTTAATTCCATCTCCTGTTAGCAATGTTGATGGCCCTCTGTTGGGGTAGCTTTGCTCATGCACTCAGGCATTTTTCAGGTTCTGATGCACTGATTATATTTTGAGTAGGGGAGGAGGAATTCTACAAAATTGTTTTATCAGTTTTTCTGAGGTTGCTCTGTTAAATGGTCTGCTATTTATTCTGTGTGAGAACATAATATTATCACTGCATTGATAAAGAACCCTGTAAATTCAAAATATTTCCTGTAACCACCATGAACCCTGTGGTTCGTTGACTTGAAAGGGGAAGATTGATATGGGATATAATTCCAAGTTTCAACATGGTAATACAGTTTTCATAAATAATTTGAAATAAATATTAAACTACCTGCATAATAAGAATTATAAACCTGATCAAAACCGTGATATTCTATAAATAACTGAAACTGATCATAAGTTCACTACACACTAATATTAATCTCAGTGATAGACTGGCAGATTTAATGAATGAAAATTATTTGGACCACAAAGGTCAACTTAATTAAAAACAGACAGGAAAATGAAACTAAATCTCAAAACAATTTGAGGAATGTGTACTGCTCTTCAGTAAAAAGAAGCTTGTTTTAAGTTTTAAAAGGTCAAATGCAGAACCCAGGCAAAGCACAATCTTAAAATTGACTTTGAATCTCCTGTCTTTGGTGCTAAAGATCAAGAGGTTATGCTTCAGTTATGTTTGTGTAGGATGTTATCTTTCATTTGCCTTTATCTAAGAGTTTCAAAACTATAGAAGTTTGAATTCAGTGTTTAAAGTTTCTCTATCTTGCAGTCTAAGCCATCCAGCTAAGAATTAGGTGAGAGTGTAATTTTATCTTACTGCAAACTTTGGAATAGACCAGGCAGTCGAATAAAGTGGAACATGATTGAAAGTCCGATACACTGATAGTTAGTAAACTGGGAATTTAATGGAGGTTTTGTTAACATTTTGCTGCAAGTGGCATGTTTTGGAGAAGTTTGTACTCTGGAACAGTGTTACCCAAACTGAAATGTGGACTTTAGAGACCAGGGGAAGTCTCAATGACCCTTTGAATAGATGCTACTAATCCTTGAACAAGGATGGGAAAAAAAGTGTCTGTTTCTCTCCCTCTTCATACTCCAGCAATCATTTTTAATACAGAATCTTCTAAACTGCACCAACAGAAGTTCTCTCTGCCTTTTTGTCCCCTGAGACACATCAGGCCATGTCATGCTGTGCATGTCTGCGCTGAGACACCCCACTGGGACAGTTGAGTTTTGGATGACTTTAGGATGCAGTGGCTTGCCATATCCCTAAATCCCTGTGTGCCCTTGAGTGCCTGGGTGGCGGCAACCCAGGGCTGTGGCAGCAGTGTGGTGCTGCACCTTCACTACTGCTGCAGGAACACAGGGCCAGGCAGAGCTAGTCAAGGGAAAGTACATGGAAGGAGAAGCAACATCTCAAGTAGGAACTTGATAAGGGGAACACTCATAAATGAGTTGACAGCCTCATAACGGTAGTGCTGGCTGGTCTTTTTGTTTTTCACCTTTGTTAAAAATTTCTTGTGCAATTTTTGAGAACAGATGCTTGGGAATTAGATTCCTTCACTGCTTCAGAAGTAATCAGTTTGGAGTTTTTTATTCATCACGATCCTGACATTTGTTAAAATTGGGTTCAGTTGAATGGAAGAGAATTTTTCATTATTTTAGCTGCAAATACATTTACACTTTTAATGAGTTTGAACCTGCAGACTGCCTGTTCAGATCTCTACTCAAGCGAGTCTGAAGTAATTATGGAGAGAATGACAGAACAAAGGCTGTTTACCAGAATACTTCCAAATACTTTCCTGAATGTAAAAACAAGCTTTCTGTTCTAAATAAAACTAATTATTATAAAGTAAATATAGTTTTTAATATTTTTCATACTGTATCTTCATTAAAGTATTCTTTTTTTTTTTCCATAGCACATTAGCTAAAAGTGATTGGTTTCCTTCACCTGAACACTCAGTATATTGAAGGCTGTGATTAGCTTCTAGTTGCAATTTAAAAACTGTTTTAGGATGGAGAGATTTCATGACAGTTAAGTCAATAAATGTATTTTTTTTTCCAGAATATAATCAGCTACATATTGAATTTTTCTGAATTTTCTTTTTTTGACTGTTCATATTTCTTATAATGAATGACTAGAAAAGAATCACTGGTGTAAATTGGTATTTACAAGTAGTTTAGCTAAACATCTTACTGTTTAGTATTTACATCTAAATTCAAATTTTCTAAAGTTTATGTGGTATTTTTATTCAATTATTTAAAGTTCCTTACCTTAATGAATCATATTTGCACATTCTTTAGAGAGAGAATGGAAATTAATTTTTCCTCAGTAAATATTTTCTCTAAATTGTTGTTACTATTTTGGTGGCCTCTTATATTCTCAGTAACATCTACTAAACACATTAATTCCTAATCCTAGAAATAGAATAAATACAAAATCGGCAGCTGAATGTTAGAAAATAAAAAGACACAAAATATTATTGGACTTGCACATGGAAATGTGAGTCACAAGTGTAGATCTGTCCTACTCCTATGATTGCATATTTTATTTCTATAGCTGACATCTCCCAAGTAAATCCAGCATCACTTACGTGCAGTTACAAACTCTGAACATCTCATGTGCTTCACAAACTATTTACAGGTTGCTATGGTATTGGTACCACATTGTTGACTATGGGGAAAATACAAGAGCTGCAATATGCATTCCATGTGGTTTCTAGACACTGCAAATGAAAATACAAGCTTACTTGAAATAGGCTATGAATGTTTACATAATAGTTAACAAATATAACTAAGGATTAATTATAGTTTAAAAAAAAAAAAATCTTTCCAGGGTATTTTGGGGACTTCCATAAGAATTTGATGTTGATTCAGCTTAATGGCTTAATGCTGGTAGAAAAACTAATCTGTGATCAATGAAATATCATATATACAAAATGCTGATAGGAAAACTAATGAATGTAGATTAGTATTAAATACTGAATATTAATATATTTGCTTCCAGGGGTATAATTTATATAAGATTCATATAAACAGCTGTGCAGTCAGAATAGTTGACCAAGGGACACTGTGAATTTAGAAATATAAACATAAATCTGCTATGTTTTAATATGGAAATATGTACTTCTCTGCTATAGTTCGAGAATTTTCCATCAAACGAGGTGGGTTATATTTCAGTGTTAATGAAATAAATCTTTCACCAACAGAGAAGCAGTTTCAAAGTTCTTTGGGAACTTAGGCTGGTTTATAAGGATAAGGCAGTAGTATATAACAGCATGCAGACCTGTGCTGGAGATGAATCCGCCTGGCTCCATAGGGCCAGCTGCTAAAATGAAATCTTATTCCTCAGTCACCTGCTTCTCAACAAGACACTCCCAGCTGCTTTCTTGAGAGCTGCTCTTCCCATGTCTGAGTCAACTGATGGCTCTTGTTCTTTACTCCAATTTTTTTTAGGCTTGGATTTGGAAGCCCATACTCCCTAAATAACAATTAACTGTTAATTTTTTTCATTGCCACCATAAATTTAAACACCTAAAAATTACATGTGTCTGTTGTTCCAAATGTAATTATGGTGATGGAAATCAGCTTGTTCAAAAGGTGTAGTCAGTCACTGAGTTAAAACTTTTAATTTGATTAGCTGGTTCAGCTAACACAGAGTGCTTTATTTTACTGTCTTGCATAATATGACACTTGTCATGCAGGATGTTATTTATAATAGAAGTTCTAGCAGGTCAAGAACGAATTATAAAGTAAATTATAAAGTGTACCTGCATTTCTCGTTAATTGCAATGGACCTTTTAATTGCTATACTATACCCTGTTCCTGACTAGAATAAAGAAGTAGATATTTATGGAATACTTTTTGTTTCTGAACTCTGAAACCTTCTGTGCATGTGTGTATACACACATATGAATTATACGTATGTGGGGGGATGGGGTGCATACATGTATATGTATGAACATCTCTAAAAGAATTCCTGGAAAGTCTTAGGTTAAAAACATCCCCATCATACTGAGCAACATTTAAATTAGTCATCAAAGTTAAAAGAAAAATAAAAATTCTTTCCTTCATGATAGGAAAAGTTTAAATGTTTTAAGGGTTGCAGCTGAATTCATAAGGGTGATAAAACTGACAGTGTACTTAAGATGAAAAAGGAATCTTGCCAATTGCTATCTCTTCTAGGAAACAAGAAATCTTTTTGATTTCTCATTCAAAATACTATGCAGCTCAATAATTTTGCTCGTGGGGGTATTGAGTTGAACGCTATGTCTTTTCTGTGCCAGAATTAAAGTATTTAAACTTGTATCTTTCTCAGATACATCCTTAGGGTACCATCACATAATGTCTCCACTGAGCTATGCACTTTATAAATGAGTAGAAGTGAGAGGAAATTAAAAAAATGAAGCTGTTCCTGAGAGCTTAGGTCTCAGGGAACCTGGCCAGGTTGAGGAACAGAGGTTTTATTATGTGGTTCACAGTGTAACATTGGACAATGATTCCCAGGTGTCTATAACTGAAGCAGAAAAAGATTTGAAGTTATGGTTCTGCTTTTAGGATTACAGGGAGTTAGTTTTTCTTTATTTTTAGCATCTGCCTCAGTTTCACACAAAAAAAAATATTTTATCTGGTTTTAGATAACCTATTTTGGCTTGAGACGAGCATTTGACCTCTATGACATAAACACTTCTCAGTGAAGAACATTGTAATAAATATAATGCTATAAAGTTGGTTCTTCTCTGCATGTCCTGTACAACCAAAATGGGTAAGTTTGTGCATCAGGAAGGTCCAGAATTTCTGGCTCCATAACAATACTTTATAAGAGATTCAGAGACTAGTACATAGAAATATTAGTACAAGAAATACTAAAGTCCACCTGCATCAGGACTTTTTGGTGATCTGGTCGCATTTCCAGAAATCCTGGACAAACAGCAGTCCCTGAAAACAGTCACTCAGAATTCCATTAGAAAATCTAAAACAAAACCAAGAAAGTAGGACTCTTAATTCTTTTGCTATTTATGGTGTTCACTTTTTTATGTATTTGTTTGTATAAATGTAAGTATATGTGTGCATCTATGGGTATACCTATATTTTATAGAGAGAGACATAAATAGTTTTGGAGGGATTTATTTTCACAGTAAGTCTCATCTCCTTTTTTCTCTAAAGAACAATTTGGCACTAGTGGCTTGTGTTTGTTTAATTCTAGGCAGTTACGGAAGAGTAACTTGTTTATGAGCTTAGAAAAAAAAAGAACGTTGGTGGCCTCATATGTCTAGCAAATATTAGAATATACTGTATTAAGAACAAAAGCAAATAATCTGTTCTAGATCTAAAGCAGGAACTCGATCTAGAACTGTGTTGAGAGACTGTTGAGAGAGAAATTTGCCAAACGTTTCAGCTTATATATGTTAATATATTAAATATATTATATAATAATTTTATTTATTTAAAAAATTTTCACTTATCATAATAAAATATAACATTACAGTTAATTAATTTTTAAATCCAGCATTTTCATGCTCTAAATGTAATTATGAATATTGACTTTTGGGTGTTAAAGATTTTTTCTCTTTGGTAAAGGAGGCTGAGGGAAGATCTTATCACTCTCTACAACTACCTGAAAGGAGGTCGCAATGAGCTGTGTGTCAGTCTCTTCTCCACAGTAACAAACAATAGGACAACAGGGAATGGCCTCAAGTTGTGCCAAGGGAGGTTTAGATTGGATATTAGGAAAAATGTCTTCACAGAAAGCTGTCCATGGAAGTGGTTGAGTCCCCACCTCTGGAGGAATTTAAAGGACATGTAGATGTGGCACCTGGGGAAATGGTTGGGTGACAGACTTGGCAGTGCTTGGTTAACAGTTGGATTCAATGACTTTAAAAGTCTTTCCTTGTTTCTAATCAATTTTATGATCCTTGGCTGGTGCAGAGGCTTCTCCTTTCTTCACTTTCTAGTTCTCCTGAAGACGTGGCATGTTTAGGGCAGCCAGGCTGTGCGATGGTACCATCTCACTAGTGAGGTCTGCTCAGGAGTGTTGTATTTGATACTTTGGTTTTTACTCTGTTACTTCAGAAGGGGGACTGTAGACCCTGTAGAATACTTATTCATCTAGTATAATGATGCTCATCTTGCAAAGATGCCTTGTTAAGGAAACATAATAAACACTAATAAGATGAAATACAGGTAAAGTCCTAGCAAAAGTTCTGTTAGTTTGCAAGTTTTGTAAAAGAATAGTTTAGTTGTACGCTCCTAGTTTGGTTTTTTTTTAATAGTCAGCATTCCTAGCACAGAACTCTTTACTCTCCTCAAATCTAATCTTAATCTAGACAAATTTCTTGCTTATACCGTGAGGTCAGATGTTTATTTTTCTGTGAAATACAACATAATTTAGTTCAGCCTTATGCTTATGCCCCTCTTCGCTAGTACAGTTTTCAGTGCTGACCAAAGCAGACTTCTCCCATTTTACACTGTAACCTGGATGATGTTATTTAAAATTAATTTTAACAACTCTTATTTTTTATTCCTTTGTAATTCTCCCCAAGCAAATGCTTTTACTTAAAATATTAAGGAATTAGCTTTCTTTCCTTGTAAATAAGTGTTTCAAATGCAGAACACTTATAGTCACTTGAATACTCTTATTTTCTGGAAATTACAGTGAGAGAAAAAAGAGTCATATGAGATTTTAATGACAAAGTTTTTTTAATATAGAGTGAAATATTTTGGTGATTTGGATGCACAAACATCTGTAAGAGAGGTACTGAGTTTTGGAAATTCTAAATTTTTATTCTGCTTGAATAAGAGCCTAATCTGTAGTTTCTGAGCTGTTTGTAAGACTCTGTGTGTGTGTGTGTGTATGCATGTGTGCAGGCAACTGTGTCAACCAACAACTGTTTTCAGTACCTTTTTGTTAAATGATGTTATACTGACACTTTTTCTTGATTCAATTTTACCTGAAGCTTAGTCCTGTAACTTTTCTAAAGAGATTTCTTTGCTTAAGCTGGCCATCAGAAAACATAGTTTCCTAAAAAAAAACCCCAAAAAACCCACAACAAAACAGACATTAAAAGAAAAAAACAAAACCACACCAAAAATTCAAAGAAAGGAGAGCATAGTTCAAAACAGATGTTGTTCCATGTAACTTCTCAGTGTGTTTTGTGGGCAGTGGCCATCATGGTAAGTATGGAGCACTAGAGAAAGCTCATATAATTTTTCTTCTTTAATATAATTTTGCATTCAGAAATAATATATTAATAATAGCGACCTTGATTCTTCACTGTCATGTTATGTTCTTAAATATTAATACAACTTTTTATTATGTATAATGTAAGACTAACATCAAACTCAATTGGATCTTGGAAATAACCATAACAATAAAAAAAAAAAAAAACAGCAAACCCAAACCAATAACCTGGCTTTACATCTTTTTCTTTGATCTCAAATAATCTTAACTAAATAATAACAAAAAACCTCTATTATTATGTAAAAGCGATTGTTTAATTTAATTGCTAATGATTTGATCTTTTCATACAGGTAATATTTATTGTAACATCAGTTTTGTGAATGAGTTTGGTGGATAAATTAGAAGCATATTATATAAAACATAATTTTTTTTTTCAGAGGGGATCCACTCATAATGTAAATCCCAAAGGGTTCACATTCTGTCAATGCTCTTCCCTGCTGCTCTTGAAATTTTTTTGCAGGCATCTCTTGATAACTTTGGAAGATTTTGCACAAAAGTTCACATCTCAATATATTTATACAGTCATGGTGAAAATAACCCTACCTGACTTTAGACACCTGCAATGTTTATGTTTTGGATGAGAAAATGAACAGATGAGTTGTAGATTGAGACAAAGCAGACATCTGAAGTTACGTGCCATGCATAAATCCTATCCTGTTCTTTATTATGGACTGCAAACCTCACCTACTTTTTGTGAATTCTTGACTGGAATGCTTTACACAAACTATATGACACAGTCACTGAAATATTTTTTAGCTCAATATGTTCAAATGAGTGTGTGTGATTTGTTACAGATCCAGTTTGGTAAAACTTGATGTTGGAATCCTTAGTTGCTGACACTCGACTTCCCTGCTGTTAGTTCACACAAAATTCTAGTCTAAATAATTAACAGTTCTAGGTTCTGGTGTGCTTGTTTGCTACCTGTCATATATAATTGGGAAGCTGAATTTTGTGATGTTACAAGTCATACCTTGAGCTTTTCTTTTAAAATACATTTATTGCCATATCAAAAGAGTGTTTGTCTGATAATTTTGATATGAAGAAATCTATGGCACACATAAAAATAATTAATATAAATGATAGGAATTAGTTATGCCTCGTGTTTCAGTATGGATAAGCCCTTATAAAAATAAGTTTATAGAAATATTGATTTCAAATTTTTATTACAGACTAGAGGAAGAAAAGAATATTTTATCAGAATTTCAAGAGGATTTGAACAAGTTGATTTTATGGTTAGAGGAAGCAGACGGTGTTATTGGGATTCCCCTTGAACCAGGGAATGAAGACCAGTTGAGAGACTGCCTTAGTAAAGTAAAGGTATTGTAAGCTTTATTCTTAATGTTCTTTTACCTTATGAATTCTACATTGAAGAGAATTAAAAACTATTTTTTGAAAAGGTTTCTCCCATCAAATACAGCATTCATTTAACATTTTTAGATAAATCAAAGCAGTGGAATTTCAAAACACAGGAACAAATATATACTGATCATATTAAAACAAGAAAAGTTATGGAAAATATACTAAAAGGAAAATATCTGTCACTAGGCAATTAATCATTATCTTTTTCATCCTCATTTCTTAGTTCAGAACTTGACTGATTTATATGTACAACATTTCTCTATAGGTGTCTTGTTAATGTTTTATGACTTCTCACTTGTTAAATGGTATTCATATTTTACCCATATTTTATAAGGGTATCCAGAATTGTATGAATAATTATAAATGTCAACTCATTAAAATATTACTGCAACATTTTCTAGATTAAACATCTAGGTGACTTATTTTTAAAAATGCTTTAACCCCCCTCATCAGAATATTAAATATTTGTTTTTAAAGGCTGGAATATTTTCATTAATAAGTTGGAACTTTGATACTGCTAATAAATGTATTCAACAGAAATTGCTCTGTTTAGTTTTTTGAAATGTGTTCAATAAAATGACTATCTTTTATAATTTGTACAATAATAAATTAAACTGTAATTGGAAATTGCATATTACTTATAGAACATATGCCTAAAGGTTTCCTGTTCTCTCTTGAGTATAAGGACCTAGTTATGCTTTATGTCAATCCAAGCTGAACAAATGCAAAAAGTGATGTATATAGCATTAAGGAATCAGAAGCAAACTTGTCAGTTTGTTTTATTCTTCTTTCAACAAAATATGAAAAAAAATTCCAAAGGACTCTTTAGTAAAATTTTATCTTTAATTTTCTTTTTAAATAAAAAAAAATAGAATAAATAGCATTTGAGGAAACAGAAACTTTACCATGTGCTGAATTTTTCTCTCTGACTGTTTAGCATAAGATGTCAGTGAGTTGGTCAGAGGATTTGTGAGGCTCTGTCTCTGTTGTTAAGACCCAAGGCAAAGAAATACTTACAAGGGGTGTTAGATGCATCTTATCATTTGCAGACATGATTAAAGGTTTAAGGTCTAAATTGATTGTTTAGAACCATGAAGGCGCTCCACTCCTCATATATACACAAATATTTCCTAATTATAGTATTTCCAAAGGATATATAATCCAAAATTAAAGGTGTTAAACATCTCTTATTTGTATCTTGTTTTTACAGTCCACCTTCTTCTGGAGCTGCACAAAAGGGAATACATCCTAATGCAATAATTCATTGGCTTGCAGTGTGGCTAATTTCATACCTACCTGCCTATGTTAATAATAAAAAACAAGCAAGAAAAAAAAAAAAAAGAACAAAACCCTCAAAGAAGAGTCTATGAGCTACCTTAACCTTACTTGATATGTTAACTTAGTTTGACACTATAAGTTTTCAGTAACTACACACATGATGGAGAATTGGAACATTTAGATGCTGCCTTGCATTCTTTGGCTTTAATTTTTAGGTTTTTTTTAATGAACATACATGAACACTCTTAATTAATAGGTTAGACTGGAGGTCTTTTTGCCACATACCATCTGTGTGACTGTTCACAGCAGGGAACATATTAAAACCCTTCTCCAAAATGCTTGCTCCTCGCCATATTAAAAGATTATTAAAATTCATATGCATGAGGTATTGAGTGTTCAGAGCTAGAATTTATAATGTAATAGTGATTAATATCTTGAGGAAACCTATATTTTGCATTTAGGACTCTCGTTAGGCTTGATTCACTAATACAGTCTCTTTTGGGGTTTTTTTTTAGCCTTCTACATTCAGAAAGCAACAGTTATTTTGCCTTGAATTGAGTTTATTCCTTCAGCTGATACACAAATCGATAAGGGTGAAGATAAGAGAGCTGAAAATTCTACCACAGTTCATCTTAACTGCTGTATTTGTCTGTTCCAGTTAAGAGTTGAAGAGCTGCCGCCCCACAAGGGAATACTGAAACGATTAAATGAAACTAGAGGAATAGCACTTGGAAGTGCATCACTGAAGCCAGACAAAAAACATAAGCTTGAGAGTACACTGAAGGAGGCTAACCATCATTTGTTAAAGGTTAGACATATTACTGTTATAACTGTGGTGTAAAATTTTAATCTGCAGTGAATATTTGCGTTATATATTTTCTGGTATGTATAATTTTTTTCTGTATGAAGAGACATTTGTATGCATAATGAACCTGAGGAAGAAAAATGTATGCAATAGACTGCTGTGAGAAACAATGATAGCAAACCAAGACCATTAGTGCTTGAAGTGATGATGTTGCATTCAAATTACAGGTCTTCTGCTTCAGGGTGAAAACGCAGAGCGTCATTTCTGTAGCCTGGTGCTTTTGCTGGTACAACAAATATTCCAGGCTTTGTGACTCAGGTGTGTGAGAGGCAGTAGCCTCTGATTTTCTTTATGGAAACACTTCCAAATTCTCTTCTGTTCCAAATCCCAAGGTGGAAGCTGCACCCTCTGTCTCACCTTCCACCTTGTTTCTTCCAGCCTCAATCATTCACTTTTGGTTTCTGTGTAACAAAATACCACTTATTTTGCTTTCTGGGATCTCCATACTCATGGAGAAAAATAAGGGAGGATTTTGTTCGGTTTTATTGCTAAGTAGCATATTTTTTTGGTAGAAACTGGTGAAAATGAGTAGCAAATCTGGTAAACAGAGGTAAATAAATTGAATGCTCTTGTGTAGCAGAAATGATAAAAGCCTTGTCCAGAGGATTACCACCCAAGGTATGGATTAGCCTGGTTGGAAAAGGTCAAGGGAGAATCAGCTGAAGGATTTCTGTTGAGACTGATGGCAAAGTCAGAATCTGGGAAATTAACCTGTGGTATCTATTTGTTAAAGTTACCGGGATGCTGGGGTGAAAGAAGGAGAGTAATTTGTTGTGTTCATCTCCAGGGAAAAAGGTGAGAAAAAAAACCTCTGAGTACTTTACTGAAAAGACAAGCTAGAGTTTTTGGTCAAGAATACTGCATTCTGGGTTTTTTGTTACCATTTCCGTAAACGCAGTTGATTTTCCAGAGTAAGGAAAAGCAACTTATTTGATGTGGTACTCTTACTGGTTTCTTCTTAACAGAAGCAGTCTGGCAAAGTTCAGAATATTAGCTAATGGCTCAGGCAAAAGTGGATAATAAATATTGATCACATTCACAAACTCCAAGTTGGACACATAAATCATTATTTCTGTGGTTGGACAGAAGTGTCTCTTTCTTTACTAATGGGTTTCTGAAATCAATATATATAGAAGAATTCAGAACACTTCAGGATCAAAATGGTGTTATTTACTAACTGAAGGAAGCATATACATAGCTGAAATTAGGCACCATGATTTTAGTATCTAAACTGTGATAATAAAAAGAAAGTATTACTTTTCAAGAAAAAAACTTTTAGCAAGATTACCTAAATGCATTATAAGAAAATCTGCAATTTGTCATTGAATATAGGTTTTTACTGATTAGTCACATACCTAAAAACTTTGCATTTGCATTTTCTGCTTGCTGATGCAAAAATGTTTTAGGTTACTTGTCACAGTCAGTGCAACAAAGAATGTTGTTGGAAGTATTTAGGTTTGGATGAAATATGGCAGACAAGATGACTGTTTAGTGATTTATTACAGTTTACTGATTTTTTACAATTTTATGTCTCTTAGATCTAAGCAATGTGCCTGGCAAAATAATTATGCTTCGAATTTACTACTTGAAACCTTTCATTTACTTATAAAAGAGACTAAAACGAGAAAATTAATCTTCCATTTGAGATCATTACTTAACCACATCATTTTGATTTCAGTTATCTACCCATGGAGATGTACAAAACTAAGTTCTCATTGGCACTTTGAATCTAAATAATCAGAGAAAATGCAGTGGTTTGTGGTTTCCTGTGTTTGGTTTTTGGTTTGTGGTTTTGTTTGGTTTTGGTTTTTGTTGTTGTTGTTTGGGGGGTTTGTGTGGGTTTTTTTGTTGTTGTTTGGTTTTGGGGGTTTTTTTATTTGTTTTTTTTCTTAAATGAAAAGAAATGAAGACTGAAATCCATGCACATTCTCTGATAGTCTTCTCTTTCTCATACATTTTTCTATTTTTATTGTGATCTTGACAGATGTAGAAAACAAAAAGAAAACAGAAGCTCAGTTTGGGTTTCTGTAAAATTTTTCCAATGAAACCTAAGGGAAAAATAATTATTTTTTTCATTTGCATATTTTTTTCTGTTACTCACGATTTGCATAGAATACCTCAATTAATTGTTTCACTTTGTGACCCGGAAGTCTAGGGTCTGTAATAAGATTAGAAATCATGTAAAGAAACTCGGCAGGCCTGACAGAGGAACTTAATGTTGTCTTCCTTCAGTTATAGATATGTAAGCACCGAAAAAACCCCAAAGATGTTTGCTGTGAGCCAAAGCTCACAGGTCTGGCACTTTCATATCAGGCAGACTTTGTAGGTCACCTGAGATTGGTTCTGTAGTCAGTTGTTTTGATGAGGATATATTTTTTGTGTTCCTTAAAGCACAGTAGACAAACATCATCACACAGAGATTTCTCTGGGGCTTTTCTGTCTCTCCATCCCCTCTTAAGAGTGTATCTTATACTTTAATCCTTTGTTTCTAACTGTTTGTTTAGTTTTCTGGCATCTCTGCTAAAAATGAACATTTCTGATTATCTCATACTGCAGGAAGATGCTGTTTTCAGGATATGAAACATACATGACAGTTACATAAATAATGTAGGTAGATCCTTATCTGGTGTACACCAGAGTAATTCTGTTTACTTCAGAGCAGCTGTGACAATTTACACCAGCTGAGAATGTAGCCAAATATCTCCCAAAGTTATCACAAATTTTTGTTTTGCCTTGATCTGCCAAGCAGGGGAATAGGGGACAACACCTGTGAGTCTTAACCTTCAAGGTGACATATTTGAAATAAGTCATGTTCAAACCTTCTTTACAGTCACAGAAACTGTTGCCCTACAGCAATGGAAATAACCTAGAAAAGAAATTGAGTATGAAAGGAATTGCAGTCATATTAAAGTAACTTTTTTGCTTTTACTTCAGAATTGTCTTTGCTTTTGGGTGTTTGTATCACGTACTGATGACCTTGAGAGTAGATATATGAAGAGTTTTTCTTCCTTTGGATTGTAATAATTTTAGCATGACTTTTCTTTGGACAACTTTATTGCATAGTGATTCTAATAGGCTGTTACCTAAGACAATATAGTTTAAGCAGAGAATGAAGATTAAAGCCCATATTTGAAAGGCATGACTTTTAAATTCTATCCTGGTTTTACTTATTATACCCTCTCCAAAGCAGTATTTCTTGTAAAAATTAAAATAGCACTGTCTTTGTGAAGTCTTAATATTATGAAAAATGAAGTATTTTATGACCATTTTTATGCTTTCACATCAAGAACTTTTCATTTATTTTCAAAGCTCAAAGTATCTTCTGCTGTGATAGCCAAGTAAGCTAACCACCTAGTGCTTCAAAGCATACAAAAGGGTACTAGGCACTGCAGTTTGTGATGAATTCAGTTCTTGTCATATACCACCTGCCATGGCGTGTAACAGATCTGTAATGGGTTTCTTACCTTTTTCTGTGCAGTAAATGGATTGATAGATTAGGTCTGAGACCAGTGAACCATGGAATCAGAGGTTTGCTGGAAGGAGTTTATTACTCTTTAATATTATTCTTGGTCTGGTGTCAGCCAAGAGCGATGAGCTAGATTATCTGAAAGTAAGCTGGATGCCAAAATCAGCATTCTCCTCATTTATCCACCTTAGTCTTCACAACATCTACTGTATGTATTATGAAGGTTATCATAAGTGCCTGATGGAGACATTTTGTTTTGCTGCCTTTTAATTTGTCTGCTAGTATTAGTTCTAATTACTAGACACTGAAGAGACTATTTCACTGTTTATTGCCACAGCAAATCAATTTGTTGTGCTATATGGACAAGAAAAAAATTAGAGTGGAGTGACACAGCTATAATTTGTGAACATTTTCTGTACAACCAGAAAAAGTATAGGTCGTCTTAGCTTGGTTGATCAAGTGTAGAGAAAAACAGATGGGAGCAGAAAGAGCAGAAAGACAAAGTCATTACAAGGTTATAGTTCATGTATTGTAGCTTGCCTTGAGTAGAAATTATTCATAGATTACCTACAATGACATAAAATTTCCAGCACATCAGTGCAACTTAGTTTTAGCCTATAGTTGGAACTACTGCAATTGCTAGTGCTTTTATTTGTGGGGTGGAGGGGAAAATATGTTGGAAAATGAATGCTACAGTTTGATATCTATTCTTTCAATTTGAAATTAGAATAGTACAACCAGCATTTTGGGGAACAAAAGGTTGATACTTTCTGAATTTAGTTTCATTTAATGAGTGACTTGATTCCATTAAATATGATAAAGCCTTTTGTTATGCTAAATTACCTGTTACAGTCTGTCATAGACTGCTAATTAGGTGTAGTCCACATTCATGTTATCATCAGCCATATCAACAAATGGTTTCACTATAATAAAATGTGGTTTGATGTAAATGTTCACTGGACAAACATGAGAATGTCACAAGTTCTAAGAAACAAGTATATATAGGCTTAATTTCTTTTTATTGCTAGCAGCTAGCATTAATTAAGATTTAAGAACTTAAGCAAAGACAAGTATTTAGGAATACAGTCATGCAGGGGTAAAAAAGTATGTACTAGCCAATGAGACCATAAAAGCATGATTAAATACATGTATGTATTTAATATATATATACATATATGTATATATATATACACTATATATATCACACTATCTTACCAACCATATTAAAATTACTTTTTGTTGTTGTTTGCTGTACAAATCCAGAATATATTAATCATATATTTAAGAAGTTATGCCAAGTACATTGTATACAAGAAGTACTAACTGTTGATACATTTGTTACTACATTGGGGTAATACTGATGTATCTGAATAACCAGATATCAAATAAGTCATTTAGGCAAATTCTTACACATTTTTCTACACTGCAACAACTATATATTTGAGAGTCATTTCCCGTATAATGAGCAATGGTTTGCATACTGTTGCACACCAGTCAATGACAATCGTCTGGGCTTTTTAAAACTTCAGTTCCAAGACAGATGCTGCCATTGTCTGTCAAGTGTTTCATGCATCTCTTTTAAGGAGGACTATAGGGGCCTAAAAATCAATGTTGTTCACAAGATAAAGATTATACTTCATTTATATAGGCCTGTCGAGGTAGCAACATGCCCATGTAATTAGAATTCCCAACAATGGAATAGTCTGAAATAAACTTCAACTTTCCCTTCCCTTTCCCCCTCCCCTTTTTTTTTTTTGGTAATTTTTCTCATAGTTTTAACAACACCTTTTCAAAAGTTCATAATCATCATTACCTAGAGAATGACCTGACTACAGTTAAACTAAGCTAACTCCAACACTCTCAGCTTTTCTATTAACAGCTCGTTTCTTACAAATGTGCTAAACCAGGTAATTCCTGAAGAACAGCCAAAAAGAAAAGCAAATTCATTGTTAGTTGTTCCTTGTGAGAAATGTCAGCTGGGTACTTGGCAGTCAAGATCACTCACTACATTTGGAATACTAACGTTACTTTTTTCTTTAATTTTTAGCAGAATAAATAATTTGTTGATAAGAAATGCTATAAATATTTAGCTGTAGATAAAATATCAACCCACTATAATTATTCTTTACTGTGTGAAGATAATGCAAAAATAAATCCCTGCTTATTTACTGTGGATATAATACAGTTTAGCTATACATTCATTATCCAACTTACTATGTAGCAAAAAAATAAGTAAAGCAATTGGATAACGAGTGACCTTAGGAAAAGGAGGGCTGCAGAAAAGAATGGTGAGACAGAGCAGCAGACTGGAGGAACCCTGTCACATGGAGGGATCAGAAGTGTTGATAGGACTACTATAGTTTGCCAAACAATGAGAAGAGATTACTCTTAAATATGTCAGACAGGGTTTATCATATCCCATTAACTAACCCTGTTGTGTTTCCCTGGGACATGGCACCAGCACAGCCAGCTCTGTGCTGGATAATATCACTGTGGCCTGCCATGTTGTCAGATCCCAACATATTCATAAGACTCTGCTGTCCATGTAAAAAAAAGGCTTTGACTGACAGGCTCAAAGTAGCTGTTCAAACCAGGCTACCAGTACTGTGGGTGAGTGCTGGAGTTTGTCTCATGGACTGTGTGTAGCCTGAGGGGTATTTATGGTACTTTCTGCCATAAACCAGGGAAAGAACAATTGTACTTTTATTTAAAAATAATTTTCCTGTTGGAATATCCTTCATTAAAAATCACTGAAGGAGCTATACTGTAAAGCCTTTGAGGCTGCTTTTGGATTTGTAGAACTGAGTAATAAAAAGACATAAGGAAAAGAAAATCATGGACTAGATTATTTAGCAGAGATTTAAGGTGGAGGGTCTTGTACTTAAAAATGTCCTTGACAAAAGAGAATTGCTGGGATAGTAGAGAGCAGAATGAATGAAAATTAGTTGTAAGTATTACATATAAGAAGCATACGGATATTCAGAAGACTGATATACACAGTCGTACTACCATGGAAGAAAACCAAAACAAATCTTTGGGATGGGGGAAAGGTTTTGTTGGCTTTTTAAAAAGCTAGTCAGCCAGATGAAGCAGAAAATTGTTTGGTGTGTTGGTTTTGTTGACTGCCTCATTTTTTTGCATTGATGGGGGAAAATAGATTTTTTAAATAAAAATGAAACTTGAAAATATTACAAATACACCATTAAGATGTTTTGTAAAAAAAACCCAAACCCAAATAAACACAGGTCAGGTCCTGAGAGGCTTGCAAGGAACCACAAAACACTAGGTACATAGCAAATAAAAATCTTCTCTATATATTTTTAATAGCCTTCTTTAACCTTCCTCTAATAATATAGTCTTTACTCCAACCTTGTCAGAGACACTATGGCTCATAAATATTCATAATTTTAAAGAATTTACATGGATTTTGTTTTAAAGTCAATATTGAGTTTGTTAATGAGAATGGCTTAGTTAATTAACTAAATGGCATCCCAAACTGAACTTATATGAAACTCTTTCTTACACTGATTGTTTTTCATGAAGAAATGATGCATATAAATTAACTTTTCACTCTTCCATTTTAAATCATTCTTTTGTACATGCTATATGAGTGGTAATTTTGAGCAGATAAAACTTTTGGAACAGTCGCTGTAAAAATTTCTGTTTTATGCAATCATCTTACTAGTGCTATAGAAGTAACAGTTATGACTTATCAATAAGTAGGATTGAAGTTTGCATTTAATAGCTGTTATGTTTTTGTTAGTTAGTTAGTTAATTAGTTATCTTAGTTGTTCTTTGTTATCCAGGTCCTCACTCAGATAACATCAAAATCTTCATTCAATCCAGTTGTGCTCTGGGCTAAGCAGAAAGTTTCCTCATTTCTTTATACAGAATACTTCAATTTTTCTCTGTGCAAGCACTTCTGATTTTTCAAACCTATCAGTTATCCTGTGTTGGAAGACCACTTTCATGAACTGCTGTGTATATCTGAGTGACCCTCTCAAGTGGGGCATAAAAGAACTGCTTTTAACAGTCTTCAAAGATACCCCATAACATATTTTTGCTCATATTCATTGCAGTTTATTATAGTTTATATTGTTATGCATATCAAGATACCTAGATTTCTTATCAGATTCATCAAAGTAAGATCCATTTATAAGTGCCACTTTGTTATTGAGAGTTTAGTGAGGCATCAAGCAAAAGAGCACTTTATCTAATATTGAGGGAAAAGAACCTGACACATTTTTGCTGCTGTTAAAATGTGGAAATTTGGGATTTCTTTGCTCTCCACTCACCACTAAGAAAATACTCCATATTCTTTTTTGAAAAATTGCATGTTGGGGAGATGCATCTCCTCATCTGTATTCCCAAACAGCTGGGTAATAACGGCATTATTTTCTCTTTCGTCATTTCAGGTAAACAGGGAATGAGGTTGACATTGACTTGTGAGAGAGAAGCAATATATTCGAAATCAGGCATTGGCCACTTGAAATATAATATATACAAGTAATTTCAGTGGCTTTCCTTTCATAAATAGTGATGTCTTACTAGTAGTATAATTAATCGAGTTCATTCATTTGCAGTAACATTTCTGCTCTCTGCAAAACTATTCCCTATTGTTTGTTCTTTTTTACTTACTGTCTCTGCCTAATAAGTTTCAACTTTTTTATTTTGAGCATTGTTCCTGAGTGAAATGATTGAGCTGTAACTCTACAACCATTATTTTAATTGATACTCCTTTAATTGAATCCAATTTCTGGATATTCATAAGGAATTAAACCTAGCAGTGAAACAGGATATGATTTTATATCAGGTGACATACTTTATACAAATCCTTCCTCCCTTTATACCTCCTATTATCATAAGAATTGGTATTCTTTTCCATCTGTGGATCTCTAATTCTTCCCATAATGCATGAACACAACTGTATGCAGACTGAAAAATAACTATCCAAAGCTAAAGTGGGAAATAACAGTGGAAAACTAGAGCGTGTGAAACGATCAAGGATATCTCTACTGTCAAGATGAGCAGATGTATGGTTTTGCACCAGTCATAAGATTGGGGTAGGGATGGAAAGAGCATAGTAGTGTATCATTTAGGCTGCTTGTGAAGGATCATCATCCAAGACATCAGGTTCAGATGGAAGAGAAACAATGAAAGCAATGCAAGTGATCAACTACTTTTAGAATTCATAGGGAGAAGAAGATCCAGACTTTGAAAGTATGCAATTATTCAAATTTCAGACTATTCTTATGTTTTGAGAGATATCATTTTTATGCTGGAGATTTTGTTGTGTGGGGTTTTTTTCTGTGTGTTTTAATGTAAAGAGCAAAATTTGGAATATGTAAAATTAAATAAGTGGAAAAATGTTCTGATAGTTTAAGATTAGAATAAAATTAAATATTATGAAGACCAGTGTTGGTAAAATTAAGCTCTTCTGCTGTTTCCCCATTTAGAGCTTAAATATTTTCTATTATTATGTAACTCAACTTCTAATTAATTAACTTAATTAACACTTGAACTAGAGTACAAAATTTTAGATGTATCACATGCTTTGAGATTAATGTTGTAACACATCACTGAAATTATATAGCCCTTTGATGTTGAAATGGAATTTGTTTTCTTTGAAGAAATAATTCATATTTCTGTTGTTTCCACTTACAAATTTGTTTTGTGCCTTTGGTTGCAAAATAAGGTGTGCTTTCAATGTTTGTCTATTACTGAATAAGGCAAAGTTTAAAATACTTAATTTGTATGCAAAGAGCTAACCCAGATTTTTAAAATTCCTTTTTTCATCTGCACCCTACCTTCCTTGCCAGCCTGTAACACTGCTTCATCAGGCCTGTGTTCAGTTCTAGGCAGATCTAGGGGAAAGCATCTCCTGTAAGGTGTTGCCTTATGGCTGCTGTTCCTACTGGTCTTCCCTCTTAGAAAAGGACATCAGCCCTCCTCTGATAAAACCTAATAAAAGGAGTCTTTCGTTAATAGGAGGGAAAGAGGTAAGACAACAAAGGGAACGAAAGTGTCTACCCAGAGACTACAAATGCATGAAAGGAGGATAGAGCCCAAAGCAAAAATGTGAAAGAGAGTATTGAAGTGGGACACTAGTCACTGCTCATTCATCCCTGGAGGCATCCGAGAACTTGTAGGAACTCGTTGAAGGGCCCAGGGACAGAATGGGCAGTAGAATTGCTGTTGTGCCCACCAGCATTACAATCCCACCTCAGGGGTGGAACTCCTGGAGCCGTGAATAACAAACTTGAAGGACTGTGACTAAAACACTAGGGAAGATTCTGGAGGATCCCATCTCCACGTGTACTTCTCTGCCAGAGAAAGGGCATAAATCTGAACAGCCAGCCATCATGTCCATGTCCATTACTCCATGGAGGTTTTCCCAATTTATGCTGCTAGGGAGCAGCAGAATTAGCTCAGGAAACAAGCTGTCTCCCAGGAGACAGTCTGCAACAGTACCTTGGCTTGATAGGCAGACTTGTAATTAACTTAAACTCATCAGGCTCTAATTTGATTAGCCAGCTTGACAGTTTGATGCCAGAGTTTAAAAAAACCCCAAACAAACCACAACAAGCTAGCAAATGAAATCCCTGATAACTGGAATCTAAGACTCTGATTCCCACACAATAGTGACACATTACCTGGATCTTACAAGGTATTGCCTTGTTAAATGTTTATCTGTAGCCCTAACTTGAGTTTGAGGAAAGTTCTTTCTTCATTTACTGTTGTTCTTTGTGTCTCTGTGGTAAAATTAGATGAAGTTAAATTTCTGTATGTAATGAAACACTTCATATGGACATAGATTTCTTCATTTTTATATAGTAAAAATATTTTAATCCTGTATTTGTGCTATAATTTTAGAGCAGGAGACAACATGTAAGAAGAGGCTACATTTACTTAAATCTCAATTTATCTCTCATTATGCATGGGATAAATAAATGTTCTGAAAAGAGTAGGTTGAAGTACAGTTGCCAAAACCTAATTGTTCATTTTCTGCTGATCTAGATCGAATATACCTTAATATCTAATTGGTTACCTCTCCCTCATCCCCCCACTCCCCAAAACCTCTACGAATTTTTCTTCCTCTGTCCTGCGATAGACCCAAAATGCTTGATTAATGTTGATTAGAAGTAGATTAATTTAAATTTCAGATCTTCAGAAGTCAGTTTGGGTTTTTATCTGCCTATGACTACTTATCTGCTTTCAGTTGTGTTTCTGTGGAAATTATTTACATTAATATTAAAGCTAGTAAACATTGGCGATTAACATTCAGAAGTTGTAAGAAAGATGAAACTAATCTTGTATGAAATTAGGCCAAGGTCTGCATAAATATTGGTTAACACATAAGGGAAATGAATGCATTTTTAATTTTTTTTCTTTCGTTTCTTGGGTCATTCTGGAAAAGCAGAGGTTTTGTTACATTTAAAAGATTAGGAAGATAGAAAAAGAAATTTTACTCAGGGTCAATTTTTATTAAATAGGATATTATGGGGTGGCTATAGCGAACAATGGAGATAATGTAATATATGGTAAATCGACTTCTTAAATTACAAATATCACTTAAGTACAGTCTAATAAATCACATGCAGAGTATATTTAGAGGAGTTATTTTGGTACCGACAAATCAATATTATCAAAGCAAATTTTTAAAGAAATGTACATGTCACAATACAGTTGTGTTCTTTCCATTCTCTCAGATGGTGGTTGTTTGGTTTTAGTAACATTCATTGCTTTCATGACTCTGAGTTTAGATTTATTGTCCCCTGAAAAATTTTGTCATTAGGAATTAGAGGTTAGTACAGAGCACTAACACTTCTGTTGCTGGGCAATATGATGGCAGTGCTTCCATTAATGCTGCTTAACTTTAGAGGGAATTTGTATTTTTTCATGTGTGTCAGAAACCTCATGTTTTGCTACTTTAAAGAGGGTCACTTTGGTTAAAAATGTGCTTAAAAACGTTTCCATCGATATGGAAAACTAGCCATATTTCTTGGCTGATTTTGCTAATGAACTGCCATTGTTTTGTGTCTCTGCCCAGTCCCTATATTTGCTGTTGTGATATTTTTTGTTTTTAAAGTACAGATGGTTTCTCCCCTAGTATATCTTTGCAACGTTTCCCATTGTGTAGTGTTGTGACACCTCACCTATCTAGCTATAGAAAACAATCTGGGAAGGACAGCATGGAGCTTTGTGTTGGCTTATTTATTTTCAACCTGTTCCTACATTTACTCCAAGTGCTGTTGGATTTGAACTATGCTATTCACTGATTCTTAATTTTTAATATTGTTGGCACAGAAGAATGTGCTTAGTTAATTCAAATCTCACTGCTTTGAATGCAAATCAGAGAACCAAGTGGCCTGATCAGAATTGATGATACATTTCTTCATTATTTTTCTTCATTTTATGCATCTACTTATGCATATTTGGACCAGACTGGCAACTCTAAACATCTTATAAGAAAATATATGCTTATAAGTATTTACATTCAAGAGGGGAGGAAAGGTTAGATATCATTCAAATGATCAATTTCGTATTTTCACTTTGTTTTTCCTAAATAAAAATTGACCTTTAAAACGGTTTAGGATACCAAGATAACAATTTTTTCACCAAAAAATGAATAAATCTGATGCTAAAATGTGATTAAAAAAAATCTCTTTTGAGTTTGGTTTTTTTCTTGAGTGGATCTGCTTTTTCTTTCCGTTCTTTCTATCAGTATATAAAACTTGTATTTTAACATTTTATATGAGTATATATGTGTGCAGTGTTAAATTGTTTTGTGCTTTGTTTGTTGTTGGTGGGTTTTTGCCACCTAAACAATGGCTTCTGATATTTTTTCAGGTGTCCAAAGATCTTCCAGAGAAGCAAAAAGAAATAGAGATTCTGCTAAAGGATTTCGTTGAACTTGATAAACAACTGAATCAGGTGATATTGTGGGTCACGCCTGTCAAGAACCAGCTGGAGCTTTATAACAGAGAGGGTCAGCCAGGAGCCTTTGATATTAAGGTAAATTTTCTTCCATTTTATAAAAGCATTGGAATCTCAAGTGGTCAAAAATTCAGTTGCAGCATCAACTGTTTAGTTTTTATTAACAATGTAACTTTGAGACAGAAGTCAGCAATGGTCCCCAGAAGTTCAAAGCTTTATGAATTAAGGAAAGCTTAAATTTTTTTTCATTAAATGGTTTCTAGTGAGAGGGCAGATTAGAACCAGTGGTTCCTAGATATAATTTATTATTTTTCCCATGTTATACATGAAACAATAGCCCCAAAAGTTGATGCATCAAATCATAATACAAGGCAAACTCAAATTCAGAATATCAATTGGACCATTTAAGCTATTTCATTAAAGCTAATATGACTACCTGAAAATCAGAATATTTAGGACCATATCATGGTTCTCATAGTGCAAGAAAGGATATTTAACTGCACAGGTAATGCTCCAGGAATCAATAAAGCTGATTGTCTAGTAATTGTGAGAAAAATATTTGTAATCTGATCCTTGATATGTATTTAAGTATAAAAAAGATGCCTGTATATGAATTGAGTGAGAAATTAAAGATGAAAAATGCTGGTTAGAATCAATTGGCCTGCTGGATATATACTTAGACATTTTGGCCTTGCATTTTGTCTATACATGTTTGATCTGATCTTCACATAAACTGGGAGACTATTTAATGTACAATAGATAATTGAAATCTATGAAGTTAAAGTTTATAGTAGCTCAGCATCTTGTTCACCTAGATAAAGATTTAACAGGAGACACTGAGTTTTGTATGAGTTTTGTTTTTGATGCTGCAGTTTTCAGTGAAAAGTGAAAAAATGTAAATATTCAGAACTGGTACTGTCTTGCATGAATTGAATAATACCTTCTCCTTAAGATGTGTGGTTTTGCTGAGTATGTTGATTAAATTCACTTTAACTTATTTTCTATTAAGGAACAGTTTTAATGCTCAAACACTTCTTATGTCATACAATCACATTATATAAAATAGTGAATCTCAAGTCCTGTTGTAGTCCTATTGACAGAATGAGTTCAGCAATTACATTAATTCTCTTTCTAAAAGATAAAATCAGTATAGCTCTTTGCAAATGGCTGTATATGTATTGAATGACTGATGGAATTTTGCTTTCAAGAAAATTGTATATTCTTATCTTCTGTATTTTAACAAAAAATTTTAGATTATTCATCCATTTTTTTATTCTGTTTCCTTTATTTCTAGAATGATTCCACATTCAAAGTTTTTATAAAATTAAAGAAGGAGTAAATTTCTAGAAGTTATAACAGTATTGCTTTTCATATTGCTTATGAATGAAATATTTTCTTGGCTCTTTCAGTCCTGTAATCATATAAAGCATGTTAGCTTCTTATTTACATGTTATCCATCTTGATTGTTTTTAAAAGATATAGACTTCTTTAAAATGTTGTTGAATGATGGTTTACCCAGAATGCAGTTTTTTTCACGGAGAGAATCTGTTACGTCAAACACTCTTTATTAATTATCTCTGAAGGCAAATTACATTCTTATAACCTTCTTCAGGTTAAGAATAAGCCGACTAAGACCATTAATAATAACAAAACACATTAAAAATTAGTCGATATAATTCAGGAAAGCAGCCTAGTCTTGACAATGTTCAGTTTTACACTCGAATTCAAACACATGTTTCAGACCCATGCTAACATTCTGTCCTACATTGAGTCAAGCCTCTGCATACACATCCTCTTGAATTATTGTTGAAATGATTATGTCTGTGTCTTCTTAAATTACCATCCTGTCTGGCTAATGTGTACCTTTGAAAAAGTAAGGATGTGCATCCTACCTATGGAAGGGATGTTTTTAACAAATCTCTGGTGTTCCCAAATACTGTATAAATATTCAGCATTTATTCTACAACAATTTTAATTCCTTCACCAATATCCAGAGAACACTGAAGTATCTGCTATAGGATTTCATAACTCTTTTTCTCAGAAACAAGAATGATTCTGATGAGCACCTAGTGGAATGAAAAGCATATTATTAATCTTCTTAGAAAAGAGACTGGATAAGAAATTTTACAAAGAATCTTTTTGAGTATTCTAAAAACCTGGAACGTATGAAGAAGAGGTTTAAAACTGACAATCAAACTTGTAAATATAGCACTCGAGTGAAAAAGACCAAGTTTATATAAGTCCTCAGGAAAACCAGACTATTTTAGTTATAGGATTTTACACGATGGTTTACAAATTTTAATTTTAATTTCATTTAAGACACTGTCTTTTGTGAAATTTCTGTCAATGTTCTTCATACTCCTACTGAGCCTGCAAGGTAATGTTCTTCAGCTTCCTTCTCAGCCATTAAGTAGTCTCCTGTCTCTTTTGTTTTCAAAGTTATTTTTTGGGGAAAAGAGTTCCAAAACTAACATGAGTGGCAAGGATCTGGAGTAAATAAATATAAAGTATTGTAAGGATATTAATTTCTAAAAGTCACAAAATACTGATTGTTAAAAATTTTCTGACCTCAGAAGCAGGTGAATATAAATGACGAGAAAAACATGTGGGATTGGATAGTTAGAAGAGAAAGAGGATGGAAATATGTGTTTGTTTTAAATAGATGCCCAGAGTGTCTTTAGCTAGTTAGCAATATTATATTAAAGTAATATGCCTGTTTTAAAGCAAGTTTCTTGCCTTTTCTTACCTTTAGGAAATTCCAATTACAAAAATGTGTCGTAGCTGAAATTAAAGTGCATCTAAAATATCAATTAGATATTCTGGCAGAATTTTCCAAAATACAGTGATTTATTTCTCTGAAAACCATAGCAACTTTTGCTTCTGGCATTCAGCTATAATCTGATAACTATCATTGCAGTTTCCTCCATAAATCCAGGGGTATAATAAATGCAGGTCCTTATCAGATAATCTGATTTAAACTTTTAAATAACATTGATCTCTATAATATTTGCATAGTAAGTATATAGAGGAGACTATTTGTGAATTTCACATGCATAATTCACACTAACTTTCAGTTTCTGTGAATTAATACTAATTTAAAAGCTCGTACTTTTTTCCCACCTCTGCAACAATCAGCTATTAAGAATAGATGAGAAGTACCTTAAATTTACTTAGCAAAAAATTTAAATAATTAAATCACCAGCAGCGCTAACCTTTAATGGTGGCACAGAAGTTATTCTATGAGAGTCACAAAGGTGCAACCAAAGGCAAAATTGTTAGATATTGTTACAGACAACTTCAGAAAAAGTAAGACATTTAAGACTCAATACATGATTGGGCTTGGTGACAGGTAGAGCAATTAAAATCCCTCCTATGGATCTTAAAACTATGTCTCTATTTTAAAAGTGTTCAGGACCATTGTTTGGCTTAGAGGTCAGCTGGTGCAGCACAGTTTGCATCCTTTCAGAAACAATCTTAACCCTCAGAAGAAGACAGTTGCATCCAAAGTGCCTGTTGCAACCTCTGTGGTTGATGCCAATCCCTGTCCATGCCTGGGTACTGCCTCAGACTGTGCAGTTTGTGCCATGATGGAAGCAATGCTACCAATTTAGTGGTGTGGGGAGTCATGCTGAAGAATTTGACTTGTATGTCCTCTCCCTTTTTAGTTCATTACTCTTGGCACCACATAAAAATTCAGGGAAGGATGCAAACGAGTTATATGAAAATGAGAGGTTCAGTGTCACTGGCATAGTTCATTTTCTGTGTCATTTGACTTAGTCATGCTTTCAGATCAGAGAGCTCTCTGGATCTGTATGAGCTCAAGCCAGGGTGCTGACTGTGACCTTCTATGTAGCTTGAGGTTATGAACATGATAGCACTTGCTTTTGGGGTAACAAGACCACTAATAATTTTAAATTCTTTAATTTAGCAGTTTTTCAGTTCCTGAGAAATGGTGTCTTATGCCTCTGCCCTCGTACATATCCTTGCAATGCTGAATCCAGATTGGAACAACCAAGGACTGTGATTGTGTCCCACGAAAGCTCTGCAGCCTACCTACATCCTGGATTTCAAAATCCCATTAGCACAGGATGCCATAATGCATAGTCTTGCCCAGCATCATGCAATCACTTATTCATGAAAAGGCTCTCTTTCTGTTCTCTCTCATTTATTAACCCTTCATTATAGAGGTATTTGCAAGTGAGTAATTACATAGCATTATATCAGCCTCCTCCAGTCCTACAGAATGGTTCCAGATGCTTAATATCAGTTGTTTCCTAGACTTGTACCTTAAGTTTAGTAAAAAAGTACATAATAGGAGAGACTCTTTTCTAGTTCACTGTAATGGAATTAAGAAACAGAAGAATAGAAGATGCAGACATAAAGAGATTAGACAAGTCCAGCATGTTCCTTGGTCCCCCTTTTGGAGAAAGACCTTGTGGTGACCAAGGAACATACTGGGCCACTTCATAGTCTTACAATCCCTGGAACATTTTGTGTCATTTGAGGCTTTGGGCAACATCTTAACTTCTAAAGTATGTACATACATCAGTTTAAAAAGCAGCAAAAATGTTAAGAAACATATGAACACTATGAAATTGTTGAAACAAACTTTTTTAAATTATTCAGTCCTAAAAAAGCATATTGTACTTTGCAAGAGCATTTATTATAAAATACTTTCCCTTCTGAATCAAAATTTTTGTTTTCTTTAAGTTCATTCTGCTATCGTAACTCTATGCCTACTTCAAATAATTACAGTATGGCTCAGGAAACCCTAACATACTTTTTGCCAATATGATTTGTCTTCATAATTTTCTTGACCGTAATGTAGAGTCTGCAGTGGTACAATTAGAACCTGGACCTTCAGTTAAGCATGATAATTTTTACCAGTGGTATCAAAAATCACACTGAGGCCATAATAACTAATTTCTCAATAAGAGTGGACAAAGGATTCTTCATTCTCAGGATTTAGAAAGCATCTGTACCAGTATTTGTTTCACTTGTGATATTATTCCTAATTGCAGTTCTCTTCTATAAACAAAGAATTTTTAAAAAGTTTAGGAAACTATCAAAATAAATCTACATTGAAATGCAGATTTGCAGTCTAAAAAATTAAAACTATTAAGTTGGATCTTAGTTTTTTTTAAGTATTGAATATTTTTTGTACCACACTGACATAATTTTCATTTTATATATTAGCATCTTATAGACTGTGCCTGTGAAATACTTATGTATATGCATGGAGAAGCTATGAAATCTACATCTATAAGAGTGTCTTGACTCCTCTGCTTGTGAACACTGGAACTCTTCCAGATTTGCAGTGTACCAGCTTCTCATGTATCTAGAATATATTTCATATTGTATCTTTCCAAGCTTAACAGTATGACTGTCTGCATTCATTCTTTGACCTGGATTTACCCTCATTCTGCTAGCTGTTTTGCATGATTTAGTATTCATACTTCACAAATTTAGATGATATCATCATGAATTTCCAATTTTACAAAATGGTGCAAAGAAAATAGTACAAAAGTTGCCTACATTATAGCTTAGAAAAAGACTGAAGTACTTAACAGTACAGCTTTGTTTACAATACAGCTTCTGCCAGCACTTGTGTCTAAGCTGTGGGTGTTATAGTCATAGTCATTGGGTACAGCCATGGCAGGAGACACCTTCAGCACCTACATGCTGAAGTTCAGCTCTTACTATGTGCTTGTTTTTTATGTGCTGGTTCTTTTTTTCAGTAACTTCTCTCAATACTTTGACTATGTGAAGCCCATTTTCCTGATCCTCCTTTCAGTTTATGTTGAACAATTTGATTTTTCTTCCCTGATTTTCTGTCTTTGTCAGAAAAAAACTGCAGTTAAAGATGTGCACTTTCTAATTTCTGAGCATTTAAATGTGTTTTGTTGGTTGTATTGTCACAATCTTTATTCATATAAGTAAATCTTATATATTTTGTTTATATAAGTAAAGCTTAGTCGTATAAGCTTTCAACTGTTAATGCAGCCATATCATCTCAGTGCAAAGCTGAGGCCCTGCAGGATAACATGGGTGATATGAGATACTGTGCCCCAGTGAGGGAATTTTGACATAAGGAAGTTTTATTTAGCTTTTTCAGATCTGCCTGGTTCCTGATCCAGACATCACTATCTTCACTTTTGCCTTGTCTTTTGGGCTCTCTGAGGGTAGCTTTGCTTTTTTCAAGTCTGTGGCAGTTTCATAACATTTTGATATATATTTCCCAGGGTGCTTTGGCAGTTTTTTTGGGCTAGAAATGTATGGGGATGTGGATACCTACCTAACAGCAGGAGATACTAGATTAGCAGCAGAGCAAGCTGTGTAGCAGTTACTGAGGTGTGGACATGTGCAAACTTGGAATAGCATAGTCTCCACTTTTATCTTAGACATCAACAAACATTCTGCCAGGTATTCTTTTAGTCAAAAACATTAACATAAAAAAGAGCCCTTAAAACAAGCTCACAAATACTACTGGACTTTTAAAATTTTATATGAAACCTGTATACAGAAACAGTCCCACCTATTGCATGATATACGGCAACCCTGCAGCTGAGTTTGAACAGACAGCTATTTCTCTGCTCTGAGGTAGGCATAGCATTAGTATAGTTGGTTCAGTATAAGGTCAGAAGATACTACTCTGGTCATCCAGTCAGACCTGCTTTATAAAGTCATTCTATCAGTTTTCTGGATTATTTTCTGTTTGAACTGCAGCACATTTTTCTCAAAAATACTACTGCTAAAAAAAAACCAACCAACCAAACAAAACCAAACCAACCAAGACTGTTTTTTAATTTCCACATATGAACAGTCATCTACATCTTGTGGTAAATTACTTCAGCAGTTGAGTTAAAAACCCGCACATTTTTCCTCAGCTGAGTTTTTTTAGCTTCATCTTTCTGTCACTGCTTTGTTTGCCAAACTAGACAGAGGTCCAATACTGCATTAATAGACAGTAATCAAGTTCTTTCCTAAACTCTGTTTGTTCACCATCAGTACTGTTGTTCTAATTCAGACAAGAAAGCAAATACGGAGTATCTAATTAGTATTAGTTCAAAAAGCAATTATTGTAGTGGTCAAAGCAATTATTTTTCTGGTCTTGATAATAATGTGGTTGTATCTAATCGCAAGCTTCTTTTGGCTAAATCAGATAATCAGAGTCTAAGTAGGTGGCAAATGTTGCTATAATGGAAGTTATAGTTGCTTCTGCATTCTCTCCTTAATGGAATATTTAAGGACACACATGAGCACTCTGAAATGTGTTTATTCTAATCCAGCCATCCAAATTTAATATACTTAAACCTTTTAGGGATACATTATTCTGAACATGTGGATATAGACCTATACTTTACACTTTGAAACTGCTTTGCCTACGGCATCAACAAGCTGTGGAGCTCCAAAGTTGTGGCTAAAGGAAGTTGTGCAAATGCTGACCTTTATATCCTCCTACTGACTGTTCTGCTGAGATTTGTTTACTTCACCTGCAAGAAAAAGAAGGAGAATCTTTGGAGGGTAATAAGTGATGCTTCACTACCTAACATGTTAAGAAAACACCTAGGGAAAGTCTAACCAACTTTCTCTCATGATTTATCCTAGTTTTCTTTTCCTCTAAATATTTATTTCCCCATAGTCCTGTTGGATTCCAATTCTGTGTATGATAGTACCCTAAGTCACTGATAATTTTGATTGGAGATTCCCAAATATTTTGCTTACATGAAGAACTTTAGAAAGCTTCGAAGAACAGTTAGATTTAAAAATCAGGTTTCAGAATAACAGAACAAAAATAATAGGGCTTTCTTAAATATATAAAAATCAAAATGACTGAATAAGACAGACCAGAAGTTAAAGCTTTCCTATCACAACCTACTGCAACTGTGACTAAGATAAAATTAACATTCTGCAATCTGCTACAGTCAGATTGCACTTTTTAAATGTAGTCCATGTAACATTTGTGGTGTGCTAAGGCTTTAGAAAAACACCTTAAGTGGGAGTTGAAGGCTTTTTTTACAGTCAAAAAAGAATAATTTCTTTCTAATATGTACTTTTGTGCATCTGCACATAGTAAGGCTGTTTCATTGTTTTGTGATGTAGTCAACAAGATACTATTAACTAAAATTATTTTTAGAAACCCAAATATGTAAAGAAAAGAAAGTATATTGTCTAGGAAGATAATAAAAGCTTACAAATAGGCTAACGCTTATATGGGTTTAGTTGCTGCTAAATTTTAGTTGTTACTGTGGATTACTTGCTTTGGTATTTAGTGTTTGAAATCTATGGGTAAGTATTTTATAAAGTCAAATGGTCTAACTCGTCTGAAAAATTTAAGTTTACAGGAAAAATTACAGTAAACTTTCTGAACTTTACTATTGTAGTACTTTTTGTGTCTTTGAATCAGATATTGCTAAAATATAATGAAGTTACTATGCCATTTTCACAGAATGTAAATAAGTAGGGTTATAATTTTACAAGGAAACAATGCTCTCTATGGCGTAAAGTCAAAGACCATTTAAATTATGGTGTTTCTAGTTGTCTTTAGAGAAAATAAGTAGTACAAGGTTAGGTTTGTGGTGTTTATCTTTCACATATATAAGATACCATGTATTCATAATTGAGTCCAATTAGCACTGCATATAATAAATATCAGTATACTGAAATACTTTTAAAATATTATTATTTAGCTCAGTAGTCTCCCTCATAATTGAAAATATGACTCACTCTTTATAGATTATAGTGCTAATTGTAGATTATAATCTACTAAATTGTGTCAGTTTTAATACAACCTGAATAATGCCAAAATTATGTCAGAAAGAAAGATGTAGAAAAGAAAAATCAAATTTAGGAAGGTTTATAGAACTATTTTATTTTATTTTTTTATCACAATTTTTTTTTGTTTTAGTCCTTGAGTCTTTTTCTCCTGCATAAATTCTGCATAAGCAGTCACTTTTCTAAGCATTCACTTGCTGGTAGTCCTTGAAAATAGAGACAAAAATGTGGTGAATAACAAAATATAACCAGTATTAGTAGGAAAATTTTGAATCTACTTTCAAAAGCAGTAGTGGGATATATTGTGGCTACTGTCCTCTGCCAATGTAGTAACTACCATTAAGTTATCTATGGTTATGTAATTGGAAAGTACTCTTGCAATGTTTATGATGTACCAGGTCATTACCACCACTACATATGGCTTTGATCTGTGGTTCACAAAACAATATATATGGCTTTAAAATTGCGTAAAATAAAAATTGGGCTGGAAAGTCTGATTATGAATGGAACAAAAAAATAAAAACGTGCTTATAGAATAGTAAGCAGAAAATACAAATTAGGACTCATTAAAGAAAAATTGAAAATAAATGCATATGGGTAACTTCTGTATTTAAACATCCATCAAAGTAATCTTAGAAATAATTTAGTAAAGTACATGTTAGCTCTGATACCCATACTTCAGTGTAACAAAAAGTACTTTGGTGAGAGGATCTTGAAAGTTACCAGCCTGTATTGCACAAAAAATAATGAAGAAAACATTGTGTGTTCTAACTTTTTCCCTCAGTCTCTTGTGAAAACTGCTTGGATACTGGATTTTTTTTTGCATTGCTAGGCTATCTCCTCCCAAGTGAATTTGAGGTGGAAAATATTTCTCCTGAGTTTCATTATGTGAACTGCATTTGGGTGTTTTTTAGAAAGGAAATGCTAAAGTACATAACTGGCAGTATTTTGAAAAACAAACTCAAAAACTCCCAAAATATTTTAACCTTTTCTTTAAATGTTTGTCTAATGAGCAAATCTAGATAATTTCAAAATAGTTATCAGTTCATCCAAGGAATTAATATGGAGTTACATCCAACATTTGTATAAGTAGAACTCCGTGCTGGGCAGAGTAGAAGTCTATGTTGGGCAGAAGGCTGACATTTAATTTTTAATCATCTCCTTTTTGAATTTGTCTGATTTTTCAATTCAACACATATATATATATTATATATATATATATATATAAAAATAATATGGAGATTCATTGTCTTTTCTGCATAATCTTATGAAAACAAAGTCTCCTCAGCAGAGGGAGGAGCTAAAGATAGTCGAATGCTTCAGGACAAATGCCTTTAGTTTGCTCTGGATCTCTGGAAAGTTACAGATTTACTGGCTATATGTGCAAGACTTTGATAGCAACTTGCCAGACAGACAATGAGTGTCTGGTAAAAATCCTTTTTGATGGTATCTCTTTGTCTGAATTTCACACCTTGAATTTTTCAACAGGAAGATGGGTTCTGCACTGTGGCTGATGCTATCTGTTAGGCACACAGATCTTGTGATTCTAGTTCTGTGGCTACAGTTTTGTTGAATTCTGCATTTTAAATGCTGTTTCACCTTCTGAGTTATCTATTATATTCTCAAAATCAGCACTTAGTTTTCGATCGCCGAATTATTCTTCCTAAATTGACCAAAGAATCCATTAACTAGTTTGCATCAAAGTATACAGAAACCAGCTTTTTTCTTCTGCCTTTTTTAATGTTTTTCTTTCTTTGTTTTAAACAACGATAGCAAATGTAAAAAATACACAGAAAAATATTTATAAATAAATGAAAATACAGATATTTACCTAACCTCATTCTGTATTCCTCTCCATCTGTCTGGTTGAACAAACCACACAGTGTTAGTAAAGGGATACATCGAGTAAACAGTATTTAGGTTTTTTCTTTTGCTTTCTGAATTTAATTTCAAAAATATGCATATTACCACTTTATAAGTTTATATGGGGTTTATTTACATTTAATACTTTCACAGATTCTTTACCATTGCAAAGATTTACTCCTTGGGCTAAAATGACCTGGGATGCTCAGCTTGACTCAAATTCCCCCGCTGTTAAAAGAGAAACTAGAGATGCTCTATTCCAGCCTAAACAGACAACCCTACCCTTCATGTTCTATAAATGTGTGTTGATGGTGCTCTTTACCTCTTCAGAAGAGCTCAGGGATGTGTAGGATGGAAGGAAAGATATGGGGAGAGGGCACGAGGAAGAGGAGGGAGGTAGTAGTGCCTGTTCCTCCACCTTCTACCTGTTAAAAGCCCTAGAAGTCAGCATGCCTCCTACTAACCATAGGAGGAGGTTAAAGCTGCATTTTCTGGGAATTTTTTCAGGTCTTTGTTTCAGCACTGCCTCTTCCCCTGCAAAACAATTTTCCAGGGTGTTTTGACAGATGTAGGTGACTATAGATGATGAGGTTGTGGAAAGAATGAACAGAAATGCGAGTCCCATTTAAGGAATGGATGGAGAAATGACACTCTGGATAAGAAATGAGTTGACAGAATGCAGAAATTCATGTTTCTACTGCTAGCTCACTGAAAATCCCTCTGACCCTTTCAAATCATCTTCTCTAGACAACAATAAAAAAACCTTTGTTTTCCAGCCACCTTGACTCCAAATCCTCTTGCAATCTCACTGCTCCTTTCTCACTGCTTACCCAGTTCCCAAATCTTTTCTTTTTACTCCCTTCTTGCCTCTGGTTTATCACGCACCCCTCCTGCACTCCTATATACTTGAGTCCTTTTCCAAGGCTTATATAACCTTGATTTTTGCTTATACTGCTAAAGAAGCTTTGAACTCTCTCTGGGTGTAGAATTTATATCTGTTTACTGTCTGTGGTGGTGACTTGTCATATATTTAAAATAACATATTATGTTCATTTTTGCCAGATAAAAATTGGTCATCCTTAAAAAAAATTGAATACCTCTTTATTCTTAAAAAATAACTTGTATTTGGATTTTGTCCTTGATAACTTTGAATGACAATAAGAAGACTGTCAACTCTTGTCAATCACTTCATTATATACTTGACAACTTCCAGTTAGAACATAAGACAAAGGCATGGCTGAGCAGTAGCAAACCTAATTCTAGATAAATAAAAGAAAAATCACCCACAGGAGAGAATGAAAATGCCACCTGGACATTGGTGTATTTTGCCTTTCATCAGCCTTCATTTGTCACTTCCTGCTTGACAATCTAGGCCAGATAAGTTATATTTTAATGTTTTACTTATTCTTTTACCTTTTCACTTTGCTGACATGCTTTTAAATGAATGGTTTTTGTATACAATAAGGGGTAGTATAGTTTGTCCATAGGAGCACATTAGGAATGTGTACCTCAGAGATCCATCCTGCTGTATTCTGACATCAGTGCCTGATTTGACAGAAGGCTGTGAAAACTTCTGATGATGACATTTAAACTTTGTTTAAGCTACTCCTGTTTTTAATGCACTATTACGACCTGCAATCAGTGTCAGTCAACTCATAGCTGATATTCAGTGACTAAATCAGTTACTGCTCTTTCCAGAAATTTTCCTGTGAGACTTTGAGGAGCAACCTGCTCAATGTTTTGTTTGTGAGCTCTGAGCATTTAAATTTTAAGCAGTCTGTACCCAAATCTCTTCTAAAGAAATCTATTGCAAGTACAAGAATATTAAACAACATTAGCTGCAGATGGATTGTAAAAATGTGACAAAACTTTCCTTACCCAAAGAGTAATCCTTGTAAATTTTTTAATCTGTAACAGACTTTGCAGCCTTAAGGATAGATTGCAAATACTCTGTCCCAGTATCTCAGGAAAGGAAAGATTTTTGAAAGGTGATCCAGTATTTGATGTGTGGTAGCATTTTTCTAGGAAATAATGGATAATAAATCAGGATGTGATTTCGTTGTTGAAAGTAAAAGCTTTTTGCAAGTTGCTTAGAAGTTAATGATGTTGTACTTCAGCTTTGTGTTTTAGCTTCCTCCTTGTACTCTTAATAACAGCCCAGGTCTGAGTCCCTGGGAAAAGTGTGGTTAACGTAAGCAAGAGAATTAATATAGGAACAAGCTTACAGAAATGATAGGGCAATTTAGTAAGGCTCTAGTGAAGTCAATAAGAAAACTCTATAGCTTGCTGCAGTGTAGATAGGTTGTCAGAGATAGGAAATTTCCTTTCCTATTCACAAAATACAGTTTCCTAACATTCTCATCAGCTATTTCATATGCTCTTTTCTTAACAGAAAACCTCCTTTCTCTTCTAAACACAGTTCTTGAATGGTCTTAGACATTATTCTTCTTGATAATAGCATATTATTTATGTAAGTCGCTTTTATTTTGTAAGACTATATATTTTGCTCTACTGATTACATCCAATTTAAAATACTGGAATGTGAAGAAGAGCCAATACAAATGGCCACTTATAGCTGCATAAGATTTTGTCACCTTTGTCTTAATTTGCTTTGAATTGATTGCTATGTAATAAATATTAGAGGCAGGGAGTGTATATTTTCTCAGTTTTTTTGACATTGGAAACTATATGAATTTTTGGTACCTGATGGATATTTGAATAAGTTTGATATTATTTTGGCTGATATTTGAGTAAAAATTGGTTTATTTTTAATTGCTGTTTGAAGTAAAAATAAAAATGTATGCCTAAAGCGATCTTAGTTCTTTCTCACACTAAAGTTAGTGATAATATGGAAATCACTCAATCCTGTTGCAGATACTGTGTTAAACTTCCAAGTAAATGTAGCTCTGATATTGGATATAGTGCTGTAAAGCTTAACTCTGTGAGATACTCTTGTAAAGAGAGTCAATTTGCTACACAAAAATGTTGCTGTTCAAGTTGCTTGGCGGGGCAGGTGGGAATTCTTTCTAAACTATTGTGGGTTAATGATGGGAAGGATCTCAGCCCCACACAGCTTCTTGCTCACTACCTGCCCCTCCTGCCCCCTGCCTTCCCAGTGGGATGGGTGAGAGAATCAGAAGGGCAAAAGTGAGGAAACTGGTGGGTTGAGATAAAGTTTAACAGGTAAAACAAACCTGCCCATGCAACCAAAGCAAAACAAGGAATTAATTCATCAGGTCTCATGAGTAGGCAGGTGTTCAGCCACTCCCAGGAAAACTGGGCTTGTGCACAAGTAACAGTTACTTGGAAAGACAAATTTACTCCAAATGTACCCCCTTCATCCTTCCCCACAGTTTTATTGCCGAGCATTAGAGAACAGTCTGGGATAGCCCTTTGGCAGGCTGGGGTCAGCTGTCCCCACTGTGTCTCCTCCTAGTTTGTTGTGTACGCTCAGCCTGTTTGCTGTCAGGGCAGCATAAAAAACAGAGAAGGCCTTGATGGTGTGTAGGTGCTGCTCAGCAACAGCTGAAAGATCCCTGTGTTATCAACACTGTTTTCATCATAAATGCAAAACAGTGCCATCCAGGCTGCTGGGAAAAAAAATAAGTTCATCCCCAACACATCCATGTAAACCTGTGCTGTCTGTGGCTGTTGTTTAACACTGGGCACTACTGAATAGCATTTACTTACTAGTTCTTTTCGTTCCTTACTTTGCAATTAGAATTTTCTTCTTTCAGGTTGAAATTAGTGGTTGAGATTCTAAAAAGATCAGCTTCTGATAATGTACTTGTTTATGGAAATTTAAAAAAAAAAAAAAAAAAGGTGCCACCACTCAGAGTGTGGATATAACTTATCCATTTGCAAATCAGGCAGTTGAAAACGAGGAAACTGCATTTTTCTTAACTATAAGAATGCAAATTCTGTTTACTGAAATCTACCCCTGCTTCTGCTGTTGGAGTAATGTACTGGAGGAGTCTTTGCCATTTCTTCCAGTGAAATATGTCAGTGTAACTGTTCAAAGACAAATGGGAGAAATATATCCTCATGAATATTCTTTTTAAATTATATATTAAAGATTAATACCAGAAGATGGGGATATCTAAAAACATATTACAATCAATAAACCAATGTTAGAACAGTAATAGATTTTAGGTTTTATTTCTTTTCTAATTTTCTTTTGTAGCCAGAAACTCCTGTGAAAATGATTCCTTATTTACTAAACTTGAAAAGAGAATGAAAATTTGCATATAAGCCCTGACCAAAGAGAGAGAATAATAAGCAGTCAAGAATTAGTTGGTAAAATAATTAGATATGTCACTGCTTCCCTCACATGTTAAATGATTTTTAAATCAGTTTATTGAATAAAACTGTCATTATTTGTGCAATGTGAGAGAAGAAACTCTGATTTCTCTATCCTGTTTACAAGAAGAAATAAACAATTTTCATTGCTCAATATTTTTATAATTATCACCAAATTTCACTTGCCAGTCAAGATGCTTATGGTGTACTCCATATCTGCTACTGGTCAACTTTTCTTCCTCTGAAGCTGTTATCCTGGAGCAGCTAAAAGCACACAATACTAAGAGCTAGTAAAATTATTTGGACTTCTCTTATTTTCTTGCAAGAATTTCTCATTGTTTTTCCTGCCAAATTTTCTTCTTCTAAGTCAGTTCTCCTGGTTTTTTTATTATCTCTTTTATATTATGCACTGGAAATAAGAGTGGATTTTCAGTCTTGGTGGAAAAGGAGCAGCTGTTTCATCCTGTGTCCTGTCCAGTCTTAAAAAAAAAATATTCTGAATCATATCCAATCTCAAAGAATTCTTCTTACTGTGCCTTTTTGCGGTCCAACTGGATGATTAACTGTGCTTTATCGGTATATGACCACCATAGCCAAATTCTTTTCATATGCCATATCTGCAGGTCATGTCTTTATAGCTAATAATTTCATCTATCTTCAGTACCTCCAGGAAATTTCCTTTTCAGGACAGACAGCTGCAATGGATAGATAGTGATTTCTGTGTGTGGGGAAAAAATTACTATATTTCATCTCCTCTAGAAGTACAGAAGAAGCTCACAAATTTCTGATAGCCAGCAGGAAAACATGCTTTGGAAAAAAAAAATCCTTTCACTCTGCAAAGTGGTAGGGTTTGCTGTTTCAGGCACTTTGCATGGCTTAAATTTTGGAATCTTCTCAATTCCATTTCTTTCTGGAGGATTTCCTTTTTCTTTTTCTTTCTTTCCTTCCCTTTTCCTGTACCAGGAATAAGAGATACTGCAGGGAACAGGATGAAAAACACACCAAGTCTTAAAAAATGTTGCATCTGCATATTTTACAAACTGCACCAAGGCTGCACTTGTAGGTTTACAAAGTAGTTAAGAACTCTAAAATTGAAAAGTTGCCCTTTTAGAAGGAAGAAGTCCTTTGTGTAGTGTTCTTTTCTATATTAGAATTGGTTTTCCTCTTAAGGATTTCAAAAATTGTTCACATAGGTCAAGAGCTATAGTTGTATCAATTTTCCAGACTCTCATTAAAATCAAATGTCTTTTGTTTCTATACTCGACTTTAAAAAGCTGAATGAATCTCACAATATTCTTTTCCCCATTAAAATAGCTTCTAGCGCTGTCTTGGGATCAAATTTTATTCTCACACATTTAAAAGATTAGTCATTTAATGTAATATGCGAAAGAATGGTTATTTTATTTACTCATTAAAATGGCATTTTAGAGGCAGGTGCATAAAATTGTTTGTCCACTAGTTACAGAATATTTTTAGTGGTAAAGCATCTTTACACTGAGCTTCTATGTAGGCCACTAATGAAGTGGTCTTTAAATTGAATTACTTCGGGGGGTTGTTTGTAGTTTTTTCATAAACCCATAAGACAGGAAGGTGAATTTAAATTCTGTAATTTAGATGTTCACAGAGAGTGTTTTACTTCTCTATAGAGATAAGCAAAATATTCAGAAAGTTATCAAATCTTTTCATCTGTTATGTAAAAAAGAACAGAGCTAAAAGCTTGTCATGCCTTGAATTTTATCAAAATTGATTAAAGTCTTTATTCAGGAAGTTTAAATAGGGGCACATTAAATAGAAGTTAAAAATGGCAACTGCATTTCTTCCCCAGTGGATTAGGTTCCACCTCAGTATGGCCACAGAACTGTTAATAGCATAACTTGGATGCATTCTAATAATATTGTATAAATATCTAAAGTGACTACTGAGAATGCCATTGACTGTGCTATCTGACCTACCATCAAGATCTGATGCTTACTGTGGTGTAGCTGAACTTTGATGTATTTTAATTAAATCTCCTCTGACTATTCTTTGTGGCGGTTTAGCTTGTTAGTCTGCTCCATGAATGGGAATGTGCAGAGCTGAGTCAAAGGAAAAAATGAGGTCACTTTTTTAGAACCAGAATTCTTGAAAATGGGAATATATTCATGTTTTCTATCTACTGCCCCATTTTTGCTTGTAAGGAAAAAATGAGGCTCTCCGGACCTCACCATTTATTTATAGTTTTTTTGTTAATGTGTGGGAATAGTAACTTGAAAGACAGGCATGAATGTTGACTCTCTTCTGAGGGAACTGAGGGCCCTATGTGCAAACCAGATCCATCCCACAGGGAAGTCTCTGCCTCCCTGGGACCCAGATAAGAGATATTACTAAGAGACTCCTTGGACTGATTTGATCCTCTGATTATTACCCATTGCTGGTTGTCCAAGTCAGCAGTGATGAGAAATCCTAGACCAATCAAAAAGGACTTCAGGGCACTGGGATGACTAGTAGAAGGGACAGGAGCACAGGTGGCTTTCCTCAATCCCTTTGGTAGCGGGGAAGAATGCTAAAAGGAACAGGAAAACCCACCTGTTCCAACACACAGCTTAAGGACTGGTGTCATTGAGGGAATTTTGGCCTTTTTGGTCATGGGGCAGCTTATGCGGCACCAGGCCTGTTGGAGATAGATGGTATTCACTTGTCTAAAAGGGAGGAAAGAATTCTACCCCGTGAGTTGGCAGGGCTGATTGAGAGAGCTTTAAATTAGGCTTGAAGGGGAAAAGGGGATAAGACAAGGCTTGCTAGAGATGAACCTGAGGGCAGCAGGGCAGTGTTGGGGGTGAAATTGTTAGCCCACCTGAAGTGCATCTACACCGATGCACGCAGCAGGGGTATCAAACAGGAGGAGTGGAAGCCGGTGTGCAGCTGGAAAGCTATGATGTAGTTGCCATCACAGAAATGTGATGGGATGTCTCACATGACTGGAGTGCTGCAATGGAGGGCTACAAGCCCTTCAGAAGGGACGGATGAGGAAGGAGAGGCAGTGGATGGCTCTGTATGTTAGGGAGTGTTTTGACTGTATAGAGCTCAAGGACAGTAGTTGAGTTCTGTGGGTAAGAAGTGCTGGTGGGAGACGTGGTGGTTGGAGGCTGTCTTGGGCTCAGCGACCATGAAATGATGGAATTTTCAATTCCGGTTAAGTAAGGAAGGGAGTCAAAAAAACTTCTACCTTGGAATTCCAGAAGGTGGACTTCGGCCTGTTCAGAATACTGGCTCAAAGAGTGCCCTGAGAAACAGTTCTTACTGACAAAGGGGTCCGAGAAGGTTGGAACCACCTTAAGAAGGAATTCTTAAAGACACAGAAGCAGGCTGTGCCTATGTGCCGAAAGAAGAACCATGGGGGAAGATGACCAGCCTGACTGAGCAGGGAACTTTTGCTGGAACTCAGGACAAAATGGAGAGTTTATGACCTTTGGAAGAAGGGGCAGGCAACTCAGGAAGAGTACAAGGGTGTTGTTAGGTCATGTAGAGAGGAAATTAGAAAGGTGAAAGCTCAGCTGGGACTCTACCTGGCCACTGCTGTGACAGATAGTATAAAGTGTTTTTATAAATACATAAAAAATAACTTTAATCTTGATTTGATGCCTTGCTAAAAAGAGCTCACGACTTTAAAACAACTCACAGTATTAATTTCAAAGTGGTTTTTTTAATTTTCTTTGAATATTGTAATTAAGATTCCATTTTTGCATTGTATTTCACCCCAAAGACACAGGTTTAATCACCCTGAGCTTCTCCTACAGTCCCTGCAGAATATGTCTAATGAATGTAATCTCACTAGGAAATTGATCCCAAAAGTTTTACTGGCATTACCAAAAGGTGAATCAATGCTTTTGATTCTTAATATAGACCAATATACGGTCAGAAATGCTGCAGATACATTTATAGACAGTTGACTGGGCCTCCTAATATATGTACAGCATATGTCAAACAGCCTGTCTGTGTCTGCTAGGATAGTCACCATCTTTTGAAATAACATATGCCAAGCCATCAAACTTTATCTTCCATTGGCATACACACCAGAGGTTTAGTCAATATATTGGTTTCAGCTAAGGAGTATGAATTTTCTAAGTTCTGAGCTATATCAACAGACTTTCATAGTCCAGATGGGGCTGTAGACAAGTCCTTGCCACTTTTTCAGCCTGTGACTTTGTTCAGCAGGTTGAATTGACATGTTGTTGGAAATGCAGAAGCCAATGTGGCTTATTCAGCAGCAGGCTTTTATCAGTTCAGATGCACCACCAATTTTCACAGCACTGAAAATTCATAGATGTTGCGTCATGGAAAAAAGGTAGCCTCCGATTCTTGTTTATACATGTTTGAGAAACAGCAGTTTCCAATGATGATGTATTTTAATTTGCCATATGTGTGAAAGTTAATTAGCATATTCGTCATCCAGCCCAGAAGTAGCATTGCGATTGCTTTCCCAGGCAGTTCATAAATTGTACAATTCCAGTAGAGTCGCCTCTGTCTCCCAGAGACAGTTCTGCATCCTCCCACAGCAAGCAAAGTGAGTGTGGCCAAGGGTTTGAATCAGGACTTTTAAAAAGATATGACTTTGGTATTCTCTGAAAACTGATGGTCATGGGTGTTGACAATTCCTATTAGCTTTAGTAGTAGCCTGGCCTGTGTGATTAAGATCAGACATCAGGCTCTGCTCTGGGAGTGTGTCCTTCTCTTGGATCCTGCACAGCCTAGATGATGACTGCAGAGAGATAACAGAGAGTTGTGAGTGAACCATTGGAGGCCATGATGTAAGTCATTACCATTATCTTCTCTGTGGGAACTGAGTGATGGAGCAGAATCCTGAAAGCTCTCTCTTGCCTGTTGACCCACATTAATAGGGTGTCACTTAGCAAATGGATTTGAAACTGCTGGAAACTTTCTCACTGGGCAGAATTCATCAAGGGGCCATCCCATCAGGCAGAGAACTGAGAGCTGCCTCAGAGTTGTTAGTACAACATTTTCATGTCAGATGTGCATTTATTTAAAACAATTCTGTGGTGGTTTTAACTAATGCTGGGATCCATACGTGACAATCAGAAAAATTAGTTGCTGGTCTAACAAATATGATATCTGTTAATTTCGGCAGTGCCCAAATGAATGCCAAGATACTGAGAACCTCTTTTTCCCCTTGACTCTTATTGCTATTCTTTTTTTCAAATATATCTCATATGAAGCATCATGATAAATTGGATAGACTTGCACAATGCATTTTGGTTTAGGTTAAGACCAGTGAATTTGAAAGATCAGACTACACAAGATTAGTTCATGTAGCTCCAGAAAATTGTAGAGCAGAAGGAACTGGTGATTTAACAACTAAATACACTACATTTCTGTTACCTGGCTATGGAAATTTATGCCTTTATTCTGTTCATAAAGAACAAATACCTTTTGAATCTATAAAAAATACCTCTTAAAATGTTTATATAATATGTAAAAATGGAATATCTCAGTTTTAATGTGTTGTGTATACTAGTATTAGCTTAAAATAATGACAATAATGATGGCAAGGATCATTCAATGTTTTCTACTTTTCTGCACAATGGGGAGTCACATGGTACCATCAGCTATTAATTTTGCTATTTTTCTTTTTCTCTTAATTTTAAAAGAGAAATTAGCCTATTTATATGTATGCATGTGGTAAGTAATGATTCACATTTCAACATAGAAGGTAGAGGACAAATAAATACCAAGCAGCCAAATTGTGTTACAGCTACAAGTCTTGAGTAGTAACCCCTTTAGTGAATAGTCCTTTTGATTAGTCTGGAGTGCCTTTCCTAGCTGAGTTCTTCTGGGTTTGAATTTTCAATTCCTTGTGGTGGAACCTGACCATTAATTGTTGTTATTACTAACCCAGACTGTTCAAATACATGGCAAAGCTTTAGTGACCCTCCTAAAAGAGCTTTTCCTCAAGTCTAGAAAATGTGAATGGGAAGTGGTGATGATGTCCTGGGGGGGAAGCTTACAATAAGCGCTCAGGTTCACCCTTGTAGGGTGAACAAGGCCCCACCCTTGTAGCAACTGCTGGGGCCCTGCAGGGCTGATGGCTCCCTGTGGGCTGGGGCCATTGCAGGGCTCCCCTTGAGGAGCCTTCAGGGTAGGGCCCAGCAGCCAAGGCAGATCCCACTCCCCAGCCAGGAGCAGGGCAGCCAGGGGTACCCATGGGATCACTGGAGCTGCCTGCTGCAGCATCCCTGAGTCAGGGGCTGATGGCCCTGGGGGGTGACACGGGGTCCTGGGCTATGAGCAGGTGGAGGGAGCCCTGGACAGGAGCTGGGCAGGGGCAGGGAGGACTGGGGCTGCTCTCAGGAGCTGGGACTATGTTAGGCACACTCCTAAAGTGCACCTTCCACGATGGTTACAGCCTGAAACAAAACCATTTTGTGTGCTCCTAGACCAGTCCATGGTGGAAACCAAAGCCCAGTGAGTGGGGAACGTTGAGAGATGCACTTCACAGGCACATTCATGTCACAGGTTAAACCAGTAATGTAGGCACACCCATAGTGTTGTAATGTACTTTTCCTGCTACAGATTTTGTTATGATACTTGATGATCTTATAAAATGAGTGTGTGAGACGCGTAGAATAACAAAACAGAAAACATTGGCCTAATACTACAGATGGCTTAGTTTAAAAACAAACAAAGAAAAAGCAACAAAACAACAACCAAATAAATATTAAGATGCCTATCTTTCATCAAGATAGCCAGAAAATTACCTCTTCATTAACACTCCTTGATTATTATTTTTTCTTTATATGCCGAGAAGTAGAAAGCTAACCTAGTATGGAAACAGAAACAAAATAATACTTTAATGAAAAGTTGATCAACAGGTTAATAAATTCCCACCCCTCTGTCCCCCAATATCCCAGTTTTGCTGTGCATTGCTTTTCAGTGCTCATTCTCTATGAATCCTTACAGTTATATTTCATTAATATTGAAATGCATAATAAAACATGATTAAATTTAAACATATTTCAAATATCAATGCAAGATATCAGACAAGCTTTAATTCAGTTCATTTGCTGTTGCTAAATAGTATTTGAAAAGAAAATTGAAAGATGATATGGAATTTATCAACTCTATTTTTACTGATTAGCCATAAGGTTTTGCAAATAACATTTCAGGCAGCAACATAGACAAAAATTTATATGTTGAGCTGAAACATATGAGCAAAATGGCCCCTTTTTGAGACTTAAACTGACATAGATTTCAACAAGTTTATTGCAGTAAAAAGAACAACAGATTTCCACCAATAAAATGATGTGTTGGCTCAGATAGTGACATACCTGACACACAATCTTGTCTACTGTCACATTAACAATAATTGAGATTGTGGGCAGAAAATTAAGTTGGAGAGTCAATGGACAGTCAGCAATATTGTTTAGGACAAGGTAGTAAAGCTATAAAGTAGGTAGGTGAAGAGTGAAGAAAGGAAAACAAAAAAATCCCAACTAATAATTTTGATAAATCAATTTTTTTTTTTTTACTTATGTTACTAGAAAAATGAAATAAACTGAATCTTGAAAGTCTAGGTGTAGTTTATATTTTCTTTTGCAATTATTGGTGGGTTTGGGGTTTGGTTGGTTGGTTGGCTGGTTTTTTGTGAGGTTGTTTTTTTTTTCCTTTTAATTATCTACATGTAGTGCTTCACCCATTATTCATTTGCTCAGTGCCTGATGAAAAGGAAGCCTATGTATGTTGGGAAGGGTTGCTTGGAGTCTCCTTATGTTAGGACATGGATTACACCTTTCCAGATTAAAAAATTATTAGAGAATAAGCTGTTGTTAATGCAGGAGGGTGTTGTTGCTAATGGTAGGTACCTTCAGGAACTGTGACTACTATTGTGCTTTTCTTTTTAATTCATTACTGTAAGTCTTTTACTACATAAGTACTAGTTTACTACTGATAAGAGTAATTTTCTTTTAACATTTTTAATCTTTGTAAATTCAGTATCATTGTCACATCTCTTTATGCAGTTATAATACCACATACTGTATGAACAAAATGTTAACTAGTGCACTATTTATCTGCTGGTAATGTAAAACAGACAAAAGGACAGAGCTGCTTAAATGAGATTTCTCATACCTGTCTTTCCTATCATGAATTTGTGTTAGCTTTTTACTCATTTTATTGAAACCTTCAGGATGAAGTGACCTACCACTGTTAATTTTGCTAGCATTACTCTTTTCCATCCCTCTTTATTTTTGTTTTCTTTGGTGATCCTTAGCTGCTCCAGATACCAATTCTGAGCAGAAACTTGTCCACTGGTGTTTTACAGCGTCCCATGGAGCCTTAGGACTATTGAGTCTTACTGTTTATGCTATGGTTAATCTAGACTGCATGTGTTTTTATTTTTCAGGAAACTGAAGCAGCAGTGCAGGCTAAACAGCCGAATGTGGAAGAGGTTTTGTCTAAAGGGTGTCATTTATATAAGGAAAAACCAGCTACTCATCCAGTAAAGGTAATGAAGCAACCTATAGCAATATCCATTACTGTGTAATGGGTTATGCTTCCCCTGTTGTACACTTGTCCTTGATGTGCTCTGTTTAAAATCAATGAAAGAACCTGGCAAATGGCATTTGCTCTGTTCTGTGATGGCATAGCCAGGAAAAATGTAATGTTCCCAGCTGGATTTTTTTTTGTGTGTATTGTGATGGGAATATTGTTTTTGACATTAGGGTTGTTCTACTCATTCAAGAGTAATTCACTCTGAAAGCAAATATAATTTCTGGTGCCTAATTAATGGCAACATAGAGCATGCTTTTAAACTCCTTTATTTTGAATTGCGGCTTCAGAAATTTTGTCAAATAAAAGAAAAAATGAGCAAATTTTCTAGAAAAGGTAAGAGTCAAGACATAAATAGGATCCTTTGCTTTAATTTTTTTTTCATTTTGAAGGAAAGAACACATAGCAACATAGAACTTTCCCACTTGATTTCTTTTCCAAAATTTATCTAGAAAGACTGACTTGATTTTGAGCATAGGACACATTGTTAGGAAGGCTATACCTCCCAACACTTCTCTTTTAGAAAAATGTATTGTAGAATCCTTTTCCTCAACATAGGAGTTAGTTATAAGAGGATATTTTACACTCTGTTTCCTCAAGACTACGTGGACCTTCACTGAGACCAGAGTGTCATTTTCTATTCATTGTCATTAGAATCTTGAATCAGAAAGTCATCAGCAAACATCCTTCCATGTCTGGTTCTGCTACTTTTGGAGTAGGAGACTAAATCAGTAAGGTCACTACCATGCCAACCAGACCTTGATCCGGTTTCTGGTTTTATAACTTCTAATGAAGTATCTGCGAACATGACAATGAAGAGTTCCCAGAAACTGTAATAGCAGCTTGTTGATTACACTTAAGTATCTACTGCAATTGCTTCTGACTAGGCAGAGGTAGCAAACTTTGTGTTTAAAGCTTTTCCAAACATACAGTACTCAATAACCTCAATTTACAGAAAAAGGGTTTCTTCACAAAGTTAGGATGTTTATAAGTGATCTCTGCAGTGAATTTCTTGGTTTTTTTCATCTCTATTTAGTCACTATACTTGGAGTAGTACTTTCCTACTTTTACAAAACTTCCTCTGAACTACTTATCCCACCAGCAGATCTCCATTCACAGGAACACATGAATAAACTTATATCCACTTTAGAAATTAATACATGTTTAAGAATGATTCGGTTCCTCTTCTTCTCTCTTAACAGAAATCCGTAAAAATTATTTTCCCCTTTGGTATCTGTGCATTTTCAATGATCAGGTCTCCTAAACAGGGGTAAAATGCTAGATGACTTGAGGATGACTTGAGGGGGCAGAAGCAAAGCTTTTAGCTCTGTATTGTGTGTTTTCCTTAGCAAGGTTGCAAAGTTAAGACCTCAAAATTTTTAAAAATCCTTGAATTAAATCTGCTCTGGTGCCCTTGGTTGAGGCTGAACCCTGCCTAATTCAGAGCAGGATATGGACAACACTCCCCGCACAAGCAGCAATTCAATGCTTAGACTTATAGTCTTTGTTCAGTGTGTGGCACAGAAAAAAAAAAAAAAAGATAAAATTACATGGCCTTTTTAACAGCATTAATGACTTGCATAGCGTTGCTTAACAACTTTGTAGATTATTTAGTTCTCTGAGGCAGATTTCTCTTAGCTGCTTTTTTTCCTCCCATATTTCCTTAATTCACCACAAATCTTCGCATTCTTTTCAATAAATGAAGTAGAGGTCCTATTGACCTGTTCTTACCGCAAGCCTTTCCTGTCCTCAAAAGCAGTATGTGCCAGAAAATAAAGATATCAGTACAATTATGTGCATTTTATCTGAAATAATGTTCATAGTTAATGTTATTTTTGCATTTCCTAATGTTTAGCTGCTTATCTTTGCAACCTTTATAATATATTATTATATTATTTTGAATGTAAATTAAATCCCATGGATTTATATTGACACAATCTTATCTCATAGTTATGCCACTGAAATAAGTGTATTTTCACACATTCACTGAGCATACTAAAATAGAATTTTGCAACGTAAGTCTGTAAAAACATTTTTGTTGGCAAATGAAATCCTAGTAGATGCTGATTCAAGAGGCAAGAATGGGATGAGATGTGTGATCCTTTAAGCACTAGCACTTTAATAATCAGACCTATTCACTTTTACAAAATGGATTTCATGCTTTTGAAATGCATTTCTGTAAAGCTTTTGAAGGTGAGGGAGAGAGAGGTTACTGCTGGTGTCAGTGGCAATAGAAAGAATGTAAGCCCCAATCTCATGATTAACTGCACTTATTCAGGAAAGGATTTCTGTGGCAGTGGAAGAGCTGTGGTTTCCTTGCCACAGCACTGAGTTTGTTTTTTCCTCTCATTGGTAATAAGTAGTGAGGAGCTCATTTTCATTTTCCTCAGTCTTAGGTTTAGAAGACTGCATCATTTCTTTCTCCAAATATTCATATCTATATTTAGTGCTGTCAGTGAGAGTAGTTCATGTATGAATGTTAACCTCACTTAAATTGCACCAATGCTGACATTTAAAGAAATTCTGTAACATTTGGCCTCAATGAAACATATTTAATGCTCATGCTTGTCACCAGAGCTCTAGAGTTGCAATTACAGCAAAATTGTTATGTTCAAAGAAGTTAATATTTTAATGCATGCATGCTAAGTTATGCAAGATTCAAGATCGAACTATAATTTTGATAGAAGAGTTTAGAACTGGCTACTCTCTTCTTAGTGGTGTAGATGTTGCCTCAGACAACTCTCTCTAATGTTTGTGGTGGGCATGTTTTATATTTTGTCATTGCTGGAAAGAAAGGTCTGGCTCATATACCTATGAATGATAAGGTAGCTACCCCTAATGAAGATCAGTATTATAAATATTACATCCACATCTCCTTCCTGAGTTACTGTGAATGTATTGTAAAATAAACTAGACTTTGATACTGTAATCTCTCCAGCTTTTTCTTTTAAAACACTCTGTGGAACTATTGAATTAATAGATATTGGAGCAATACTTTACATTTTAGCTATGGAAGTAGGTTCTTGGGCTACAGCAGCAGGGAAAAAAAAAGGCAAAAACTTTAAAATCTGCCATAAATGTTTCCAAAGTGTGTATTTCTGTATGACTGTAATTCATACATATATAAAACATACCTATGATTTTGAATTGTCATACAAGTTATGTTTATCCCACCTGCTCAATTGTTTGTTCTGCCTAGTCCTCATAGTCTATTATCAAGGAGAATCTCTGATATACATGACTTTTTATTTTTTTTAGTAGAGTTTTTAAACTGCTTTTAAAGATAAAAAGTTAGTATATTCCCTAATGCAGAATTGTATCCTTTCTCTCCTGCCCTATCAAAAAGCATTTACACAAAAATCTGTCCAGAATTTATACCAGATAATATTCTGGCCTCCATTGCTGGTAGATAGAAAAGAACTTTAAAGGTTGAGAGTACTTATGGCAAAGCTTAAGGTAAATACTAGAAACACTGCCCTGACATATCAGAACATAAAATTGTGTCATCTTAGAATCTGTGTGTGTGTATGTGTTCACATGTCAATTTAATGAACTTTGTTCTCTATCCCTCTCCTATTGAACCCTGACATCTTAGACTCTAGGTAATTAAAATACCTTTCTTAATAGGCATCCTGTTTCCATCACAGCTGGATTGTGATCTATACTATATATCTAGTTGTGGATTGAAACCATAGAATACTAAAAGCATTCCTGAGTGGCACTGGTACTCGGTGCTGCTTTTTGTAGCAGACAATCAGGGAGAAGCTTAAAAAGGAAATGCAGTCTTCATTTTAAGAGTTTAGAGATGTCGGCACAGAATTAACAATGTTTCATCCTTCTTTACAGTCCTTAAAGCTAGGGAAAAAGAGAGGTAGAAAGAACGTTTTCAAACTTAAATGCCTCTCAGGGTTATCTCAGGACTGATGTTATTCACAGTCTAGACTTTCATGCAGGTTTTGTTTAAAGGGAACAGTTTAGACATTACTGATCAGGACTGTGTGCCCACACACTGAAGTTTATGACTCCCTGAAGACTCCTAAAACTTTCTTTATTCTTTTTTCCCTTTCTTTTTTTTTAAAATAGGTGGAAGAATGATTTCTGTATTTGATGTAACTAATTGCAGAGGTTATATTGACAAGCTTTTTGAAATACATAATTCACGTCTCTATTTTAACTAAAAAAATTAGTATCTCAGGTTACAGTGATTAAAAAATAGACCTGTCTACAGTATGTTAAAGAACAAGTCTGTGTTCCTTACAAAGGTGTACTTTATTTACGTTACAAGGCCAGATTGGATGGGGCCCTAAGCAACTTGATCCTAGTGGGTGTTATCCCTGCCATGGTGGGAGGGGAGATGATCTTTAAGGTCCCTTCTAACCCAAATAATTCTATGATTCTATGATACATTAATTTATGTATTATAAATTTAATATATTGTTATGTTCTATTCTAGAAAAAATTAGAAGACTTGAATGCTGACTGGAAAGCAATACACCACTTAATTCAACAACTAAAGGAAAAGCCAGCACTGTCAGCATTTGGCCACTTCTCTCCAGGTGTCTGTAAGTGCTTCAGTATATATGTTTTTTAAAATTAATTACAAATCACACAGTTAAAATTAAAATGGCTGGAGACTGTCTAAATTAATTCTGCATCCTTACAAGTGCTACTATACCATTTAACTTGTTTTTTTATCATTACCTTTCTCTTTTGCACAATGTATCCCAGAAGACAAATTAGATTATTATTTGATGTAAAGGTTGCAGCATGCTTTTCAAATTATTACTGTTTCAAAGTCATGTTTCTTTATGGGATTTTGACTTTCTACATATATTAATGGAGGAAATACTGCAAAGGGAGACGAATTATTTAAATTAAAAGATAATAATGCTATAGGTCAAGTGTCTTAATTGGTCACAGAATGAAATTCTGAAATTATTACTCCTGATAGGGCAATAAAGTGAGACTGTTTCAAGGCACAGCTTTTGATTCATGGAAAAAGTCATACAGCAACATGGTAGGAGTAATTCTACAGTTAAATATTGAGTCTGTGATATACATCTCTGTGTCTTGCATTCATGAATACACAACAAGACACTTGATCTGCATTTTATTTAAATTATTTGGACAAAATTTATATTAGATACTTCTCCGATCTCTTTGCACCTGCTTGCACCCTACAAAGGAACAAACTAATTTTTTTCTCCTTGATAAATGAATTTTATTTCCCACTGCTTTCCTTTAAAATGTAGTGATTAAGCATGGGTGGAAAAGAAATACATACTGGAAGCATGGGGTTCAGTCTGAGTTTCTCAAGTGTTTGAGATTCTCTACTTGATATTGAACTATCTCAGTTACTTGGATGAAGAATATTGCTCACCTCTACAATTTGGAATGCTGCTCATCATCTGTGGGAGCAGAAAGAAACGTTCCCCAACCCCCACCCCTGTAAGATTGTCTGTAACTCTGGTTTTGATATAGATACAGTAATGACTTGGAATTTGATTACATGTAGGATGTTTATCCCTCTTGCTTTTAACATGTTTTAGTGGGTAACATTCAAGAAAAGCTGAAATTGGAGAATTCTCTACCTTCTACTACTGACTGTCTGGGACAGCAAAGCAGAAAAAAACTTTTTTTTTTTTTTTCAGAGAAGTATCATTGCACTAAATACCACTAGTATTTTTAAAACTTGTAGGACAACAGTATCCTTGCTTTACAGGATTTTGTTCTAAGGCATTCTGTAGAAATTCATGTAACGATATGGAGGGACTGAAGGGAGATGCATGATCATTTTTTGCTCTGCTGGGTCACTAAACTTGCTGTGTCAGTTTTATGTGTGAGCAGGTTATGTCAGATTCCAGAGGGAAATAGTGTTGGAGAGTTGTATATTTGCCATTACAAAAGACATTATAATAATGGAACAAGAGCAAGAACACAGAGTGATAGTGCAGTATATTATTATATTAACTCATCTTTAGCTGAAGAATTGCAAAATTACTCATTTACCTTAGTGCAAGGTGTAGGCTCTGACTGCTAACATTTCCGAGACTCAGCAGATGGAATTATACATGCAGAAAATTAAAGCACTGGTGTTCTGTAAAGGATTAAGCAGGAAGTAAGATTGATTTTCTCTCTGTTGTCAAGAGCACTTAAAATGTGAACCTGTGCTTGTAACACTAATTCATAATTTTTCTTTATTTGAGTCAGTTTACTGTGATATTATAGGTGTATTGTCACAGAACTGTAGAGTTCAGAAGGGACCTGGAGAGACATCTATTCCTCCTGCTCGAAGCACAGTCAATTACTGCAGGCTGCTCAGGGTCATGTCCAGTCACGTTTTAGTATTATCAAAGATGGAGACTCCATAATCTCTCTGGGGAGCTTGTTCCAGTGTTGAGCAACTCTGACAGTAAAAAAAAAAATGTTTCTTCTTCTATTTAAATAGAATTTCTTGTGTTTCAATTTTTGCATAGTGCCTCTCACCCCACCACTGGGCTCCCCTGAAAAGAGTCTGGCTCTCTCTTCTTTACTTCACCAGTTATTTAAACACATGGATATTATCCCCCTGGGCCTTTTCTTCTCCAGGCTGAGATAGCAGGTTTCCTCAAAGATAGGAAGTGATATCTGTTACTAAGGTATTTTTGTATTTCATTTAAAACAATGGGAAGTGGGGAGGGAAGAAATTGAATGTCATGGGTCTTGTCATGCTGTGGTATAAATTCTGCAGTTATTTTAACCACTTATGTGATAGACATTTTTATGGACTTATTTATTCTCTTCTGCTGATTCTGATGAACAATGCATTGATATGCACAGAGACCCGAACTGGCTGTGGCAGAGTAAGCTTTAACCAAGCTTTCCTAAAGCTAAACAATCTCATTAAAGGTCATCTTTAAAGAAAGATGCACAAAATTATTTTTGAAGGATTCTGTGAAGCAATGGCAGTATTTCCTGTTGGTAATTATTCACTTCTTGATCCTGCAGAGACTTTTAGGGACATCAGAATTTAATAATGTTGACAGCTGTGTTTGAGACCAGGGAATGAAGATGTAACTGGCTGAACTCTACTGCCCTGTCAGGTGTTATTTGATCTAGTCTGGCTACAAGAACTCAGTCAGAGAGTCTTACTAAGTATACCATGTGGTGGCTGTTACAGAGGTAAAGGACCCTGGTTATAATTATTTCTAGGTCTGCACATCATAGTTTCTTCAGCTGAAGAAGCACTAAAAAAGTCCTTAATATCCCACCAGTCCAGTGTACCCTCAGGCATAGTGAACAAAAAGTACTTTCCCAGCTCAAAAAATGTACTTAGCTGAAGGGTATGCCTAAAACCTTAGCAAAGATTGACTTCCAAGATAAGATGATTCAGAAAAGAAAATCACACTTGCTATCTGTATTTGACAGGATAACGTGAAATGGTGTGAATGTCTCTATCCAAATACCTCGATGCATTGCTTAGCCAGCAGTTTGAAAACATTTCAAACACAGAGAAATGTAGTTCTGGAATGGGCTTTTCCTGGAGGGTCCATGTTTAATAGCATCATTAACATTCATATGACTTCTTTTGTACTGAAGTGCTATCACTGTATTTACTTAATAAGTTAGATAAAGTTACATAGTGTTTTGTAAATCCATCCAAATGCATTGTGGGGTGGGAGACATTCCTGACTTTGGTCCTGAGGAAGTCATTTTCCGTTGTTTGCCTTCATTCAAGTAAGATGTTAGGGGAATATTTTGGCCACTTTCATTTAGATGAAATTTATGGTCAAATTTATACTTCAAAACACAATTTCTTAAAAAGGATGTGTATTTATTTTCAATCATGCTGTACTTGAAGTTAGTGAAGTTTTAAAAATAACTGCAAATGAATACAGCTGAAAGTACTTGGTTAACTAATTTTATATTTTGCATGTTCACCTAATAAAACTGCGAGTGATATGTTGTATTAGTACTCTTGCAGTTTAACCTTTTTTCCCCAGACAATTTACACAAGCTTTTGTGGTTTTGTGTGAAATACCTCATCACGAGAAATAGAAAAATGTGTGACTGTGAAATGAAGAAAAAAGTAGAATGAGAATCAGTATCAGTTACAATGGAGGAATTTATTCTGAAATTAGGTAGAATTTGTCCCTTTAAACTTTACAAGTTTTCAATCTTATTTTGGAACATTGTTTGTAGCAGGTCTGAAAAAAGATAAAAAAAGGATTCGTTATGTTTTACAAATTGTAGCAGGCTTACATTTGACAGAAAGGCCTTATATGCATTGCTAGTTATTGTACATTTACTAAAAATAATTGGAAGATAGCCAATGCTGCATCACCAGAACTCATAGCACCTGCTATCAGCTTTAGTATCTTTCTTTGAATGCAGACAATCCACACTCTTCTGTGCTTTCAGTATAATTTGCTTTGGGAGTAGGAGCCAGGGATGGCAGACACAGAGCCAAAGACTGGGCTTCCCTGTGCAGGGGAAGAAGGATTTTCAGGATTTAGAATGACTAAAGGAAGAATGGGAGAGGAGTGACATATCAAGCTGAGTCCTTTAGATGCAAGTTGTAACATGAGGACTGTGAGCTCCAGTAGGTTCACCAGCTGCAGTGGTGGTGAGAACTCATCACTTACTAGCCTATGTGTTCAGCTGGAGTGTAGGAAGAAGATTCACGGCAGTCAGTCACCTCGAGAGTTAATAATGTCTTGAGTTTTGGGGTTTGAATTAAAGGAGTGATATTTGTGAATCTGGGGAAACTAGTCACAACATTTGCTTGTCCTTTGATATTTTAGTTGAAAGAGTATCGTATGTCTTCTTCTGTTTGGGAAGTGTAGTTTGTTTTTTATTTCTTTGTGAAACAAGTCCTCACCTGGACTAGGCAGACTAGGCATTCTGCTTCGTTCTAGTCTTGTAAAATCATAAAAAAACCAATTCCTGAAAAATACCACTGTTACTTTGAGTATATGTACTGCTGTGGCTTAATGCAGCTGAAATTCATATTCACCGCTTGGAATATATAAGAAACATGTATGGGTGCTATTGAAAATATACCGTTCATTAGGCTGTAGGTTTTTGAGGAAACTTAGCAACAAATAAAATCATGTATGTGAAAATACACACTTTGATGAAATAACTTAAGGTTTAAAACTAAAATCCAGTGACCTCAGAAGCTGAAAGCGCTTCTGTAGTGATAGTGCCTGTTTTATATGCCTCTGGAATTTTCTTTCATTTTAATATTAAATGCATATTTGAGTCAACTATAATTCTATATTTGATTCTTCTAAAACAGAGAGATGTACAGATGGACATAGCAGTATCCTACATTATGAAGACTGCTCTATTAAATCTCTGATATGATATTTGGGTTAATATTTTCAGTAGGGATGAAGGATTCTTTGTTTTTTGAAACTATAACTATTGAAATATTCCACGGACTTCAGAGCTGAATTGTGTACTGTTTCACTGCTTCTTTAAAAACAAACAAACCATTTGTATTTAAGAGATATTCAGGAAACAAAGAAAAAAATGTAAGAAACAAAATGACAACAACTAGCTTTGGGCAAAAATGCACAATAGATAAATTTTCTTTTTTGTTGTATTTCATAGCTAATGTGCTCTGAAGTAGTCATTGTTTATGTTTTATGCACAGTGTTTGAGTGAACACATATGCTGTAGTTCAGCACTGTGTTTCTCAGAATTTTCAAAAGCTAACTTTAAAAATCCTTGTGCATTTCATTATATGAACCTGAGAATATAATAATGTGTGTAAAAACAAATGTACAAATCAGATATTAGAGTGTCTGTATACTTTATAGCAGCTGGCACAGTATAATTGAGACCAAGAATACTCAAAATAATTCCTTGGGAAAGACTGAACGATTTAGGGATGTGTGCATCTACAGTGTTTTCAATCCTAATGGAAACCTGTGTTGATATTTAAAAATATGTTGTGTGTAACCTTCACCATTTAAAAGAACTGTACTGTCAGGTATTTAAATGCTTTCATAGGGGATGTGGTAGATACTTAATTTTCTAGAACCATTCTCCACAGAATGAACAGCTAAAAATCCAGTGTGTGCATCTGTTATGATAAGTAGTTCTACACTGAATAAGAAGGCAATGCTACTGCCAATACTCCATTTTAGTCAACTTTGGTTTTAGGACACCAGTAAAGAAAACCACTATTAAGAGAGTTGTAGTAGAAAGAAATACTGTTTCCAATAATGATTATGTGTCTAGAAGTATATAGTTTCTGATACTTATGCATATTGAATCTAAAGGAAATACCTATTTTTAATGTTATAATTTGGTTTAACTCTATGAAATTTTACGAAATAAAATGCAAAGGAGAAAATGATTAGGGAAAAATGCAGTAGGGAGGTATCATAGAGAATACCTTGAGGTCCTAAATCATTAGAGAGCAGTAAAAATAGACTCTTCCTTAAGTCAGCTGGCCTAACAAAGGTTGCTCACTCTCCATATGTAGTAGAATAGTAAAGAAATAGATCATTGCCTAGATGATTGCCTTTACTTTTTCTTTTGGTTGCCTTTGAATGAAGGATAAAAAAAATTTGTCTCTGTAAATAATTTTAGCAGACTTGAGTTTGAATCATTTTACTTTTTAGTCTTATGCAGTAAAGAGGTTCACAGATGCCAGCCTGAGATGGCCCTATTATATGTACATTGCCATATATCTGTTCTGTCCATTGTATTCAAGAAAGAAGTGTCTAATCATTCCATCTGATTTTCATTAAGAAGCTTTTTCACTTCTCACATATGTGACACTTCTAACAAATAACAATATGGCACAAAACTGAATCAGTTACCATTTGATTGGAGATTTTTCAAGGTCAGGACCCAGTTTCACGAGCAGTTCTATTTTTCAATACAGCTGACATCAGACACAAGCTGAAGACAAACTTGTCTAATAAAGCTTTCAGATTCAATTTTCTCTCTGCATATAGCTTCAGGAATCTCTGGAGGTCATTCTCAGCATGTGCTGCAACACCAACAGGGAGAAGTAATGAAAAGCATCTAGATAAAAAGCTGACACTACGCCTTCAGAGCTGCATGAATAAAAACATAATAAGCAAGTTTAGAAACGCAAATCTCTTTTATTCTCAGAATTTCTATCTTGATCTTCATAGTATATCTTGATTTGAGGATTTGTTTCTGGATTATCTGACAGGTAAAAAATACACACAAAATACACCTAAGCCACAGAAGCCCAATTTGAATAAAAACAAAGGTTATGCCTTTATTTACCATCCTATTTCAGAGGTCTTGCAGTAGGTTCCTCTTTAAAATATCTGTAATAAGCAGGTGTGGCAGTGCAGTTTACAAAGGGAAGGTGGACTTCTACTTTGATTTTTCAGGGCTCAATTGATTAAATAAAAATCACTCTGGGTTTCTACTCAGAAGTGAAAACAGCAGTTGGCTGCTTTGCTGTTATTAAAGACAATATGGAATCTAGGTCTACTTTTGCTATTCTGTAACAAGTTGTTCAAAGCACAGCTGTCAAGATTTATGATGTGAATAAGATTAATGCTATCATCAGTCTTTCAAAGGACCGGATTCACCTATTCCATTTTTAAAATATGATCCAGCATTTTCTTCTGAGGAGCAGGCTTTGCAGCTTGCTTTCTTTCATTTAATTTCTTGATCAATAACTAGTAGCAGCAGGATAGGCAGGATTCATTTTGATTCAATCCCATGAAATGTAAATTACAGCATACTGTAGAATTCATCAAGCTATTATTGATAAGCTATACCAGGTGAGAGCACAGAACTAAGTTACAGTTAGGGTCGGATTTTTTTTATGACTCCTGTAACATGGATAGCATTCTGCAGAATCCAATGTTAACAATTTTCAAGAAACGTGGCAACAACACAATTGTATCATTTTTAAAACACAGATAGACATTTGAATAACAAGCATTTGAATTAGTTTATTCTGGAAGATAGGGAAAAAGGATTCTCACTAGAGTTCCTACAACAGAGTATCTGTAATAAAGTGGTAGTTTACCCTCTTTTTTTAGTTTTTCTACCTCAGTTTCTAGCTTTACATCTTTAAATCACACTCTTTTATTTAAGTGCTTTAAGCACTCTCTCTTTCCCTTCTTTTTGTCACAGGCACCTGAATTACTTTAATATCTGATTATCCAGATAATATCGGCTTCCAAATAGCAATAATCTCTCTATTTTCTTTCTTTTTATGTAGTAATTAGGTCTATTGACAACTAAATTCTGTGAAAATGTCTTTAATTTACTAGAATAATAGAAAGTCATAGGTCATTCTGCACATAACTCTCTTGGCCTTTGTGCTTTTCTTTGTTGACTTGTCTTTTTAAAAGAGTAAAGGAAGCCAGCTTTTCCTTGTGAAAGGAGCAGTGCTCAGTGACATCCTGGTCATGCCCTACCAAAAAATGCAATGGCTCTTTGACATCCTTCCTAATATTTCCATGGTGATTGGAGCTGCCACAGAGTTAGATCTGCTCTACAGAGAAACAGCCAAGCAAGGAGTTTAAGTGAGTGTGATCACAGTTTATGAGCAGCGTGGAGGCCACAGGGAATGAGGAATAAAGCTCATAATTTCTTCTAACATTTCTGCTCTAGTCAGAGGGCATGAGACGACAGCAGAACGACAGACTTGTTCCTTAAACCATAAAGGGCTAAAAGGAGAAAAAGGTGGCAAATGAAAATCTCTTCTCTTCCAGCTAGAAAACTCTTTAGTCTGGTTGACATGAAGCTTGTCACTGAAATATCAGGCTGCTGACTTTGATTGTATCAGTGTGGAAAAGCAGGGGACATACAGTGATGGGGACAGGAAGGAAGAGATTTGCATTACTGATATTTCCTTTAACAATAGATTGCTGGTCAGATGACACTTAAGTTCCCAAAGGCAGTTCTTCATAGGGTGAAACTAAAATAGGTGGAAAAGTAGTAGAGATTAGTTTGACCTGAAAAGGAAGCATTTATAGGTGTTTTCGTGGGAAAGCTTGACAAGTATTTCACAAAGTAGTACGAGGCAAGGTATTTTAAAATTTCTAATGAAAGAACAGAAGGTGCTTGTAGTGATTTCAGGAATTACTTTGTCAGAAACAAAGTGACAGTGATGACATTGCCTTTGAACAGCTGTTTTTAATTTTGCAGAATTTTTCTCTTGAAGAATAAGGGTAGACAGAAGCTTTGGCATGAATACCGTAACATTGTTAAATTAGCTAACTGAATTCTGATTATTTCACAGCTTCTTCAAACCTGTTATGATTTTTTTTTTTTTAAGCTACAGGGTGCCTAAAATCCCAAAACAAAATGTTTTGTATCTATATACAATTTCTTACACCTTTTTTTCAGTTCCCCTTGGCTAGGATGGCAATTTATGCCTGTTAAATCAATTTATAGATCTTGCAAAATTAGAAGAGGTGATTTTTTATGAGATTGTAAAAGTTGGAGCTGCTGGCGATATGTGTTTTTCCTTATATCAAAAAACTAGCTGCCAAAATTCAGTTACATGCCAATAGCAATACACTGGAAATGTAAATGTTGTCATATAGATTGACATCCAATTGAAAGCTGCATACTAAGTCGAGGAACTTGTTACTTTACTGACAAAAGGAATGCTGAGAGGTGCTTGCATCATTTGTGACAGATGTTGTCACAATGTTTTTTCTAAGGCAAGTATGTGACAGAATTCGATTCTACAGCACCACAAATGCTGTAGTACAAAACATTCATTTTCATGAAACCCTTTTGTAACAACTGCAACAACTACTCACCGAAAAGGCTCGTATCATTTGGAAAAAAATAAATGCCTTCTGCAGTGGTACAAATAGTACTACATTTAAAAAACAGCTACAGAAAAAAAGGCTGCTTTCAAAAAATAATGCTTGACTCCTTGAACTCTTCAGACTGCCCAGAAATTATTGTGTGTGTTTCTGGATATTGGAAAACTTAACTAAGGATGCAGAAATCAGTTACTAAAAATGCTCAGAGGGAGAGAGGGAATAAATATGAAAAATGAAATTTTATTTCCTTATTAACACATTAAGTAACAGCAAAAGTACTATTTTTAGATGACTTTAAAAAATAAAATTGCATACTGACAATGCCTTAATATTACCAGAAAGACTCCTTGTATTGATTCTGTCTTAACACTTCAAGAGATCCCACAACAGGCTGGAACATTTTCATCAATACTTCTTTATTATAAAATTTTAAGAGCCAACCAGGTACTTTTATCCTTAAAAACTCAAATGTATAAGTAGTACTCATAAGGTAAATAGCTCCATTGACTGTACTTTTGCATTTGTGGATTACTGCTAACTTTTACAGATAAATTAGTTTTAAATTGTTTGTAGTTACGTGGATTTCTTTGGGATTCAAAGCGTTATTGCAGTGTAAAGTTTGTAGCATTTCTGTTCTCCAAAAGGCTGACTCCCTTGATGCAGTCTTCCTAAGGTTTCCTTTCAAAGTTCTTATGAAAAAGGTTAAAATGGTTATGTCTATAAAATAAAAGGGAAATGTTTATTTCAGGACTGATTTAGAAAAAAGCCCGTGTATCACCCTGAAACATGAAAACTCACATGCGTTGAATGCTCTCAACTGTTTTCTTCGTTGTCAAATGTAAAACTTTTTATCAGAGCAATGAAAATATTTATTATGGGTCACCATGAATGAATGTAAGTAGCAATTTAGTCAAAAGCTTGTAATTATGTTATGAAGAAAATAAGCCATTTGTCCAAAATTTCCATGTGATAATCCACACAATAAATACAGAAAATATTCAGTATGACTTCACCTCATTTTGTGCAAACCAGTATATGCAGGCTGAGGATCTGTAACCTCTCTGGCCAGACATGTAAAGTCTTCCACATGGAACAATACACCAAATGAGAAGCTAAAACTAGCAGAAGAGGATTTGAGTCACAATCATAATAATAGTTTTTAGATTCTATTTATTCATTTTAGTTGAGCCAGTCCGAATTCCCTACTTCAAGAAGTTTTTCTTCTTTGCCTTTTAGAGCATATATCATGAGAGCTTAGGGGAAGACTCAAATGAGTACTGACAAAAGAAGATAGAGGGCACAGTCAAGCCAGAAAGTAATTGTTTCTCTCATCTGTGGGTTCCTGGCACTTCATATCAAAATTAAGACAATATTGATGGGGAGAGATGACACAAATGTAAACATTTATTATTATTTTTGCTTTTGTTACAATAAATAAGAGATATTAACCTTAACATATGTTTACTTTATATTATGTCAGTGTCTCAGCAGTTGAATCAACTTCAAATTTTGTGAAAAAGCAACTAATGGCATAAAAAAATGGTTATTTTAGCAGTAGTAGAAATATTGGTGTCAGTGTTGTAGATATTTGTTCAGCTAGCCTTTAAACTACTAAACAGAAAGAAGTAACAAATGCAACCATGTTTTATATATAGTTTGCATAAACAGGAAAGGTTTTTTTTACAGAACAGGGAGATTTTTAAATCTTACCCATTAAATTGAATGTGCCAGGTTTGGGGGTTTGTTTTCATTGTGGTCTGAGTTTGGGGTTTTCTTCCTTCTGGATTTTTTTTTAAAGCATTATCTCAGTATTGTAAACAGTGTTGACACTATATAATTTCAGAATATTGTTTTCAACCAACTTTTTAACTACGTTTTGATAGTTAAATAAGCCTTGGTAATTTTAATCAGCGATACTGCTATAAACTGAATATAGATCCAACTACCTTCACATAGTATATGAAAGGGTCTTGTGCTACCTTTTTTTTTAGTTTTTGTCTGCTGATTTCTCACACTCACTAAAAGTGATCCATTCATACCCTAGCCTTTTGCTTTTCAATTTTTAGTGGGCCCATCAGTCATGTTGAACTCTGCCTAAGGAAAGGTTCTCGGGGAGTGCCATGACAATGCTATATTACTAAAAGGAGACTGAACTTTGGAGCAGTTTATCTTTTAGAAAGGTTTGGATGGAACAATCAGTCCAAGCAGATTAATGCTACCTCTGTTTACAGACATATATTACAATCTTCAATTGGTTTTGTACTACCTGCCCCTGGTCAAGTAATAGTCCAACTAGGATCAAATACTGCAGATTTAAAACTTTTTCCACCACATGTAGAGCAGTCAGTTGAATGTTTACATACACTGTGCCAGGATTATTGCCATGTACTATCTCCAGCCTTAGCTGCTTCCTGCCCAAATCATTCTCTGTCCTTTCACTATTTCCAATGTGGTTTTTGGAGAATGTTTAAAAGTGAGAACATAGCTTTACAGGACCACGGAATAGCTGAGGTTGGAAGAGACCTCTGGAGCTAATCTGATGCAACCCACCTACTCAGACAGGGTAACGTAGAGGAGGCTGCCCAGGACCATGTTCATGTGACTTTTGGGTATTTCCAAGAATGGAGATTCTGCAACCTCTCTGGGGCAAGCTGTCATCCTGCAGGGACCAGTCACCCTCATAGTCAAAAACCACTTCCTGATATTCAGGGGGAATCTCCTGTGTTTCAACTGTGCCCATTGCCCCTTTTCTTGTCACAAGGCACCAGTGGAAAGAGCCTGGCTCTATCTTCTCTGAACCCTCCCTTCAGATATTTATACATGTTGATGAGATTCCACTCTGAGTCTTTTCCTTTCTGGGGTAAACAGTTTGTACTCTCTCAGGCTTTCCAGAAGGGAAGCATCGGCTCCGTCTACCTGTTGGCAATGATCCTCCTAATCTAGTCCATGATAGCATGAGCCTTTGTCACAAGGGCACATTGATGACTCATGTTCAACTTGGAGTCCACCAGGACCAAAGGACCACGAGTACCTTTTCTGCACTGACAGCTGATCAGCTCCCAGCCTGTGCTGGTACATGGTGTTGTTCCTCCCCAGGAAGTGCAGGATTTTGCACTTCCCTTTGTTGAACTTCATGTTACTCCCGTCAGCCCATTTCTCCAGCCTGTCAAGGTCCCTCTGATTTGCAGCACAACCTCTCTTGCTGTGTCAGCTGCTCCTCCCAGCGTTGTGTCAGCTGCAAATTTACTGATGGTACGCTCTGTCCTAACAGTCACGTCCTTAGGGAAGATGTTAAATAGGATTGGACACAGGAGTAACCTCTGGGCAGCACCACTACTTACTGACCCTCAACTAGACTTCATGCCACTAATCACTGCCCTGTGGACCCAGTGGTTCAGCCAGTTTTCAGCCCACCTCACTGCCTGCTCATCCAGCCCACGCTTCCTTAGCTTCTCTGTGAGAATCTTATGGGAGACAGTGTTGAAAGCCTTACTGACGTCAAGGCTGTCGACATCTGCCGTTCTGCCTGTGTCTGCCAAGCCAGCTGTTCTGTCATAGAATGTGAGCAGTTTGGTGAAGCAGAACTTCCCCTTGGGGAATCCATGCCGCCTATTCCTGATCACCTTTTTGTGCTTCATGCACCTAAAGATTCTCAGGATTACTTGCTCCATCACTTTCCCAGGGTTTGAGTTGAAGCCTCAAATTGACCTGTGGTTCCCTGGGTTCTCTGTATTATCCTTCTTGAAGATGAAAGTGACATTTGCTTTCCTCCAGTGTTCAGACACTTCCATTTGCCATGATCCATCAAAGTTTGTGGGAAGTATCCTTGCAATGACATCTACCAGATCCCCCAGCACTCACAGGTGCATCCTATCAGGGCCCATGGACTTATTTATGTATTTCCAGTTTGCTGAAGTATTATCCAATCTGATTCTCTTCTACAGAGGGCAGTTTTTTAAAAATCTAACTTCTGTACATGGAAATTACCTTGAAGTACCTCCTATGGTTAAAGAAACATTACACTTCTAGTTATCTTGCATACAGAAAAAGTATTTGCAGCTCTTTGCAACAACAGGCCATAATCTGAACTTTGTGCTATGCAGCACTAAGTTAACTTAAACTCAGTGTTTATTTACCTATTTATGTGGTTTATGTAACTGCAATCCTTAGGTTTTTGGTAGCTTCTACCTATTTTTTTGACAGACAGTGGAATATGTTCTTATTCCCATTGCAACCCAGTGTTTGTGATGAAGGGGTTTTGTTTACACCAAATGAAAGACATATCAAAAAATCTTTCTGTTGTGTTTGAAGAAATTTAAAGAAATTAATTTTACAATTAACGGCTTAGTCACACTTCTACATATAAAAATGAGGATGGTAAGAAAATTCTACCAGATTTTCCTATGACAGAGAAAGAAAAGTCTGAGAAAGCTGACACTTACCTTTCTACTATAAATTTAAAATTCTAGTGCTGTTTATTAAACTAATAATAGCAACATTAGAAAACATATTAGAAAACATAACTTTTGTAGTTATGTTTTAAATATAGCAGTACACATTTACTTTTAAATCTTTTTCTTCAAAGAGTTTTAACCTTGACTTTCTACTTTCTTTTGAATCCCTAAGGGGTCTTTAGTTTTGGTCCCTCTCTTCATCTTACTGCACAGACTATTTTAGATCTAAACTTTAATTAATAATCCCATAAACTATCAGCTTCTTTTACCTGTAATAATCAAAATTATATATAAAATGCATAATGATTTGTTACGAATCATTAAGAGCTTTGGGAATTAAAAGGAATTGCAGGCACTTACCTTGTATTTTAAACTTCTGACAATAACACATAATGTGAATGTTCCCTAAGTGTTCATTAAATTAAGTACAAACTGTTACTCATTTATAATCTATAAAAATTACTATGTATGAAATATCCCCAATATTATTACCAAGTCTTCTTTTTCTAAGAATTGTTTTTACTTAATATTCAAGGCTAAGAAAATTAGGCATTAGTATTCTATTAAAGTAGAAAAAGACTCACTTTGAAACATGATTTTTGTCTTTAAAAGCTGATTAAATATTGAGAAAATTCTATCTTAGAGATACAATTCTCTACGGGTGCATATTTTCTAGATTTAGAGTTGTGGGTGGAATTTTGTTGGCAATAACTTTTGATCAATGTAAAGACTTTATTCTGAGTTCAGATTATCAGATAAAAACATTCCTTTCTTTCAAATTTTAAAGTTGGTAGGTTTTTTTGGGGTAATAAATTTACATTACTTTAGTTAATCAGAGATCTGTTGGCCACTGTATTTCTACTATTTTTCTTTCAGAACTCCTTTGTTACCCAGAGCATTTGGCAATATGTAGCCCTTTCTGCAAAAAGTGTTATTGGGAGTGAGCACCTGGTATGGAGGGGCTGTACTGCATGGGAGAACTTAATGTACTCTTAACTTTATTTCCTTAACTTTGAAGGACAGAGAGAGATGAGACTGTTCATTTATCACTGGAACAAGTCTAAAGAATAAATCAGTCTCAGAACTGCCTTTTCAGATCTCTCTCTCTCTGAGAAGTCTTCTTGGATTTTAAGAATATGATTGTGGATGCTCTAAGCCTGTAGAAGACCGGTTGCATAAGAAAAAAAAGTAAAGGAAAAAATGCACTTTAGTAGTTGACAGAACTTCACCTGTGTGCTGCTGTGGAGTTTAGTTGTTCCAAATTGAACTCACAATGATAAAGTGCTTGTAAGATGACACTTGAGACTTCCCAGGAATTAAGCAAAACCTGCCTGGTGTGCCACGTTCCAGTCAGCAAACTGCTGCTTTGCCCGCAGAGGGAATACTCACTTGATCTGTCACTGAAGTCAGTGTTGCCTGTGTTAAAATAACAAATTCACTGAGTGATGATGTCTGTGCATATGCCACAGGGTACAGGTATCCTTCCTCCGTGTGCTCAGAGTGAGTAAAATGCAGTTGGGTTTCCTTGACTAAAACAGGAGCAAAGTTTAGTGGATGTATATTAGTCTTATTCATTGTATGAAGGATGTAAGGCTGGTATCTGCCTTAATTGGTGCTGCTAACAATGGAACTAAAGCTCCAGGCTAGACATGCAAAATGAATTAAAATCTATATCCAGTTACTGTGTTATTTCATCTCTGTCAAAAAGCTTTGACCCGGTAGATGCAGTTACCTTACATAGCTACAACTTGAACACTACTTACAACATTCTGAAGGATGGTTCAGAACATTCCTGTGAACTGAGGCAGTTTTGCTTAAAGACTTTGGCTTGAAAGGGGTGTTGGAAGGGCTTTGAATCTTTTGGAAGTGTTGTCATTTTTCCTGTCTATTTTGTTCCTGTTCAGTGCCTAAATAAGGAGCTTCATTTGTTCTGAGTTGTCAGTTTGACCCTCTCTTGAAGCACAACACTGAAGGGGCGCGGGGGAAATTCTTTCCTTGCAGTTACTTCATTCTGCTTTTCTTATTTTTTTATTTAATATTTGAATTTCAATTTCATGACATATTTTAGTTATTTTCACTCCTAAAGTTTAACATTACAGATTATTTACAGGATGCAAAAATTACCAATATACTCTTGATTTCATTCAGTGTATTTCAGAGCTCAAGAACAAGTTGGAAATCACGGCTATCATTTTGGGTTTTTTTCCCCCCTATTCCTGTTCTTTGTTGTTTCATTGTTTGTTAAGCAGCAAAAAGGGCTAATGGGAAATCACCTTCAAAACTGCACATTTTTGTGATTTATTGTCTTAAATTCTATTTGTCCTTTTGGTTTTGTGGTTTATCATATCACTGAAGCGAACCAGTGTAACTATTAAATAAATTGAAAGATGAAGTTTATAATTGTTTTCATGATGTGTTGCAATGGGATAGAATTTACTATTCGAATATTTGAAAAAAAAAGAATCTGATTCTAGTTTTGCATTTATAAATTACTTGTCCTGGGGAAAAACAAACAAACTTATAAAAAACTCCCACCAAAACCAAAAGCAACAAATTGTTCCCTTTGAGTTACAGAAACTGTCAGTGCAGTTCTGGATAAATCATTTCAGAATGAGATCTGTTGCTATATATTGTGTAGTTAATGTTGATTTATATTTGTCTATCGATTTTAGTCCCTCATTTATACATTTCTGTTGAATGAACCATGTCATATCTGTGCAAGCATGAAAAAAGAGCAATAAGGGACAGGTACTGTTTCAAGTGGCATTTTTGTTCTTGTGTTTTCCCTATTTTAGTATTTTTCTTCTTTGACTGGTCTTTTTAAAAAATTGAGGAAAAATTAACAAAATACAATTCAATGTAGCCTCATCTGCAATAATATTGTCCACAAGGAATTGCTTTTGCATGACTAACTGGAGGGCAAAAGTAGTCCAGTGTTTCACAGACATCTATTTGTAAATAGCAAAAATCAAGAAGAAAAAAATCAGTCTTGATCTTCTGAATGATTGCATACCTCTCTGTCCAATGGTAGCTATCTGTGGCACCTCTCATCATTTTTGCTGCACAGAAAGAAAATGTGCTCCAGTGTTGGGTGCTTCCCCATTCCAAGCAATGAATAATTAACAGATTATTTAAAACCCAGCTAACAGATCAGGAAAAGACACTAAGAAGAGGATGGGTCCGTTTTCTCCAAAGGGAAGGGGAAAAAAATCCACAAATCTCCAAATCCACAAATATCCAAATAATAGCACATAATATTTTCAAGTTACGAGGTGAAAAAGTAAAGAATTAGTCAAGGCAGAACTTCTTCTTGTATAAGCTTCCATATTGGTCACAGAGCCTATGGGAAATATTTGGTGGTAATGGTAAGTGAGGAGATTGTTGGTGAGAAAATTTCACAACTAGAGAGTGACTTGGAGACTGTGGAGGAAACCTGTTTCTAGATACATGGTCAGGCCATAATACACTGGATAATCTGACCAACTCTTTTCAATTACTCATGTGTAGCAATACTTCAATGACCTTGAACGAGAGGTTCTTAATACACTACAAACTTTGCTTGTGTTACTGCATCCCACTGGTCTTTTAAGGATGCAGTTTGAACATGATGAGAATGCTGGATGTTAAGCAGATATTATGATAGAAATACATGGAAGAAATAAATTCATATGTTCTTTTAATTTTGATTTTCAAATTTTCAGTAGAGATAACATCAAGAAATGAGCTTATTTCTGTGTTACTCTTTCTACCGCATAAATTCTGTTACTTAAATAAACATTTATCATAGTTCATTTATTCAGTAATTTTAGCATTTTTTTTCTTTCAGTAACTTCTGGTGAAACTGTTGCTGTGGATACACAAACCAGGGTAACCAAGGAAACCATCACCTTCAAACCAGAAATGCCATCTTCTGTGCTTTTGGAGGTTCCAGCCTTGGCTGACTTCAATAAGGCATGGGCAGAACTCACTGACTGGCTTTCTCGACTGGATCGAGAGATAAAATCTCAGAGAGTGGTAGTAGGTGATCTTGATGACATCAACGACATGATCATCAAACAAAAGGTATGAGAAACACTGATTTTTCAAGTTGAAAGCCTCATGATCTTTACTTTGTCTTATATTCTTTCCATAAGGAACACAGGAGAGATGATAGGTTGCAATACATGTAGTTGTTCTACTTTATCCCTTAAACACAATTACTGGATGAAATGTTTAGATAATTAATTGAGCAGAAAAGGAAGAGTATTTAGTATTTTCTCTGGTATTTAAAGCAGATCTCTTTATAGTGCTTGTGCTTAAGAGTATGCAAGCCAATGGGTGAAATATAAGAAGGAATTGCACAGTAAGCTCCAGGTTGCCAGCAGGAAAAAGACCCTGTTAGATACCTTTTCATGTGTTACTTCTGTAATAACTTTCTGAAAGGCTTATATACTCCTGCAGTTGATTTATCAAAAGCTCCTCAGTTCTCTTAAAGAAAACAACAGCTCATTAATGCAATTGTTTTGTCAGCAAAACTGCATCAGTGTTACTTATCTTTGAAAATACAGAAAAATATAGAAATACATGTGCAAGGAAAAAAGAAAGGCTAAATTTTAGCTACTCAGTAGCAATAAAAGTAATTTGGTATTATACAGCTTCAAAGTAATTACCTGCCTTCTAGATTTAGCATTACTCAATATAAAAGATTTGGCCTGCATGTGCAAAACTTTTCAATGCTAAATTTCCAATCAGTTCAGTTCTAAACTGAGTTTAAGACTCTCTATTACAAGATTCTCTTATTCAGTCTCCTCCTCTTCCTCCTCATAATAAAAAATCTGATTTATTGTGAGAAAGATATTGACATTCTTTCACTTTTCTTAAACTAGAAAGAGTGGGAGAAAAATTGGATACATTTTTCTGAGTATCTGTACTGTTTTATTAGAAGATATGCTGATATCTCATGGGGTTCATTCTGCTTGTTTTCTTATATTTCCCTTTTCCCCCAGTGTTTTAAACTTTCTATTTTTGAGACTTTTGGTTTTTCCTATCTTCTAGATAAATAAAATCCTTGTTTCATCTTGATTAATGATCATAATATTTATAAAGTAGAATTATATATGGCTTCATTAACTAAAATATCTTTAAAATGGCATGGGTATATTTTAATAAATGATAATTGGAGTGTCACCTACACAGGACATTAGGTTAAAATAGCTGTTATGTCATTGTAAAGGTTGAGGGCCAAAGAAGACTTGTTTACACATAATCTTTTAATCTTTTTCAGAATAATTTTGTTTTTAAAATTTTATATTGTCAAATACTTGGTTCATCATTATACAGTTTTCCTACTTATGCCTCACTTTAGCATATTATTCTGGCAGGCAAAATCCAAAGCTTGCTTCCTACTGCAGATGTCTTTGACTTAAATATAAGGTTAGATTATTAACTCTTGAGAATTTCAGTTAACGTTATACATGTTATAAAATGAACTGCTTCATATTTGCATTTCATCTTTATTCAAGGCTAAAATATTTTAGCACTAGTGCAGTCTGTTCCTGGCTGGGTAGCCCTGTCTCTTTTTTTGATACCATGCTGTGCTGGTAACAAAACCAGCAGGAAAACTCTTTTTTGTTGTGCTTACCTCTCTAATTGGCTGTGCAACAGAATGTGACATTTAATATATTCTCTGATGAAATGGAAGAATCAATGTCTAAATATAGACTGCAGTTCTGTTAACTGTCTCCCTCTTCTCTAATGATCATCTTAATATCGCTTAATACATGGAAATGAATCTCACGAAATATTTCATTCTTCTTGTAAATCTATCACTGGATTATTAGGTAAGAGTAACACACAGAAATTTTCAAAACCGACAAAGAATTCTAGGTTTCTCAAATAAACTCCTGCTTTCTTATGTGTAGGGTGTCTGCAGCAGTATTTGAGCTGATGAAGTTGGACATGTGGGTACTTGATTAATCTGAAAAGTCGGGCCAGATATGACCTAAGTTGGAAATCCAAAAGTAGTGCTTACCTCCCCTGATCTTTATATTCTGTAGAAGATTATAGTCATACCTCTCCTGTGGTTGTGATTTAAAAGTCATTGGAAGTCACACTATTGCATTGTGGTTTATTTGGAGAGTTTATTGCATTTTTACAGGCATCTCAGTAAGATTTAATGAAAGTTCCATCTTTGTAGATTGAGCTGTTTTTTTAAAAACGGTTTTCTGACTTTAGGTATAAAATACCATCTTAACACAGCCAACTGCTTCCCTTATACAAATTCATCATTACAGAGATGCATGCTCCGTGAAGGCTGTTTTATTATAATACATCTCTAGCTGCTCACCCAGAATTTAGAACACTTCAAACAGCTACTCCTGTTGGTGTGCTTCCAAACTCTTACTGTTTCGGGGTTTTGTTTCTATTTCATATGTCATTCAAAACAAAGAGCCACATTTCTAATAAGAAATTGAAATGTCAAAGCAAACATTTCAAAAGCAAAGAAATCCCATATCCTAACAATGTACGTAACAGGCCATTTTCCAAATCACCCAGGTAAAAGTAAGTGGCCTTAGGTTGTCCTTTCTTTCACAGCAGCATGTAATGTTGTTGAAGCTCCATCTCTGGGGGCATTTTGGTTAAGTTCCCTTCAATTTGATTGTGTCACAAGATCACAGCCATATTTTTCCTCCATAAAATTTAAGACATCATTAGCCCTCACTTGAACTTTGCTTGGAGCTGATCACAGTGAATTGGTACTCTTGTGTGAATAGTATGTACACTGGTTAATTATGGAATAATAAAACTCAAAAAAGACAACTATTCCAAAAAAGGTTCATTTTAGTGCAGCTTCCCCTCAATGAAAGAAACAATACAAATTAAATTCTGCTAAGTGATGCACATAATATATAGTAAAAGGAGTGTAATAAAAGAGTAGCATAATGGGTAGTCATTTCAAATATCTGTAGTTAATCTGTCAGTCAAATGAGCAGTATACATTTCTTTCAAGCAAATGCATTATATATTTCAGTCATCTGTGATTGTACATATTTTGTTAAATTCTCTATAATTTAACTAAAAGACACTAAAAAATGTGTAGTAAAGATATTTAATACCAACATTAGTGTCATCCATGTTTTCATTAAAAGAAAACTATTATACTTTACTCATGTGCTTGAAGACTGATGTTTTTCAGGATTTGATGCTTGATGAAAGAAATGTAAAGCAGGCTCACAAGAGACTCATGTGTTGTTTCTTTAGAAAACATTAAATGAAGCGAATAAAGTTCATGGGAAATACTGTGGGTTATATAATATGCCAAGATGTAAGTAGGTGAGGGACATGACAGAATATGGTTTAACCAGCTGCTTCATTTCAGTGTCCTTACTTCAAAACAATCAACATGTTCTATATTCGAAGGTCAGGTGGGGATGCATTATAAAAGAAAAAATTGTAGACTGTGGAAAAGGATGATAAACTCCATTTTGCTACATTGTAGAAAAATGGAAACCTTACTTAAGATGCCAAAAAACCTTTACTCAGAAACTCTGCTTTGGCATCTTTGTATTTTGAGAAGGAATAGACTTCTGCTAAAATTAGTGAATCGTGGATGCTGTGCAAAGCTTGAGGGTAATTAACAATGTTGTTCTAAGGGATGAAGTACTATCATCTCCTTAAATTTTGAATTCTGTCTATGGATTTTGTAAAAGTATGCTGTCCGTCCAAAGTTTTTGTAATGTATGTAATTGAAAATATGGCTTTTTATTACACTGGATGAACATAGATTTTATTTAGTAAAAAGTATTACAATAAGTAAGATTATTAAGGAATGGGACTACAATTTTCAATGCCTACTTTGGCATTGATTTTAAGAGCATAGGTCCAATCTGCACTGTCAGGTCCACTGGAGAGGATTAAGCTGAAAAAGTATTTATGTAGAATGAGACCAAGCTAGTTAGTGAGACTTTTAAACAAAGAAGGGGAAAAGGTACCTTTAGGTAATGATTTGTGTCATCTGAAAGTAGTCATACAGAAAGATGTAGAGAATTTTTTTCTACTTAATTAATTTGTCACTACTCAAAAAATAAAAAAGTAGGTTTGATCATCTGTCAGTTAGAGAAGCAAACAAAACTGGAATGAGATGTTTTCACTACTAATTCTGAATTGATTTGTCAGTAGTTGAGAATCTTGTCCAGCTGATGGATTTTAAAATAAGAATTAAGGGAAAATATTTGTATATAAACTGTGCAATTAGCAGATTTCAGAAGAAGGAGTGGGCTTGGTTTACCTTCCTCTTATTTGAGGATTTTTTACCTGTCCTTTCCCATGGTTGTGTACCATATATTTTAGTATACAACTTTACATTTATAATTATATGTGCATTTTCGTATGCAACCTTACAATGAATATGGTGATAGATTAGAAGAATGTTGAAACTCCTTTCCAACATAAAATGTTGTGGGAATAAAAATATAGTTTTCCAAATTTCTATCCTGTTATTACAGAAGCAACTATAAGTTCCAAATTAAAATTTAGAGTTCTGTATTATGGAGTATGAATCAGTGTATTCTAAATATGCCTATGCTGAATGAAAAGTTGTAGTTATAGCCAGAGACATTTGCATCTGTGCACGTAGTTTACGTCAGAAGTGTAAGCTGTAGGCAAAGTTAGAGTCCTCAGCTTTTTGGATAGTGCACTTTAAGGTTCAAAACTTTAAGAGTTTTGAAGAAGTTTCATATTAGTGAATATGCACGAAAAGACCCACATAGCACATCTTCCAATAATGTACTGTTGAAGAACATCATAGAAGACTTTTACACTTGGAACTGAACCTTTTCCAGTCCATGTGATGTGCTTAAAGGGAAGAGCTTGTTAGTCCAGAATCCAAGTGTGGTGCCAGTAAGTTGGGAACTTACATTCACACTTTCTGAATCAAACCTCAGGAGCATATTTGCCCCATCCTTCCCAGCTGTCATGCTGCTTTGAGGGTTGTTTCAAAAGTTTCTAGGATCTTCTGTTTCCATATGAATACACAATTGCAGACATTCCCTGGGTTACTGTTGGACCATGATAAACAATCTCCCAAAGCAAGGCTGGAGCTGAAATAGATTTGCCACATGTTGGATGATTCATTACCATTTTTGTGCATCCTCTCTGATAGCAGAACCCTACACATGACCTTATGGCTTAAATGGCATGCAAAAGCTCCTTTACCTCTATGAATTTCACTATAAGATATATTTGCTCAGGAGGAACTATCATTATTTTATGTGTATTTCAGGGTGTTGTTTTTGTTGTATTTAACATGGGGTATCTAGCAGAATTCTTATTTTATACTGTCATGATGTGAGATTTTTAAAATTTAATCTAAGTTATGAGAAGTACTGCAAGGCTGGTTTCAGTTTTTGAAGTGAATTAAAAAACCTTATAAATGAACAGATTTTTAAATATATTAGAAAAAATTGGAACCACCAGATTTGTTCACTGAAAGGTTTTTGGTTTTTTTGTAGAGTAGAGGCAAAGGAAAAAAGTCTGTCAGCCTTCAAGCTTGTTTCTAAAGGTTAGAAAATGCAGCAGGATGTTCTAGAGGGCTTGGAAATCTGAGTATTTAAAGGCAAAGGGGAAAAAAAAGAAAAGAAGTCTATTAGTCTGAAAATTGGACCTCAAGGGATATAGAATATGTGTCAGGAGACTCTTTTTTTAATACTTTGTTGCTCGTAAAGACAGCTGATATTTTAAACTAGCTTGGCCAGCTCATTACAGTATGTTAGGGTATATTTGTTTTCTGCAACAGTAAAAAAGCTGTCTAAACACTGTCTTTTGGAGAGTGATTAACATCTATTTTTTTATTTTTCTATAATGTTAATCACTAGGAAATGCATAAAAATTGTATCTCTAAGGGTCTGATTCTTAAGTCATTGAAGTAAAAGAGATATTTTCATCATTTTTCAATTAGTTTTCAGTCAGACTATAGATCACCATCCAAACAAAAAATAATATGACAGTTGTGCCCAAAGATAACTTTCCTCTGTTTGCTTTTATTGGCCTATTGTGTAATAATTTTGGGTCTTTCTTCCTATTCCTGACAAATAACCTCCTGGGAAAAGATAAATTATCATGATTAATACAACTGGCATCCTGTTAGTTTCAGCAAGGAAAGGATAAAAGTGTAGCAACTCCTTGTAATTTGTTATTTATATGTTGAGTACTAGAAGCATGAACATTTCACTAAGGCTGCATTTTTCAACAGTAATTTTTTATTATTTTTCTTTTATTTCTAAGTCTGACCTATCATATAAGTATAAATGACCTATTCCATCAACACTGAACGTTGCCTGACCTACTCTTTTATCCAAATCAGTCTTTTATTTTGTGTGTTTTCATTGCACCAGTATGTGCAGCTCAGAGACCCCACTGCATTGGGTCCTCTACAAACATAGCATGGGTTTGTAAGGGGTGTTTACAGTCATGTGCTGTCCATAGAGTGGAGATGGGGAAATCCTACTGTGCTGGAAAGTGTAAAAACTTCTTAAACATTCATGAATTTTATGTGTGCCCAGCCAACATAAAAAGCCTAGCTAGGTGCTGGGCTGAATTTAAAAAGGCTCTAGCCAACAGGGAAGTGATCATTCCCCTTTAACCTGTGAGATCACATCTGGAGTTATGTGTCTAGTTTGGGCTGACCAGTGTGTAGTAAAGACATAGAGGGTGTCCAGTGAAGGGCCACCAAGGTGATCAGGGGCAGGAGAGTATTTGGTAAATGAGGAGAGGCTGAGATCTGGGCTTGCTCAGCCTGGAGAGAGCTCAGAAGGCACCTGATTGCTGTCTGAAGCCATTAGATGTGACACTGTACAGAAGATAGAGCCAAATTCTTCTCAAAGGTCCACAGCAGAAAGATGAGAGGCAACAGAGACATTCTGCAGCAAAGGGAATTCTGATGAAATATTAGGATAAAAAATGTGCATGATGAACATAATAAAACACTGGAACAGGCTGTCCAGAGGTGCTGTGGATTCTCCATCCTCGGAGATATTCATCACAAAACTGGATAGGGCCTTGTGTGACCTGATGTGACACTGAATTTGGTCCCATTTGAGCACTAGGTGGGCAAGATGATCACCAAAGGTCCCTTCCAACATAAGTTGTTCTGTAATTATATATGACTGCTACTCTCAAATAACAGGATTCTGTGTTCTATACCTTATCAATGAAACACACTTTAAAGGAAGGAAAACATGGTTTTATACCCTGCTTCGTACCACTCTCACTTCAGATATGATTTGCTTTAAGGGCTGGGTCCTGATAAAGTTTTGAAAATCTTTTTATTTCTAAATAGTTGTGAGGATCTGTTAAGACAAGTTTTAGGGTCCTATATTTTTTATCAATATGCGTTATTAGCAGTAGTAACAAGAAAATCTAAAAGTGGCTTTAGTTTTTTCAGAAATTGTGGGAAATATAAAAGCAGCCTGTTTCTAAATAATGATGCAATGTATAAAATTCCAATCTAGTTGTAATCATAAAATGCAAATTAAAACTAGGGGGAACAATTGTATATTTGCTCATTTTATTTGTGAGGAGATGGAGCTCTTCTTAGAGAAATAAGTTTTACTCTGTAAGAAAATAAAAACATCAAATCCCAGCAGAGCTTCCTAATGAAGCTGATCCTGAAACACAGTTCTTTTATGTGGAAAACAAAATGACCCCAGAATTTTAACTAAAAAAAATCTACAATCTTGAAATGTGCTCCATTGGTTTCTCAATGTGCCAAGGGTACTCTGATACTTCTATAAACACATCTTAATAATTATATAGATTCAGGGAGTTGCTAGCAGATGGACAATTCCCTCTTGAGGCAGAGCAGCCAGCAGTGCCATTATCATCGTTTTTCATGAAGGGATTGTTTAAAAAAATATCACTATCTTTTTTTAAGCTGTGAGATGTGTTAAATAACTAGTTTCTGGTAAGTTAGCTCTATTGCAGTAAGGCAAATTCTTGGAATTCCTTTTTCTCTTTTCCCAGTAGAATACTATAATAATTTTTTGCATTTAGAGAAGCTCTCATGGAGACTCCTCTGTTGATATATGTGTATATATTGTTTTATAACACTCAAGTTAAGTAATGAAAACTACTCAAATAAGTACTTTACTCAAATGTAAGGAGACAGACAGCTCACTAAAGCTCCACTGCAATATTTAAATTTTATGCTATGTAGAGATACTTACAAGTAAAAAGGGAAAATTTATAAAAACACTCTAAGAGAGGCATAAAAGCATATTTTTTGGAGGGGAACACAGGGTTCTTGAAAATTTGTCTCCATTCCCTTACCATTATACATATTGATTTCTTCATGTGACCCACCACTACGCATGTGTTGTCACTAGATTTAAGATGAATAAACAGTAAGTTCTTGTGGTTGGGGGAAGAGAGGCAAATAGTGGGAGACAGAACTGCATGTCTTGGGAAGCTGGCATTATGTGGGGGATTCAGGAGAGAGAACGCTGTGCTCAGAATGTGTCTAATCTTTACTCCCTTCCCCCATCTTCTTCACCTTTGTGGAACATTACAGGCCTGTTTGCTGCTGCCTGGAGTCCCCTTTGGCTCATCTTTTCTTCCATATATTCTCCTTTTATTTCTACTAAATTGAATTTTGCATGCAGAAGCTAAGGACAAAATGTCTGATTTTTCCTAACACCTCTAAGAGCTGATGCCACTTGTTAATGATGAACAACATGTTGAAGAAATGTTAGATTCTAGCGTTTCAAGACTCTCCTCTCCTTTTACTAGTTAGGGATGGTGGTGGGATGGGGTTGTAAGGTTTGTTTTGTTTTGTTTTGTTTGATATAGAAAAAAATCCCTCCATTACTTCAAAAATAAAATCTCAAACCTTCATATAAGCAGACAACAAATTTACCATGTAAATAGACAGAATAATAATTTTGCAGGTTACTACTGCAATGATATCCTAGAAAATGGCTGAATGCACATGGAGTTTGAAATATGAAAGTGCTACTAGTAAAAGTTATAAGACTGTGTTTTCCTCAAGAAAGAGAAATTAAAGTATTGTTCCAAATTGAAACAAAGAATTCAGCTCTTCATACAATCAGGTGCTGAAGGAGGACTTAATTAAAAGGAAACTGGTTTTGTAGTAAATGTGGGCCATTTCACATTACTGCAGTCTGTCATCTGTCTCTGTTGCTAGCTAATATAATAAGCAAGGTAACAAATCAATTCCCAGAACTGTATTCCGCTGCTTTTGTGGACCATTGCTCTTATTGAGCTAAAAGATCAATTTAACTTATCACCGCGGCACTCCTAATGTTCAGGTCCACATGTGAAAGATTTTGTGCAGCCAAATGTGAGTTTCATACATGAGATTTAGTCACTTCAGCCCGCTCTCAACTTCCTTTTTCATGCTTCTGGATTCGTCAAATTCTCCAGATGAATTGTTAAACGTGGAATTCGCACCGGGGTTCATGCAGTTCAAATATCTACTCTGTTAGCTCAAGAAAAGTTTTCCTGTTAGACACTTATATGTAACTCAGTAACTGTAGTTGTGTTCTACTCACAGAAGTACAGAAATATGATAGATAATGTTTATTTGTGTTTTTCTTATGGGATTATTGTAAAATGTCCAATCAGAAATAGTAGATAAAAGGTAGGAAGACCATTTAGGGTAACAAAGTATGAACTAAAGTGATCCACCAAAGAAGAAAAATATGTAATGTTTACTGTTCATTTTTCTGTGCTTAAATAACTAGGTAGGGTATAACTATCCCAAATGTGCAGTGCTAATTTGTTAATGACTACTGATATTAAAATTTCACTAATGTCAAATCTTAAAAATAGATTACAAATTTTTAATAAATGCTCTTTGATCCAAACTATTAAAGTGCAATGATAATCTTGGGTAGATTTCCTTTTAAAAAAAGAATCCATTGAAGTGGAAATTAGTAATGGAGTCAACACTGGAAAGATGCTGTAATGCAAGAGAGCATTATAATTGTTCAGCATCTCATGCATCTGGCCTTGCTTGTTTATAACAGGAATGTGGAAATTGCCTAAGAAGAAAAAATAAGGATTAATTAAAAAAAAAAGTATAGGGCTAACAAAATTTCAAAGTAGAGCCATCAGAAAATTTCAATAATTGTAATTCATTTCTAGACATGACTTTTTTTCTCTGTGAGCAAAAAGAATTAAAAAAATTTAGATAACATTTGAGGATTTTGTAGCTCTGTGTAGATACAGTCTGATTTATTATTGAGGAGATCATAGTTGCCTGAAATTCAAATACTCTAACTTGATTAGCAACTTGACCAAGACTCATGTATATGTATGTTATCTCTGAATTCCATAGAAGGAAACTGGCACATCTGTGGTTTAGTCTGCCTGTTTCCAAAGTGGATGGTTGCAATAGGTGACAGGAAATGCTTCCAGGAATGGCTTATTTCTCTCAATATATGCTCAGTGACAAGCTCAGGTATAGATAGATACCTACATTTGGTCTGACTCATCTCCACCTTTCTTGTGGAGCAGTTTTCTGCTGGAAAATATCTCTATGACAGCCAGAATGTTCCTCTAGGAATGAAGCAACTCTGTGATTGTCCCCAGTTAGTTCCTGGCACAACCCTGCCAACCAAGCAGTTTTCCTATAATGTGAAACAGCCAGTTCCTACCATCCATGAGCAAAAATAAGCTCCTGGATATCCAGACCAAAGGCTGTGATGTTACTCCTTTGGGACACTGAAAAACTCCCTGCTTTCTCTCTGTCTCTCACCTCTATCCACCATCTCTTTTGTCACCCCTGAATGCCACAATTCCAAGTTTTAGTATTAAAAAACTCCCACCCCCCAAAACAAAACCACAGAAAAGTAATGATCTAATATTAGCAGTAGTAAAGTGAAAATCTGTGGTTTTGTGCTCAAAGTGGCTCCTTTTTGATGTTTTAACAGAACAGTTTGACACTTTGCTTCTCTGGGAAAAAAAAAAAAAGGAGTTGCAGTAGTTTCTAATTAGAGTAGAAGATGCTCTTAATATTTTGGAAAAAATTGGTTCTAAGGTAACACAAAGATCCTGTTCAGAGAAATATCTGTTATGTGTTTTGGCCAAGAAGTAAGGAAGTTAAAGAAATAATAAACAGAATGTGAATTTAAGCGTTTTTCTTTCTGTAGGAAGAATGATGTTTTTTGGGCTGTTGTGAGTTACCAGAGATGTTTTACTGCATATGTTACAGAATCTTTTATTCAAACAAACAGTTCTGAAGGTGGCATGGTGTGGGACTATATATCAGGGTAAATGTCCAACCTTTTGACATATATTTTAGATGTGGTCTACCTGGATTTCAGCAAAGCCTTTGACACCGTCTCCCACAACATACTCCTGGAAAAGCTGGCAGCCCACAGCTTGGACAGGGGCACTCTGTGCTGGGTTAGGAACTGGCTGGAGGGTCAGGCCCAGAGAGTGGTGGTGAACGGTGCTGCATCCAGTTGGTGGCTTGTCACTAGTGGTGTCCCCTAGGGATCAGTCCTGTTTAATATCTTTATCGATGATTTAGATGAGGGGATTGAGTTCACCATCAGCAAATTTGGAGATGACACCAAGGTGGGAGGCAGTATTGATCAGCTGGAAGGCAGGAGGGCTCTGCAGAGGGACCTGGACAGGCTGGAGAGTTGGGCTGATTCCAACGGGATGAGGTTCAACAAGGCCAAGTGCCAGGTCCTCCACTTTGGCCCCATGCAGGGCTACAGTCTGGGGACAGAGTGGCTGGAGAGCAGCCAGGCAGAAACGGACCTACCTGGGAGTTTGGATCGACAGGAAGCTCAGCATGAGCCAGCAGTGTGCCCAGGTGGCCAAGAACGCCAATGGCATCCTGGTCTGTATCAGGAACAGTGTGGCCAACAGGTCCAGGGAAGTGATTCTGCCCCTGTACTCAGCACTGGTGAGGCCACACCTCGAGTGCTGTGTCCAGTTCTGGGCCCCTCAGTTCAGGAAGGATATTGAGGTGCTGGAGCAGGGCCAGAGAAGAGCAACAAGGCTGGTGAAGGGACTCAAGCACAAGTCCTATGAAGAGAGGCTGACGGAGCTGGGGTTGTTCAGCTTGGAGAAGAGGAGGCTCAGGGGAGACCTCCTCACTTTCTACAACTCCCTGAAAGGAGGTTGGAGCCAGGTGGGGGTCAATCTCTTCTCCCAGGCAACTATCAGTAAGACAAGAAGGCATGGTCTTAAGCTGTACCAGGGGAGGTTTAGGTTGGATATTAGGAAGAAATTCTTTACAGAGAGGGTAATCAGGCATTAGAATGGGCTGCCCAGGGAAGTGGTGGATTCTCCATCCCTGGAGGTTTTTAAGATGAGACTGGATGTGGCACTTAGTGACATGGTCTGGTAACCACGGTGGTGTTGGATCAAGGGTTGGACTCAGAGGTCCCTTCCAACCCAGCTGATTCTATGATTCTATATGTGACCATTTTCCTTTCTGGTATCTAATCAGTGTGTCTTAAATTTCTGCTGTGCATCGTGATCAGCACTGAAAGCATTTTTAAATGTTGTTATAAAATCCTTCTACCCCTTCATATGTGGCCCATATGGCACAATATTTCTGTGATGAAAACTGGTAGATGTGCCACATTCCTATAATAACATTCAGATGTGGGGTTCAGCTCTGACAAAGTGGTTGTGTTTTGCAAAGAATTGATAGTGCATCAGAATAAAAATTATTACTTTGTTTGCTGGTAATGTGATTTTGTTCTGGGGCTAACCCCACCCTGACCTGTCATTAAACATGTGATAAAGAATAAGAATATGGATGCTAGGGAATCAATTTATGTCTGTGGTTATTAGATGGTAACTGTGAAAGCCTAGCATCAAAGTTCTATGAGTCAGTCAAAACCAACTGGTTCAACCACTTGTATTTTGTATTCCTTGACTAATTTAGAGGATGTAAAATTCATAAATTCAGTATTAATTTACTAAAGAGGATCTCCCATGTAGTTTTGTGCTAATCAGAGGGAAGATCTTTGGGAACTGGGAATGAACACGGCCAGGTGGCATTCTGGGAAATGACTGTAATATGTATGTTGGGTCTGATGTTATGAACTCAAAAATAGCACTTCTGCTTACCTGTGCTAAACTGCATGTTCCAGACCTATACACACCTGAAATAATAATCCACAACAGATATTGTTGATAAGATTGATTTAAAGACAGAAGACAGAAAAAGAATTAGTGGGGGTTTGTGCACTTAAATCATAATACTGATAAGGTGTATATCGATAGAAAAACCTGCATGTTTATAAGTAATTTCAGCAGGACTTATATCATTGTTCTGAGCTAGGGAAAAAGCAGGTGAAATTGTCTCACTGCTCTTATGATTATGGTTAAGAGAAGACACGAAAGATGGATGAAGAGAGTGGAGAGTAAAGGGTAGGGAAATGTGTAAATGTTGAATTGAAAAAGTTTACAAGACTTAGTTTATCTTCTTTAAGACAGAGTTGTATAAAGGTCTGTATTGGTGAAGTGCACAAATTCAGTGAAGGAGAAAGATTTGTAAGATAGAAATGCTCTTGGTTTTTATCTAGATTAAAATATGCAAGTTCAAGATCACTAACTTCCCCTCCCCCACTTCCTCCTTTTCCTGATAGACTGCAGAAGTTTTTGGGTCAAACATCACTCACCTTCTGAGAATGATATCTAACAAGTATCTTTCTTTGAAATTTTCTAGCTAAATATGCTGATTAAGGAAAATCTTGCATATTGAAACTTCTATTCAGTCATGTTGGTTCATTTTGTGTATTAGTTTCTTTTTTTTAATTAAATTATTTTCCAATATTTCTCATAAAGGTGAGATTCATATGTTGTTTGATTATGAGGATTTTTTAATGAATTTAATAATTTTATGTAATAGAATAATTTATACATAAGCCAGAATTGTCAGTGGAATCTGAGGGAACCATGCATGTGACTTTTAATTTCCTTAGGTGCTCATTAACCAATTCCTTTGAAATTCCTTCATTAGCCAGTCTTAAAATCACAAATCTTAATTAAAATAACAGCACAATCTTTGGAGATCTCTTAGTGTAGAATACAAGGCATATTTATTTTTCTTTTTCTTATGAGAAAATTAGGATATTGTCACTGTAGGATTCACAGGAAATGTGTTCTCTTGGCTGCATGTTGCATTCTATGCCTATTTCTGAAGTGCAAGGGCTATATGCTCATTGTTAGGCTTTGCTGTAGGATTGTCTTCAGGGATGCCATTTAACAATATGTAGGATAAATGATTCTTAAGCCTTTTTCAAATGATGGGTAAATCACCATTTAGTTATTATTTTCAACTTTCTCTTCTTCTACTACCATTGCATAATGAGACTTTTTCACTGTAATTATCACAAAAAATGTATAAATAGCAGAGTATTTTTTTAGTACTATCTCAGAAAGAAAAAGAATGAACAGCAGGACTCATTTTCACTTTCCTGGACATCAAAAGAATTGTAATGGATTATTGAAAATAATGTGAAAACAAGCACTTTTTTACAATACTCAACAGAAAATTATGATCTTTTCATTTTAATGCTTTGCTAGCGATTCTTCTCCTTGGAAACATTCTGATTTCATTTCAATATGCCTCTGTATTTCTTTCCTTTCTTTTCCAAATTTATTTAAATTTTCCCTGTGAGGGGTGCACTGTGAGGAAGGTGACACAGCATAGAGGATGCCAGTTCCTGTAAGGGTTGACCATAGCATACTGTTCCTGGGCAGCACCCTGCTGCTAGTATTCTGTCTGCTAGTGTTCTAGTATTCCAGGTAGGGAAAGAAAAAGAAAAGAAAAAAGGAATCTAATTGGAAAGAAATAAATTGAAATAATTCAGAAATAACTCCTAAGCAGCACAGAAGTTAAATGTTAAAAATAGATTTTAGTTCTTATTTTACGGTCTGCACTGAAGTAAAGTAAGCTCGGTAATAAAAGATGGGAGTAACTCCACAGCATTTTCTCAGAACAATTTCTTTATAATGTGTTTGATAAGAACTTTCTTTTTAGTGGCTTTAGATAAAGTCAAGTGTCCACATCAAACTGGAAGGGTACTTTTCATGAGAAGTTCGCTGAGAAATGTAAGATTTAACAGATACAGTCACAATTCTGTCTGCCCCATTACTAGCCATCCAGGAAAGTACACTTCTGAAATATTCTAGTGTACTTTTTAATATTTGTTAATATCCAATTCTCTCTCTCAAATTATTTCATCAGTCTTAAACATATCTTAAAAATGCAGACAGTTTTGTATTGATTGTCCATCTGTGTTTTGATGAGGTCATCGAGTATCTGTGTGGAGTGTGATCCAGGTTGAAGACTTCAAATTTTTCAATACAGAAATTCTTAATGTTTAAGCTTCACTTTCTTAATTTGATATGGTTTAACACAGACAACTCTGTCACTTAAAATTAATGACACAAAAAAAATTCCAAAACATTATTTAAAATTAAGAGCGCCATAATAGAAATCTGGTTAAATTTGCACTCCTGACGTTACAGTTATGGGACAGAAAGGAGTGATATTTTGAAGCATATTAGCTGAGTTTCATTTTACAATTCAAAGAAAACTCAGTACTTTGAAATTGTTCATGAAATTGTAGACTTTTTTAATTTTGTTTTGCTTTGTTTTGTTATTTTAATAGGGAAATGAAAGAGGCAAAGCTGTGTGCCTATAGGATTTCACAGGAAAAGGGGGGGAAAAAAGGTGTTCCCAGATATTTTTGGTCTCCTTTTACTGATTTTATGTTCCTGACCATAGTATGTACAAAAAGGAAAGAAAATGTATTCATTCAGAACACACTTGAAATTTTGCTGGCTTATATACCCACTGGCTCTGAAAATGTAGGATTATAATGTGTAACAAATCATACATTTAATTTTATCATCTAAATGCAGAGATTTTTATTATTCTTGTCATCCTTTCTGCAGTATTCACATTTACCATTGATACCTGTCAGTTTTGGTAACCCGTATACTATGGAGATTTTTTACAAGAGTTCTTAGGGAAGAAGCTTGCAAACTGCAGGGCAGTGATCTTGTCTTCATATCTCTTTACAAATTATTTAGGCACTGTAGATTCTATTTCAAAAAACCCAAACCCTAACATGCGGTACTTGTCTTGATCATACTTCAGCTGCAACACAAATTCCTGGCATATCTCACTGAGCAATGACAAAATCATTTGTAATTCTTATTCTTAGACACAAAATTGGGGCAGATTGTAGCACAAATGATTGCATGTTTCTTGCTAGTGAAATGTTAGACATGTTATCTCAGATTTCCAAACCATTTGGCCATCAAAGAGCAGACTGTTATCTGTTCAGAGATTAATCTACTTGCAACGGCTACTTTGGTGTGCGGTTTCAAAATGACAACAAACGTGCACTGTGCATCATAATTATGTCCCTTTCAGGAATAAGAACTGCAGAAAGATTTCTTGAACTTAAGAAAGTGTCTTTGCATCTGTGGGAACTAAAAATATCCTTTTAAAAAATGTGGTTCAAAGGTATGTTTCCCAAAATATTGCATGGGGCTCACAATACGTTTTAAGGGGCAGTAAAATGCGAAATCATATGTATGTATAATATGCAGGAAACACTCAGTGAAAATTCAATCAAGAATGAAATGCTATTATGTGCAAACACCTCCTGGGCTTGTGCAGAGGTAATGGAGCATATGAAACAGATAAAGTGACAGCTAAGAGAGGAAGAAGATATGTGACTTTCCTTACAACTTTGTTTAATAAAGCTTTCAACATACATTGTGGATATAATGTGTTGTTTTGTCTCCATTCAAATCATCTTAGTTTTTATTCCATGCATTTTGTAGACTGTAATTTGGTGATAATGGCTTCTTTGCACAGTTCGGGAGTGATAAACAGGAATAACAAGTCAGTTAATAAGAGGATATATGTGTCTTTCCCAATACAGAGCTCTTTATTTGAGTGAGTCAGGAAGAAAGTCATATTTTCCTTCTACGAACATCACTAAATGTGGAGTATTGAATATTTAGGGAGAATAAATATGAGAAGACTGATTTTAAACCAGTCTGTGTAAGAGCCAGGTGAAAAGACTTACCTATTTTCAGCCCTTCCTCTGTTGTTACATGCTTATTACTTGTTTGAAATGTGTCCTATGAAATCTGTTATTCTGGAAGTTTATCTTGTACATTATCATTAGATTCAGTGGGTTTGATATATGTTGTAAACTTCCAAGCTGCACTGCCTGAGTGAGGAGCAGATTTGTATTGCACTGCCTGAGAAGGGCTGCAACTGCAACAAGGAGTCAGGACACAGTCTCTGTTTCCCCCTTGCTCTAGTTGGGAGCAATCTGTTCAGGCATAGAGAAGTTATGCCCTTTTACTCTCTAAAGGGAGATGCAGCTGAATTCTCAGATGACAGGACTGAGGCAACACGAACAGTTCAACTTTTTCAGACTTTCTCATTTCAGTGGAAATTTGTGATGACTAAATAATTGGAATATGATGCAGACATGGAAAGCATTTTAATATGTATCATGTTTACTTTTATTTTAATTCCTTGATTTATTTAGAAGTCAAGTATTTGGAGGCTCTTCTTAACAGCAGCTAGAAAATATATTTTGTATTAGTAACGTAAATAATACATTATGCCAACATAGTAACAAATCAAACCCTTTTCCTGTTTACTACTGAAAGAGGATTTATTTATAACACTACATATTTCCCTATAATTTAGAAAAAAAGAAACATCTTGCATAGGATTTGTCATGAATTTAAATGAGGACCACATAGCTCTTAACAAATATTTTGGGTCTCACATAACTCTCTATTTGCCAGAGATCTTTCAGTGTTTTAGGTTACAGAATTTGTATTTTATAGAACTACAATGAATACAAGAATAATTAGGTTTTAAACAGGACTAGAAGAGGGTCTTACAACACTGGAGAGCATAAGTACTTTACTGGGTCAAATGGGATGGCATTCTTCTATCTAGCACAGGAAAATATCTCTGGTGGTGACATTAGGACAGGTTGAGCAGGGAGAATGGAATAGCCTGGTTGCTTTCTGCTGACTGTTCCTCTTACACTGCCCCATCCTTAGCATCCACAGCCATTGGATTCAGGATATCAGGAGACATCACTGCCTACTTTTTGTAGTATCTGTTTTTCAGCCTATTGTTCATGAAGTTTTCTAATCTCTCTCTGAAACTGTTGATTGTCTTGGCCCTCACAACTTCCTGTGGCAGCAAGCTCCAGATACGCATATCTGCTATGAAAATAAATATGTTTTTTTAAATCTGTTCTAAACTAGTTTCTACTACAAATGATGTAGCATACTCCTGCCCACTCTGTTCTGTCTTTAAACCAAATATGCATTCAGAAGTAAACCTTTCTTTTTATGTAATGTTGCCAAGTTTCTTAAAACTTTTTTCTGAAGGAGTTTAGAAAAAAGACTATATGTACTTATCCTACCTGGACCAAATCGTCCTTCTCTGCATGCTTGTTGAGTTCTTTAAAGAAGCCCAGCACTTCCTTTAACAAAAAGCTCTGGCAGCTATGGGAGGCCAGTTTCCAAGTCCCAGTGCAAGAGCAGCATGATTGAAGCTGCGCACTAAGGTCACATCTCCTGCCATCACAGCCTCTCGGATCCCACACCCCATAGGCAGTTTGTGTTACTCCTGATTACAGACCTGTCTTATTCTTCAGGTTTGATGAATAAAAACCCAGGAATATGATTTATGATTTAATTTTTAGATTAGGTTAATTATCTGATTTATTTTAAAGTATTTTTTAGTGTATAATAATCATAGAGTCATGGAGTATGCTGATTTGAAAGGGACCATCAGGATTATTGAGTCCAACTCTTGGCCCTGCTCAGGACACCCCAAGAATTACACCATGTGCCTGAGAGCATTGTCCAAATGCTTCCTGAACTCTGTCAGCCTTGGTGCTGTGACCTCTGCCCTGGAGAGCCTGTTCAGTGCCCAACCACCCTCTGGGTGAAGAGCCTTTTCCTGATATCCTGATATCCAACCTAAATCTCCCCTGGCTCGGCTTCATATCATTTTCTTGAGTACTGTCACAAGAGTGAAGAGATTGAATCCCAACACCAACACAGCCTTTCTTTCCTGTATAATTTGCATCCATATATTACAGAGCACACATAGCTATCATTCTGTCACATTTCTGAGAAACCTGATATGTCAGTTGAAGTAAAACAAGCTCTTTATGTCTTAGATAAGAAATTGAGGCCAGCATTTTTTAGTAGAATTAAAAATAAAGAATATTAAGTGCTACCCTGCCATTTTGCACTGTCATTCTATTAAAAATTCATACTACAAAGAAACTATAAGGATAAAGAGAGGCCGATTTCAATATCATAGGCTAACTTGGGGAAAGAAATCATTTAGTAAGTGTTCTTATTATAGGCAGTCTGCAGGTACTGTTTCTCATCCTTCTTGTTTTGCCTTTTTCCATTGTTACCAAGTAACCAAAACAAAAGTTAAAAATGTATTAGCTCTAGGATCATGTGATCATGTTTTTGTGAAAAAAGTTTTGTGAAAAATTATGCTATAAACTAGCATAGAGCTCTATCTTATTCTCCCTTCTGTTTTTTATAGCTTGTTGGGTTGGTTTTTTTTTCTCACAAAGGTATAACAAATAGGGCTTGAAGGAGATTTGAAAGTCTGCGCAGTCCAGATTTTTGCCTCAGGCAGGATCAACTAGACTTAAATAATTTCTGACCAATTTCTGTCTAACCTGCTCTTTGAGATGTTTTTTTTCTGTAGTTTTGCAGAAATTTTTCCCACCACTTTGCAATCCTTGCCATTCTAAAGATGTTTATCTCCAACCTTCATGTCCCCTGCTGCAGTTTAAGCTAATTATGTCACCACAATGAAAATTGGGAACAGTTTACTCTCTCTCAGCAATAACCGCATATATTTGAAGGCTGATTCTTCAATTCAATCTTCTCTAGACTAAACAAATCCTGTTTTTTAAAATCTCTATCCTTGTTTCTAGATTTCTGACCATCTGTCCAGTCATTTGCAAACCATTCTGATGGTTAATCCAGTTTTTTTCAGCTAGTTATTTTAGTGCTTTGCACTTATTGAATTCTCAGGTTTTTTTCAGGCCACTTTGAATTGGGTTCCACTTCTCAAGTGCTTGCTGCTGGTTGGATTTTGCATCACTGTGAGTGTAAAAATCCGACCCTCTATTCCATCAACGAATAATAGTGATTGATAATAGACACAGGACAAGTCTGTATGTAGCTTCACTTGATATTGCCTTCCCATATAGTATCTTCAAGTTATGTTTTTCCATTAGTTTTATTTCCTTTTAAATAAAATTTCTTGCTTGTGATAACATCACATGGGCAATATCAGAAGCCTTGCTAAGGGCATCAGACATGACTTCTACCTGTTGTTCACTATTGGTAAATCTTAAAGCTCTGGATGAAGGAAAATGCCGTTGCCTGGTTATTATTTACTCTTGATAAAGGTTGGATGTGTTGCTTATTACTATTTTCCCTCCTCAAAGATTGTTGAATCATATGTTCTTGAAATGAGCTTAGTATAATTCACCTAAAATTTCCTGGGTAGTTTTCTGTGCCTCTTTCAGAAGTGAGATACATTCATCCATTGCAGGTTCTCAAATATAACTACGAATGCCCATGAGATTGCTTGAGCAAGTTCCTGAGTATTGTAGCTGAAATTCATGAGCTGTCACATCAAATTCATACTGAGCTAGATAAGAACAGTGTCATACCAATAACAAAGTTAGTGTTGTTTGTTTATTGTCTTTTACACAGAGACCTTCTGCCTTGAAGCTGTTAACATAAGAATTAGTGCTAGAATAAACCTTTTTTTTCAGACTATCACTTCAAAAGTTTCAGTGACTGTTTTATTCTGTTTGGATAAAAATATTGTGACAAAATGAGATTACAAACTTTAGGGCATCTGCAGAAACATTCTCCATCTTGTATAACATTGCAGAAGAGAAATGAACCATAGGTTTGAAACTCTTGTTTCCCATAGGGGGATAACAAACACAGTGGATAACAGAACAAAAATTATATTTAGGGTCTCCGTGCTGATTTAAAGGTAAACTGGCAGGAGAAATGAACCCAACCCAAGAGATTATGAGTCAGAGTTACAATTTAATAAAAATAATACAATAAATATAATTATATGGACAAACAATTGGTTTTAACCCACAAAACCCAGATGTATAACCCAGCACCCTGGGGCACGAACAGAATGGTGTTCGTTGACCCCCGTGCTGAGCCCCACATGGTCCCCCTGAGTCCAAAGCAAAAGGAAAAGGAGACTTGTTGGTGAGAGTGCTGGTCATAGTCTGGTGGAGGTTCTGGTCCTCCTCTGGATCTGATGAGTGGGCCCAGAAGTCCCAAGACTCCAAGATTATAAACACTCAGGTTGGAGTGGGAATGCCCAGTACCTCCCCCAGGGCAGGGAGTTCCACAATAGATGATTGTGAGTCGTGAGATATTTTTGGAATCCTTGATGGCCCATTAGCAGACATGACCCCTCAGGCTGGGTATGGAGGTGCTAAGGTCTCCCCGGAGGGGAGTTATCACACCTGAGTTATTGGTGTGAGGATAGGAACATCCTCCTATCTCACAGGATTCTTAACACCCAGCTTGTAGCCTGAGGGGTCAGGTGTGCTCTGGGCAGCTGCTGAAAATGGTCTATTGTTACCAGTTCCTGGGAAATGACATAAAGGGTGTAGAATACACAGTTTGGGTTACACCCACACAGTGATGAACTGGTCCTGGCTGCTCTAACTAGGACGCTCTGTGATGGGTCATAGTCCTTATGCAAATATTGTCTACTATTTTATATTACTTCTATATATATCTGTGTGTGAGAGCATGTGTGCATACATATCTACATTTCAGATACTTTTTTTTTTTCATGGTAGAATTAGTGAAGACCACCATCAAAATAAATCATCAGGTAGCTAGAAGGATTGGTAACAGCAAATTGTGAGCAATAGCCTGGCTAAACATGGACTTTGAAGTTGAAACAAATTTTTGAAAATATTCTTCCAATAAGACTCGTAGGAAATACTTGCAAGAATAAATTATGGACAATTAGTACAGGTATCCTCAGGCTGTTCCATGAAGTTGTTTCAAATTTGCTATGCCTTTTTCAAGAAAATTATATGGAATATCCAACAATGGAGTCTTGGCTCTGACCTCTCTCTGGTGCACATACATACACAGATGCTCATAGTGCTGCAATATTGTGGAGGTGTCTTGATTGCAGATAGGCTCATTAAAGCTGTTTTAAATGAGATAAAGCTGGGGAGCAGATGCAGGAACAGGTAAGTGGTTCTGTATTCAGTCAGGTGAGACTCATCAGGTCTCATTAACTGAGGCTGTTCCTGAAAGGCACTGTACTGCTGAGCTGGCCCCAGAAATTACACAACTGTGTTCACACCATGCTCTGCAAGCATTGCTTAAGTTTATCTGACCTAAGCTAACTCTTTACTGAATCAGTTGTAGAGCCTTTTCCCCATGTTGTATTTAATCCAGAACTGAGGCTAAATCATCTGTAGTTAATTTGGGATTGACTGTCTTTCTGGGGTGCGCAGCTCAAATTTCAGTTAGATCCTCCCTTGCATATCACTGCTTTTCCTATACCTCCCAACTCCTCCATCTCATGCCTCAGTCCTGCTGTTCACACTCATTCCCGTTTCCCACCCTTCATGCACTTGCCTTCATGTGCTTGTGCTCAGCCTGAAGTATTCACCTTCCTAAACAGGTGAGACGGTGGATATGGTACAGGCTCCAGCTTGGGTACAGCTGGCCAGAAACTACTGTTCACTCTGCCCAGGGATGTACGTCCATTTTCAGTGGTACACTGGAGTCTGGGCACTTTCTGACAAGCTCCTGGGTTAATACTGCTGTGGCAGTTGCTGATTATTTTTTTTTTGTTCAATATGAGTAATGAGTATGCTCATGCTTTGTCGCTTTTTGGGGTTTGGGAGATTGTTAATCTGTGGATACAGCTTCAATTTGGAGTTAATTCAATAAACATGTCCTCAGCCAGAAACTCTGTTCCATCATGTGCAAGTATAGAAATCTCTCCTAATGTATCTCTTATGAGACTTTAGTTGTTCATGGTAGGGAACATTCCTCCAAGAGAGTAACTTGTACGATCTGATTTCCATATGCAATGTCTTACACTGTGCAAGAGAGTTTGAAACATTTTCCTTTGATCTACAGTGACATTAGTAAACAATAAACCATCGTGCCTCAAGAGAACTACCTTGGCATACTAGCTGAATCTTTTATAATTATTTGTTATCTCTTAATGCCTGCACATCTGTAGCAGAGAGTAATTAAAATTTGAAAGGAAGCTAAAATTTTACAAACTGATTAGGGTCTTTGCTTTTTTCAGAACTGCATTTCAGTTTTGGGGTGTTTTGTTTTGTTTTGAAAAAACTTAGTGATCATATTCAAAGAAGTTAAAACATCCTTATGTACACATTAAATTACACCTGGAATACAGACTAAGAAAAAATGAAATCACAGCAGTTATGCCACTGTCAGGAATCTATTTTAAAAAAAGAAAAATTTCTGACCACACATCTTCTCCTATTACCACGTTTTTAATAATGTCCTACACCCCTCCTATTGGTATTGCACTTCTTTGGCATTCTCTTTCAACAGTGCCTAAATCAAAATGACAGTGTTTAACTTTAGTTATCTGTACACCAACAACTGTCATCTTCCATTCCTCACATACCCATCTTCAATAAAGCAGATCATCCATTTTGCATTTCCCTCGCCAGCTTGCTTCTGTTGCCTTTTTTCAGAGCTGTATCCCTGTTAGATATGTCCTCTGACCTTTCTTGGCACAAGGCAGGGACTGAGAGCAAAAGTCGAATCTTGGGGTAAGCTGGCATAGTGTCGTCAGTGCCACTCCTTCACCAGTCAGGGATGGGAAGCCAGTGGCACCTCCACAGCCCTTATGGCCCCTTCTGAGGAAACAGCTGATACAGGGCATAAGGACATGCTGAGGCCCAACTCCTAAACTTGTCAGTACTTCACTTTTGTTTTTAACCAGAATATATTATGCTGTCATGGATAAATACACTGATGTTGCTTTTAGCTGGTTAATCAGAACTGCAAGCTAATGGCATCTGTTCAGACTTATATGTTGTATTTCTCTTTTATTTCTTAGCACAGTTGCTTATTCTCCTTTTTTATTCAGCCCATGTTTCTAGAGAGTTCTTCAAATCCCTTGGACAATGGCTACAATTTACATCTTTGCATTTTCTAATGCTTGCAGTGAAGGTATTTAGAAGGGTACTCTGGAGGGATAAAGTAGAAGGAACAGAAATGGTAACTTCCTAAACTCAGTTTTCTTTTGTTAATAATTAATAGCTGACAAAAAAAATTGCCTTCAAATGTAGCTCTCAAGAAAAATAATTCTTTCTTTTTTTGTCTGGTGGAAAAAGCCTCTGGAAAGAAGTGTGTCTGCATATGTATATGTGATAATTTTCAAGAGCAAGCAAGGAATAAGGTCAGAAAGTTGAGTAAGAAAAAATTGCCAAGATAGATACATTTTTCAGCACCATAGACTGTAAAACACCTCCCAGTTTTGCAGGCTGGTATTTACAAAGAAAGTAGTGACCTCAGCCTGGAGTCCTTCCAGGATTCAGCTCTTGAAGAACTGCTTGTCACAGTCTAGCATTTCCATAGGGAGATACAAATCATTAATTTTTAAAAATATAACACATTTGGAAGCTCTTGTTTCCACCTCCCAATATGGCCTTTCAGTAACTGACTTTGTTATGGTAAGAGGGAGGGGGAGAGTGGGAGACAGGGTCCAGATGCATCATAACAGCCTCCTAGTTAATTTGGGTTCTACACCCCTGGAGAACTGACTGCATCAAGCCTTAGCTAATGCTCTATATGGTAAGACATTTTCTTTCACCTTACTAATTTAGTGAGTAAAAAGTGAAAATATCACTTATCAGCTAAGGCCAAATTTTCAAGTGTGTTAAACTTGAAAGTTATTATTCTAAAATTTTATATATATATATATATGTATATATATCTGTGTTATGCTTCGTGTCAAATTGTGGGTCAATGCTAGTAATGTAGAAATACATCACTGGCATGGAAAAAGTTACTAATCAGTGAAAACCTGAAAATCAGTTTGGATTCACTGATAAAGATGAGCACTGTCTACTAGTGAGTTGTTAGCAGCCAGTGCCATAGGCCCTCAAGTTTAGGAACTAACGTCTAGGAATTAAAAGGAGAAAAAAAAGAAATTGCCTTGCCTGTTGAAAAACAGCATTAGAAATATGGATGATATGCAGTCATTCCATCTTCAGTTATTTTTCAGCCATGACTGACACCATTTCGGAACTGCAAGCAGTGAATTTATGAATGTGGTCAGAATTTTTTACACAAAGCAATGTGCAATATAGTTTGTTATTTAGCTAAGGCACATTTTTCGTAGTACATAGGAGAGCAAGTACATGAGAACAGTCTTGCTAAAACCCGAAGACAAGCTTATTTCTTTCTGAAACTGTGGAAGTACTTTGTCTATAAAATGTTCACACTTGAAAAACTTAAAAGAAAATAAGTGTAAGTAAAAATACACTGCAAGATACAGTTTTACAGCTCCTTTAATTCCGTTGTCCCAGGAAAAAGCTGAGTGGCTAAGAAACAAGTTCTGTTCTTTCAATACAAGAGAATTGTAGCAACAAAACAATATTTTCCAATACAGAGAAAATCTTGGTTTGGGAAAAATGTCAGTAGTTCAAAACTACAAAGATAATAGAGAAGAATAATTTCATTTTGACTTTTAATGGTTTATTCTAAGATTATTTTCAGGAACATTTATTATATTCATAAGTGTGTTATTATAGTATCTCAAGAAATCCTCCTCCTCTGTTTTGACCAGATTGTGATGCTCAAGCTCATTGCCCCTCCAGCCTCAGTTACTCTTCAGTTACAGAAGAGAAATCAGAGGAAGGTTATTAATTTTGAAATTTTATTCCTTGGGTTCCATCTTTGTTATTGCAAAGGCCCACTATAAAATCAGTATCTATATCTGCTTATATATAGCTGTGTGTGTATATACATGAATACACATATAAAGAAAATTATTATTTCCTGCTTTTATTATAGTAACATCAATCTATTTTAGCAGTGATTCTTTCTTTTCTATCAGATATATTTCTGAAACTGTCAATCAGATAATAAAACTGTATTTTCTGAAAAAGAAAAATGCTAATTTTTCTCCCACTGAAGTAGAATTGTGTGGCTCCACTGCAAGCTACTAATCAATGCCTGTACTTTCTGCCTCAAGCAATGGTTACAGATGAAATACATTAACTTTGTAGTAAGAGTTCCTCTTGTCTGAACAAGAAATAGCTGCAGATTTATGCTTAACTTTATGCTTAAACACTGCTCTCAGTCTGAAATTGATTAAATATATTTAAATTATAATATATCTGTGTGAGGGAGGGGAACCATGTAGGACTGATACTGATTTGAGGAAACAGGTGTTGAAAATTCATCTCAGTTAAGCTGGCATTATAGGTGTGTTCAAATATTTTTTTTTTTATAATTTCTCACAGATTCATAGATTTGAAGGTCAGAAAGGACAGGCATGTTTGTATACTATATATGAAACTAGTCCATGTGATTTTACATAGAGATTCGTCTTCCTGCTCTTACAAATTGTGTCTATTAAAAAAAAATTGATTATTTTTTTATTTATACAATTCTGTTAATAATCTGCCATATTCTGTAGTCATCTGCTCTGTGTTTAAATGTGCAGACTGCTAATAATTTGCAACTTTTCTGTTTAGACTGTATTGTCTTCAACTTCTGGCCAAAATCCCTTTTCAATACTATTGAAAAGAGTAACTGGGGAACCTAACTCAGCTACAGCTCCCACTTTAACTACATATGGTGCTTCACAGCTGTGCAGCACTTACATCTCTTTCCCAAGCTATCCCATAGTTTCTTACACCATGAAGGGCAAATTATAGGTTTTGAGTGTTAAAAATGGCATATTCAGAAGACTGCAGTCTCTGTGATACCACCAAGACAAGATTGCATTATTAATTTACTAACTCTGACTGGCAGTCGAGAACTTGAGAGTTCCCCTTTGAAAGTAGTTATAAAAATAAGTCTTGCCTAGTCCAAACTTTTAATAAGCCACATTATATACATTTCCTTCCTTCCTTTGCTGTTGATGAAATATGAACAACATCAGAATTTTTCAAGTTTTTACCTTTCCCTTCTGTTTTGTTTTTGAACTTAATTACCTTAATGACCTTTATTCTGACCATAGTTACAGAAATGTGGAGGAATAAAAACTAGAAGTAAATCAAACAAAGAAACAAGTGCAACAAAAAAGTGCAATAAAAGTGGAAACAAGAATGAAAGGCAGCAGTAAAAACTGAAGCAAAACCTTTCTAAATATACCAGAAAGGTTTAGGTAACAAAACTAGGCTTCTAACATCATACAGTTCTCATCTTTTGGAAGGACAATGAGATATGAATAAAGATGAAGGTCCAAGTTACTAGATTTAGGCCAAAGTTATTCTAGAGTTATTCCAACATTTCTTATCNTAAAGAAACACCTTCCCTCCCCCTGCCCCTGCATACACACACAGAGCTAAATAATATTACATTCATCGTAAGAAAAAATTATGTAACAGTTTTTGTTTTCTGTTTCAGAAGCAAAGCCAAACGACCTAGATTAAATCCTCTTTCTTTATTTTACATTGTTCTTGAGAAAAATATCCAGTTTCCTAAGGTACTAAGGAAAAACTTATCTGGCAACTGATGCTGTGTCAATCCATTTTATTCTCCTAAATTGTTTTTCACTTGCTATTACTGGAGAAAATTTCCAATAAAAGCATTCAAAGAGTTCCAGAGGCTCTAGTAGAAACTGAGAAAGTCATTCTGTGTTGTTTTTTGGTTTTTTTTTCAGAGCATAAAATTGATTCAGTCTAATCTTTTCCCTATAAAACTGGATAATTTGTGCAGTATCTTCAGTCGAGCTATTAGCTTTCCTTCAATACAAATATTAGTTATTTACTTAAATAAAAAAAAAAAAAGCTAAAAATACCTGTTGGTTTTGCTTATGTTCATAATACAATACTGTCTTCTCAGTATTATTTTACTTCTGTCTAAAAATGTGACAAAGTAAAGAACCTAAAACTTTGCTTTTGAAGTGCATTGACAAGTATGTTTTTCACTGGATCAGTCAGAAATAAGGAGTTCACTAACACCATCAACTGAAAAAAAACAGTAAAGAAAAGACTAAAGCTGAAGCTTTGAGAAACAGAGCAGCTGCCCTCAGTTTTCTTGCTAATACACATTTGTTAAATGCATTGGAAAAATCCTTAATGTGAAAAACCATTAGTTATATAAGAGAAATAAAATAGTAAGTTTTGCAAATTCACATTCTACAAATGGTAGCTATATGCTGAGAGATTTCAGTTCTGCTGACTGATACAGAAACCAAGGAAGCTCTGTAGCTCCTAACAGTGGTTCCCATCCATTAAGTTATTTAGCCTGATGAAAGGACATAAGATACCCTAGAATACTTTTACCTGATTGTTTGCTCATGCTTTATTGCAAGCAAAAGTACTATTGAACTGCCACATTGTTTGGGGGCAAAAGGCTGTGATTTTTTACATATTTCACATATACCCAGATTTACTGTTAGAGCTGTAATCCTATTTCAGTCTTGAGTTCTTACATGTGAATTATCACTGTGTTCCTCTAGTTGAATGCACCTTATTATAGCCAAACACACAAATCTTTGAATGTTTTTCTACTTGTTACAGATACATCTTTAGCTTTATTCCTTTTTCTTTCTGGCAATGGCTATAATAGAGCGAATTCCTCTTTATCTCATAATGATTCATTCACAAACTCTGTTAAACTGTAATCTTTTTCTAGTGTTCTCTTCCATCCTCTCCATCCTGTCTGCTGGATGGACTCCAGTGCAGTCCATCAAGAAATCTCTGTTTTAATGAGGAAATGCTTCCAAAGCCTTTCCTAAAGACAAATGTGGAGCAGGGTGAGAGGTAGGGTGAGAGTTATCCCAGCTCGCACCATCACCATCACCTACATTTTTGATCAATACATAGAGAATCAAATTAAATACTCCCCATTCTGTTTGGTTTGGTTGGTGTGCATCAACAGCGTGTTGCACGTTTTGCTGTCATAACTTCCTGATATGGACCAGACTTCCAGAGTTGTAAAGGAACAAGCCTCAGACATTTACGATGCCACCAACATAATTTAATGAGTGACCGTCACAAAAAAAAGTGTACAAAAAGTTCTGTGATGCTTTTTCACTCATCTTGTGCAACAGCTGATGAGTTGTCACTGGTGGCTTTCCCACAGCATCACTGATGGAGTTGGTATATTTACTTTGACATTGATGAGAGCTGCTTAGGCAGTTCTTGAGGTGGTCCTAAGTGGGCATAAAAGTACATGCTTATGAAAACGAGCTGCACAAAACACTCAGGAAAAATCAAATTCACAGCGTTGTCTGTTAATGTTCTGATTTCATTGACAGGCACCAATCATTTGTCAACACTGCTAAATAGTAGCTCTAGATCTTTGTGTTTTCCTAAAATTATACATACTTTGCAGGGAAAACAGCTAATAGTCAAAATAAAAGTTGTTTTCAAAAAAGAAAATTCCACTCCATTATATTGCTTTCTTTGTTTCATAATTTTATGTTTAAATATAGGGAGTATGTAAATGATCATTTTCTCTCATACTCCCTTCCTGCTTAGTGACAAGAAAACAAATTCAAATTGTGTTTGGGAGGAATATCTTAACAAAGCCAATTTTATTATTCAAATGAATTGTAGGTGTTGCATATCTGCATTTTCTGAAATTGTTAGCAAGTTTTTTTCCAAAGCTTTCTCTCTTTTGTTTGTATGTAGCACATTATATTTGGAGAACCAACCAGCCTCAAGAAACTCAGTTGTTTTAAGTAAAAGTTGTCATGGCTATACATTTTGGTGGTGAAATTATTGGTTCATTTTTTTTGTTTAAACTTAAGGTTTAGAGTCTAAAGTTTTTCAAAAAATGAGCAAATAACTTTCTGAACAACTGTTTAATAGAATTATGCTTTTTCTGAGTATATCATGGTAAATTAGTTCAGAGGAGCAAATAGGTTCATAAGATAAGAAATATATCTTCCTTCTCTCTTACATTCCCATATAAATCATTCAGTTAATTAATAATCAGAACCAGTTTTGATTCATTGGTTCATTTCATTTAACAAGGTTGGGAGTGGGCCAAACCAAATCATCCCAAATAGTTGTGAAGTCTTAGTCTTCAACCATGGGTTGTTGATGACAAAAAGTGCTTCCAGTTTGTTCTTAATATGGAAGGTCTTTCTTAAATCCTCTTTTTGTCCAAACATAATTTTTTGGATCAGTCACTATTAGCATTCTTATAGCTAGTATAAAATAGATAAAAAACTATATTTGACTGGAAGCACATAGATACACTGAAAACTTGTGAAGACATGGTAGTCATTGACACTACAGAGGACTTCTCAATTAAACACTAAATAGGAAATGTGAGACCTGCTTTACCCAATGTTATTTCAATCTTTTGTAGTGACACTTAAACATCTATATTTTCAGAGAGGTTTTTCAGCATAGGAATGTAAATTGGTTACAAGAGTGGGCCCAGAGGCTTTTTAAAGACTCATACAGATTGAGGCTTAGCCATATATAATGTTGCAGAACAGCAACTTGAACTCTTCTTTGTATGTTTGAATTCAGCAAAGGGAGATGAAAAGTCCGGGCTTTGTCGTGAGAAAAGTTGCTCAAAATATTAAAGAGCAAACATGCATAATCACCACTAGTAAATGATAAGTTGAATGTATAAAACTTGGTAACATCCTGGAATTCAGCTATTCCAGTTTAGTAACAATTGCCACAAGGTCAGGAAGGAAAAAAGGACTGGACAGATTTTAAGGATCCTATCTTTTATATAAACTGCTATACACATGGCTACAGTGACAAATATGCAGGCTCCAGCATGCTGTGCATTATAAAGCTAGAGAATATTTTGATTCTCAGTCTCAAACTTTGCAGTCCCTCCAAGAATTTCTAACACTTCACCTGTTTCAGTTTTTCAGTTTATTTTTTAGCAGTTTTTATGCAAGTTATTTCAGTTACTGACTTGAACAATTTGTTCCATATCTCGACACCCATTTTTTGTTAGAAAAATCATAAAAGTTAGGAACCTGAAAATTGGATTTTTCTTTTGAGCACCTGCTATCCACAGATATGGAAAGATTGTTAAAAGTGAATAGCATCTCTTTCTAACAAACTCTAGGTAGGTTTGATGGCTGTATCTCATTGTTCCATTACTGTGCTGTCCCCAAGCATCATTATGTTGGCATTCATAGATATATGGAAGAAAAAGAAAAGCTCTTTTGGGGTTTAAAGATGTGTTTCTACAACCATGGATGTCAATGGTCCTTCTTCACTGTTGACTTGCTCATGTGGATTTACATTTATAATTAAACAAAATATTCTTAATTGAAATGTGTTCTATAATGTTTTGCAGAATACATTATTACTAGGAAAATAAGGCTAGAGGGAAATTATGTGCAAAAGAACATAAGTGTTTATTAAAAAAAAAAACCAACAAAAAACTTTCAGTTTAACTGACTCCCTAAGTCTTTGTACCTGTGCTTTTGGTGACTTGATGGAGACTAGATAGAGACTAGATAGATTTCTGTTTCATTTATTCTGAAAAGACTTTCATTATAACTTTTATTTCTGTATTATCCATTTTTCTATAGCACATTTGTTTCAGTGTGCTGACATTCCAAATCAGAGGCATCTGGTCTTTTGCATCTGCTGTGCCTCCACCAGGGTGCCACTATTAATGAGTTTTTCTTCCCATGGCTCTTGGAACAGTATCTTCTAATGGTTTCCACTTAGTTTTCTGTTGAGGATCCAGTTTTACAACATTAAATATTTGGCTGAATTCATAAAAGTTTTTAAAAGTATCTCCAGATATGAATTGCTTCTGATTTTGGTTTGGGGATTTATTGTTTGTTTGTTTCAGATCATTTCAGCTAATACTTTAAAGCTATTTAATTTTTATGTTTCCCAAAAATCGTATTTAGTGGTCTTTTAATTTGTATTCATCAAAGCACTTCTCTTCCTAGTATAATTATCTGTATTTTTGTTAACTCACAAAATCAGTTTGTTTGATCAGTTTAGCTAGTCACAGAATATTTTTCTGAATTTGATAGTACTTTAAGTGGAGCTCAAGTGGTGCTGTTTATTTTCATGCTACTAGATCACAGGAAGGCTCCGGAGTGATGTGTTTCAGTAGCTACTTTTATCCAAGCTTCTATCAGGGTTTCTATGTGTACATGCAATGTAGATACCACGTGGAACATATATTTGCTAAATCTTTAAGATTGTACCAATTGGTAAATGTAGACCCACAAATGTAGCAATTTTAAAATAGACTTCTACTGAATAAAATAAAACATTTCTTTGGTATCGTTCTCAGACAGTTTCTATTAAATCAAGGAAAAAATATATTATTTTGAAAAATGTTGCTTTTCCATTATTCTGAGCTGGCACTTTTCTAAGAGTAAGAAAAAAAAAATCTGCTCTATAGGTATGTGTTACTGTCTCCTGAAAGGTCTGAGAATCTTCAGATCTGTTTATAGTATAAGAGTTTTAAGGTGTCCTTCTTGACCTTTCAAAAATACACATTAGTACATCCAACAAGACTCACTTTAAAGAGGCATTTTTAGTCTTCCTGAGTGTCCAGTTGAGGAATTGCAGGTCTTGGGGTTAAGTTGTTTTGTAAGCCCTTAGGCACAGAGCAGCTCCATTCACTCAGTTTTGTACTGAGAAAATCCTTCTTGAGCTCTCCTTACCTATGGCTTTTCCTACTAAGTTTCCTATAACAGCAGCTTTCTTCTATGGTACAAACACAGCATTTAATGTCTAGTTGGAGACACTGGCTGGATCAGATAAATCATTTTATTTGAGTATATCCAGTATAACAATTATATTTAGTAAACTTCAGGGAACAGAGTCACTGTTAGCATAAGACCTTACAGTCACTTAATTTGATTTTCCTTTTCTGAACAGTAGGGGAAGGAGAGAGAAAGGGAAATATTACTTTGGAAGCCATAGAATTATCTGGGCATCTTGTATGTGTTTTAATGCTCCTTCTGCACAGTCCATTTTGGCAATGTGTGTAATACAGATGTTGTTCAGCTACAGTGGGACTGCTTTTTCTATTGCAAAATTCATGTCATTCATTAACTTGTCTTCCTAGAAAATGGAGTTTAGAAGGCACATAGATATCTAGAGGTAGTAACTGCATCAGTAGATTTTATTTCTTTTTCTTGAGTGCTTTCAATAAGGAGAGACTTTGCTTAATTATGCAAGCTGCTGCTTTAACTACATGTCTCTATGCAATTCAATCAGTATACAAGTGAAAAAATACCATCCAAACTTTTGGGTTTAGAAAGCCAGTTATAACAGATTTTAAAGAACTTGTGATACAGAAGTTCAAGGCAAGAATTTCCAAGGGTGTAGCTAGATGTGTACCTTGAAAATTACCTTTGTTCTTTAAGAGTTTGTAACTGAACAAAAGGAAACTCTGTGGAGCTTTTAGCTTGCTTTTGATAATACACACTGTAGTTACAGGAATTTATATTATCATGCTCTTTTGTTGATCTCATTCAACAGAAAATTATATTAGGCCTTTATTTGTCACCTTCAACTTGGTAAAAATTACACAACACTAGTTTCAAGTTGGAGAGTCAAATTCAAGATCAGACTGTAGGTCTTTTCTATCCAGTACAGTCAATGAATAACAGCTTTTTAAAATAAAGTATGATTATTTAGGAAAAAACCCCAACATTTTAAGGAGTAGAAAGGGGAGACTTTTATGACAATAGAATACTCAAGACACATAGTCAACAGCCCAGTGAGCATGTTAACAGGTTATCTAACCAATGTCTATGTAACAAGCCTGAAAAATAAATTCTTCTCAGGCCTTTTTTTGCCAGCTTGATAGCTGGTATAGTGTACCTACTAGCTACCTGTCAGTATACTGTTCTATTCTGATGACTAAAAATTGTGGGCAGAAAAAAGTAATTTCTTTATAGTTTTATAATAAATATTGCTACTTCCAACTCCCAAGACTGGGAAATCTAATGAGCATCCTTTCTGGAAACTACACAATAGGGAGTTGAAGTTGATAAATTTGGTCAATGTCTTTAAATACATACTTGGATGCTTCTCATCTGAGAAACGATTGTACTGATTCCTTGTTAGCTCTTCCCTACTCCTTCAAATTAAGTTAAAGTAATATATGCATAGATCTTATACACCTTATTTACCTTGAGTTTTCATTTTCAGATTGCCTGGGTTTTATGTATTTATGTAACATATAAATTATTGTGAGTGTTAATTATTTTTCTGCTAGGTAAGGTGTCAGAACAGAAAAAGTGATATCAACAGTCTTACAGTGGCTTTTAACTAATAGATTAAACAGTCTTGAAATATTAAAAACCAAACATTATTAATTAGACCTCATGATTTACTAGGAAAAGCCTGTGTAATCTGCTAAGATAGTAAACCCTAATATCTTTCTTTAAAATACCCCGTAAAATCTAAAAGAATATTGAAAAATAGTGCCTTTCTATAGATTTATACAGGACAATAGCTTATCCTGCATAATTTGATGTGTTAAAAATGAAGATTGTCAATTTTATTTGTCTAGTTTTATAGGTTGATTTTTAATTATTATTACAAGTTATCCTTGGTATTTTTATATAAAGAATAAGAACAATATTTAGAAGGTCTAGACATAATTCTTCATAATATTTGAAATAGCAAACAATCTTTTTGCTTTAAATTAAGCAAGCACAAAAAAAAAAAGTCCCAATATGTGGTCTCCTCAACAGTTCTATATGCTTTTAACTTGGTTTTATTTTTGTATGTGTGTTCAACTAGGCAATACTACAGGATCTGGAGCAAAGACGTCCCCAGCTGGATGAACTAATAACTGCAGCACAAAATCTGAAAAACAAGACGAGCAATCAAGAGGCCAGAACAATAATTACTGACCGCAGTAAGTGGTGATTCTTCTATCATATGACATTTCAACAAACATGGAAAATGTTGTAATATCTAATAAGTGTAGTATTTTTCAGATACTTTATGCCTTTGCCATGAAAAGGAGAGTTCCATCAGGAGACAATTCTCATACAGATTTTCCAAATTGCCTATAGAGTAAATGTCACTGAAAGTCAGTGATCCCATATTTCAAATTTTTCACCTTCATTTTGTATTGCTTGTCTTCATAGTGGAAGGACATTGTATGAAATATAGAATGTGAGCACTGTAGATAAAGAAATACATTTATTCTTAAACAAGGAGAAAGAAAGAATTCACAGAATATAGCCACAGGCTTGAAAGAAGCTTTCGATTCCATCCCCCGTAGTACAGCTGCACGCTCTTCTTTCATCTCCCCTCAGCTGACGCACAAGTCTGATGATGCTCTGCATTACTCTGTATTATTTCTTCAGTTCTGTTTTCCCTACTCAGAATTAACCAACTAGCTGTGACTAAGGTGGAAAAATTAGTAGATTAGATTTTAGAAGTCTATAGAAGACACAGCGTTATTACCCTTGGAGGCTTGCACATCTTTATGTCTCACACTGTGGGATGAAACACACTCTCGAGGTCATGCTGTAGAAACAGCCCTCTGTGGTGGACTGCTCTATATATCTTCAGTGATTATTCTGAGTACTTAGGACTAAAAGCTATGAAAAATGAATTTTTTTGTGGTTTTCAAGGTCTGCTATGGAGCTTAGGGAAGACTCAGGCCAACTGCTTTGTGCAAACTGTTCTGTACATCATGGCATGGTAATCAGGGATTGCTCCCTGAGACTGATGACTGTGAAGGTATAAATGTAGACTCAACTTTTCTGTCCCCATAATTAAAAATTAAATATATCTATATACACACTACCTCTTTCTTTTTATTCCATCAGGTAAATACATTTCATAATATCTCAAAATCACATTGTGTGTTTGGACTGCATTGTTGTCTGACTCACATATGGATATTATTTAGACCATATCTTATGTAAAATAACATTGTTAAACTGCTTTCTCTTCCTTTGCCATGAGAAGAAAACATACAACTGGGAGCGAGAGAAGCTGTGTTATAACTAATGTTTGAGAAGAAAAGGATAGTGCTTATTGCATAAGAATCTGTTCCTGTTTGACATGCAAATGAATGTTAGAATCACATACTCAGTTAAGTTCAGATGAAGTGTGTACATATACCTTAACTTCACAGCTACAACCAATGTAGCACTCTTATCGGTATTTTCTAGTATGTTTTAATTTTTAGTTATGAGACAAGTCTTTAGAAGATAAGAATTGTAGACTTACATGAAATGCAAGCATAATTCCTATATGCCCTCGTGTGAATTGTATGCATGACTAAATTTTGTTCTGTTGGAAAACTGCACTTCACTTTAAGTGAAATTGCCTTTTAAGACAGATTAAATGTTTCTTGCTCATAAAGCAAAAAAAGGAGAGCATCTATTGGACTGTAAATCATGAATGAGTATGTGGTAACACAGCTATATTACAGCTTGCATCTGTGGCTAGCAGTGTGGTGAATATATTTTACATGATACATGATTTCTTAGTTTTTGTCTATAAGAATTCCAAAAATTATCAATTAGTTTTGAATTTAAAGTAAAAAATTCAGTTTTACTGTGATTTAGCAATTATTTTTTTATGCTGAAACTGTCAATATCCTTGTCTAAAAAAGTGCAACTTATGATGCATTAGATACAGGTCATGTCCCTTTATGTTCTTTCAAGTACATCTTAAAGTATGATCGGGGCCATTTTTGATCCAGTCTTCTGAGGCAGCAAACTAGATTCATTAAGGTTTTTCATGTTTATTTAGTTTATATTTGTAAATTGTAGGTAATATTAAACGCTATTCAAGATGTATTTGTTACTTTTAAATTTTAAGGAGATCATGATATTTTTATGGGGGTGAAAAAGATGCTAATGGCACATAAGGTGTTTCTGAATATTTGCTACATATATTGTCATCTGAATATTTGCCACATATACTGTCATCTAAAGTATTTCTTTTAAAGGACAGTAATTTTTATATTTTTAATTGCATGACTTTTTTCCTCTATATATCAGAGAAGGTGGAGATTGCTCTGTTTGGTTTGAATTGGACCTTGCATGGAGGTCCTGCTGCAAGTCCTCTCTGAGTACCTCATCCACAGACCATTTCCCATTTCCTGAGATTTTCCCCTGCTCATGAATGCTAATAGATTACATGGTTATGTTTTAGCAGTCATTAGTACTCATTTAATCTATTCTATTTCATGACCTGAACACCAGCACTGTGCCATTGGTGCTCCTCTGCAGCAGCTGTGTACCACTCTCACAACCAGCCTTCTGTACTGACACACTCACAGAATATGCCAAGCTGGAAGGGCTCCACAGGAATCATCGAGTCCAACCCTTAGCCCTGCACAGGACCATTCCCAAAAGTCACCCCATGCGCCTGAGAGTATTGTCCAAACACTTCTTGAACTCCACCAGGCTTGGTGCTCTGACCATTTCCCTGGGGAGCCTGTTCCAGTGCACAACCACCCTCTGGGGGAAGAATCGTTTTCTAATATCCAACCTAAACCTCCCCTGACACAACTTCAGGCCATTCCCTCGGGTCCTGTCACTGGTTACCACAGCAAAGAGATCAGTGCCTGCCCCTCCTACCCACCTCAGAGGAAGTTGTACCTGCAATGAGGTCTCCCTTCAGTCTCCTCCAGGCTGAACAAACCAAGTGCTCTCAGCTGCTCCTCATACGGCTTCCCCTCCAGGCCCTTCACCATCTTTATTGCCCTCCTTTGGACACTCTCTAATAGCTTCATATCTTTCATCTATTATAGTGCCCAAAACTGCATCATCAGGTGCCAGATGCATCAGATCCCATCACAAAGGAAAGGGAATTCAGGCCTGCAATGCATTGGTCTGTCACGTAGGAGCTAATAGGCTTGACTATATCTAGTGCACTTCCTGGGTGGAAGCAGGGGATCTCACACTTTGAGAAATGAAAAGCTGAGAAGATGAGTTAATTTGTATGACTCGGTTGTTCATTGCCTTTTGTTATTAAAGTAATAGAAAAAATCCCTAACACAATCATCTGGCCAATATCACTGAAGAGATATATTATAAATATTAAATGAGACTCAGATACTCAACAGGAGTAGAGCTGGCAGCATTCTTCATTACAGGATGTGTTTGCGTGCCATCAAATGGAATTAAACTCTGAAGGTTATGGCTTTTGTGCTAACATTGCTAACTCTTAAGTCATTCTGCTTGCAGAAATATGAATATTATGTTTGTGAAAGTCTAACTTTAAAATATATTTAGAAAAATTATTTCCTTTTTGAAGTATTTTTTAAAAACAAACAAGGTAAACATTTTATACAAAATGAAGAAAAAGGCATTTGTTAGAAAGTCCCTATGAATTGCAAAAAAAATCTATAGTAATGAGGTTATTTTCAACAGAATTGTCATAGTATTGCATAGATTTAGTCTTTTCTTTAGTTAAAGATGAGCTCAAACAATCTAATTCTTTGCTTTGAACCTTCTTTCCCTACCCTTACTCCATTATCTGCATGAAACTGTTGGAGCTATACTACTTATAAAGACCTTGGCTCTATGAAGGCTCTATAAAGTAAATATTTTTTTATGTTTGCATAATGTTATACTTAAATCTTTGTGTATTCTATGTATTCAATTCATAGTTTGTTTACAACTTATACATTGGAGGATACACAAGAATAATAATTACATTTAGTCTTGTGGAAAAGCTGTGGGAAAAATCAAGATTCCTCTCTGCTCTTTTAATACAGAATCATTCTGTTCTAATAGAACCATATGCTGTACAATAACATTTTTCTCTGCATAACACATCACAGCTCCAAAACACTTTGCTTTACTACTAATGAAAATGTTGTTTCTTTAAAATGAATGGGTTTACAAGCTCTTATTTTCCATCAGTTTCTATGTATAAATACAGAAAGCTGGTAACAAGTCCATGTAGAAATATATTGAGAGATAATACAAACAAATTTACAGTCTTAGAATCAGAAATACCAAAGCAATTACAAAGACTGTCGTAGATTTTGATAGATCCTGGAAATGTAAGAAACTTTAAATAGCAGGCCTTCCTACTGCTGTGTTCACACATATGCAAGAGATAACAGTGCATAAACTTTCTGTGGTTTTACTTTGCTAGTAATTTACATCCCAATTTTGCTAATGTGTTTTCTGGCTGTGTAAGTGATAGAGGAGGTAGGGAAATTAATATTTATAGAACTGTATGAAGAAATAATCTCTTACTGACCAAAGAATCTCCCTTTCAAGATTATAAACCAAAGTAACACACATCTTTCTTCAGAAATTGTGTGAAATTTAGTGTCCTCTCAAAATACCACTTGAGAAGTTAATTAATTTCTATTACACTAAATACATAAATAATAGCAATAAATACAAGCATTTCAATATACAAGCATTTCGGTGAAGACTATTTTGATCAAGAATTACGCTTTGGGACCAAATGATTCCTTTTGAAATTTTCTTTAACAGTTTTAAAAACCAAGTCCACAAATACATGAATAATTTATAGAGGATGTCTTCAGAAGAGGTATTTTGATTTTGTGGTTTGTTTTTTTTATTTGTTTGTGTTTGGTTTTTTCTTGTTCATTTGTTGGGTTTTTTTTTAAGAAAACCTTTATGCTATAATTGGTTGTTAGCAGAGCTGCATTTGCGCTAATCTGGAAAGAGTCTGAGTGTCTCTGTGCCACTACATAAAATGCCTTTATTTAGTAGTTTGCTGTATTTGACAGTTTTATGGCAAAATCATCAACTTGACATCACTTTCACTACAAAACGTACAGAAACTCCGCAGTGAATTACAGCTGTACTGTTGTTCTTGACATCTTAATAAAATAGCCATTTCCGTCGTACTGCTATCCATGTGGTTTTCTCTTAGAACTGTTGAATACAAATGATGAGTTTACCAGTTGAAAAAATAAATTCAGACAATCTGGGATTTGTCATCTAGTAGTAAACTCCCTAGCTATCAAGACTGAAAAAAAAGTATAAGAACAAACTGCATTTGCATACAGTTTTCCAGTTATCTTATCGATATTTTTAAGCTGAATTATTGAATATATCCAAGTGTTCTATTCTCTAGATTCCACATACTTCTAGAACTTCTCAAGAACCTAAGTAATAGTTTTCCCATGTCATAAACATGTAAAGTTTACTAATCATTGCGATGTACTACTTTACATCTGACAACTTGTTTTTCCTATGCCATAGAAAGGAAGCAAGGGAGAAACTGTTGGTTTTTAACAAAATGTCAGTAACAAGATAAAACTATAGCTCTGAAAGGGATAGCATGGTTCTGAGAAGAGTATATAATTTGAAACCAGTTCCTTGGTGCACATTTGCTGCTATAGGATCTGTAAGAAAGTTATGGGCCATTTTAAGAAGGAGCAAGAAGCTATTTTGGAACACTGGGGAGAGTTACCCTTTAAGAATGGGCAATAACATGCCCCAGAAATGTCTGAATGATCGGGAAAATACAGTTATATTTGACTTCTCAGTCTATATATACTGGAAGCATATGGATCAGTGGACAAAGGGCAAGATCTCAGCTGCCTACTTCAAATGTCATAGTGCTCCAAAGAAGGCTGTGAGACTACAAGGTGACCACTCTTCAGTTCTGGTTATATTCTTGAGTAGGAGTGGCACAGATTTTTTGGTAATCCCAGAGGTGATAAGTGTATTAGGTGGTATCATTGCTGGTGGCTTGCTCAGATCTCTCAGATCTCAATCCTGCAAAGAAAGTTAGATAATTACGAAACTTGTTGTGTGGTAATTCAAGTGGAACTGGCTAGTTCTAGACTAGTTACTTCTAAATAAGTAAGAAGTTTCAGTTGCTAGAAATCAGTCTGTGTTTGAAGACAGGAAGCCTGGATTGCTGTTTTGTATAGAGGCATTTGACTGTGTCCAAATCATAAGTATTAGTAAAAGTTTGTCATCTATTCTCAAAAAAAAAAAACCTAAGAGAGCAGATTGGTTGACCAAATCTCTCATCAGGAAAAGTGAGTTCTTGGCTAACTCTGAACTTGTGAACAGTCCAAGTGAGTGCAAAGAGAAAATCCAGTGAGATTGTAAGGCTGTGTTGAAGGAAAGAGTGATATTAAATACTTTTTTAAAAAGCCTGTAAATAATTTCAGTGAGGTCCAGAAGATGCGGGGGGGGGTGGGGTGGTGGAGAGGGTGAAGCTACAGACCAGCCACCCAGAATAAGGACAGCATGATTTGGTAGGGGATGCCTCACATTTACAGGTTGTGCTTTGTTGTATGAGGTAGACATGGGTACACTAAATTAACTGGTTGAAAGACTTGGGATATACCATCAGCTGACAGAAGGAGAACGTACTTCCCTCTTTAGCTTAGGGAACAATTTCGTACAGCATTGTGGGAGAGCTGCTGTTTGAGTCTTCTTTGTGTCTTGTTTTAACCCACTGGTTATCATTTAAGGATTGAGTTAATAGAGGTGGTTAGTCAGAATACAGATAAAAACGTTTTTGTAATTTATAGTGTCAAGACAATTCAAGCCTATTTAATATTCTGCAATTCACCCTGTAGTTCTTACAAGATTTGGAGACTGAGGTGATAGAGGTGATTTGAGTAAAAGCACCAAAGCATACAAATCTTCAGCCCTCTGCCCCTCAACCTTCAACCTACCCAGTCACTAATTAGGTGAAAGTGGGTGTGACCCAGAACCACGAGCAGACATGAAATGAGGTCAGCAGGTAATTCCTTTCCCCAAGTAGAATTGTCTACTCCCCTGCTCTGGTAAGTGGTATTCATAATGTTGTTAGGGGCATCTTTTCCTTCTTCTAAGCTTGAGAGGAGTCATATTTTAACAGATTGGTTTTATGTAACTACCTGTCTTTGTTCCTAGAGTCTTTGTGAAAAATCTTCATACATATATTCATTTGAAGGAGCTTTCTCTTTTTGGTTTAACAAGACCAGTGTCTCAGTAGCTTCACAAAGAAACAAATTCACTTGGTAAAAGTTTTATAAGCAAAACTGCCACACTGGATGGGATGGCAGCTCTTACTCATTTACCATCTAGCCTCTGAAATGGTTAGCACCACATCGTTCTGAAGAATATTTAAGAATGAAACGTACTGAAGAATTAAGTATGCAAATGTGAAGTAAATTGAGAGTGCTTCTCAGGATTCAAAATCTTTCTTTCATATCTTAATTAGAGAAGTTAAAATATTTTTTTGAAACATTTAATTGACCAAAACTGCCAAGAACATTTAGTTCTTTAGGGAAGCAATCACCGAGTTATTTTAGATTTTTCAACATATTTAACAGTATCTAATGTGAGACTTCTTATTTACAGTGTTACAGCAAAAACTCTGGGTTTAATTACACTGGATTTCAAAATTGAATTCAGTCTCATTTTGGAAATGTTAGTTAACATTTATGTAAAATAATAAATGCTGGAGAGATTTGACTTACATCTTCTCTGAGGTAGAAGATGTTCCATTGACTTGTGCGATGGCCAGATGATTGGAAAGGAATATTTTTTTCTCTTTGAGACTGGAAAGGCTCCATTTGCAATGTTAAAACGAGTAGAGTAAATAATTTGACATTAGAAATACTTATATCACCTCTAAGCATACTTGTGGGCCATTTCCATTGCAAGTAAATATCCAAAATTATCAAGCTTCAAAAATGAAAGAGAAACAACTGCCCATTATTTCTAAATGTATTAACATTATGTGCTTCAAGAATTATTTTCAAAGTTAAAATTCTTTTTATAAGCAACTTAAACTCCCTATCTACTGATGAAATTCCATCACCGTGATTATAAAAGGTCTATTTGGCAATAAGTGAAGTTGCTGTCTAACCTTAAAATCTGTGAGACTATAATTATTCAAGATCCTGGAAAATTATGGTTTTATTTATTTTTTTTTAATATAGGCAGTTTCTATTTCTTGCTAAATGCTAGGACTGCTTAATATGTCATAAGTTTGGAAGTCTCAAAAGTATTGCATTATATAGTTTGGATGCATTCCCTTTTTTCTTTAAGGAAAGTATTAATGCTCCATTTTTAAAAAAAGCATCCCATTTACCCCCTAAAAAGCTACATTATCTCCCTAGTTTTCACTCTCTTTATGTAGAGTTTTAGTATTTTTAGTTTATAGCTTCAATTCATGATTTTATTTTAATTGGAGGTTTAAAATTTAAGTTCAGTCAGTCTATACAAGCATAAAAATTACTCGTATTTTATATTAAATCTTTTCACTGTTTACTAGGATTTACTTTTTACAAGAGTTCTCTCTGTGAATGTTGGCATTTCAATGCTGACATTCTTTGTTACTGGGCTTGATATTATCACATATCTGAATCTATCTTTTGTCAGAATACTTGTCAGTAACGGCTAAGAATGTCATTTGGATTTGGCATTTGGTTTTAAATTTGGGAAAGATGGCATAATTTAATGACTGGTCAGCACTTTTGGGAATCATGAGATTTTCAAACACGTTGTATCTGATAGAAGACCCCTGAAGTACAGAATCCAGGAACTGTGCTGTGCCACGTCTCCTGCCATCTGTGTGAAAAACATTGCATGAATTTTTCATCAACATACTTTTTGCATTTTCATGGTTATCCTTCTACGTATTTTATGGGGGATTTTAATAATTGGAAGATTTTTAATAATCTATGAAACCACTGAGTACCTAACCTCTTGTATTTACAACTGTGAAAACCATTTTGAAGATGCAGTGGGGGGTTATGAAAAGACATCAGAGCAACCACTGGGCTGAAAGCTGCCTCTGCCCTTGGCTGAGGGGTTTGCTTGTGAAGGCAGGACATGCTGTGAGTGTCCCCTTCCAAGGGTGTGCCTCCAGCCCTGTTCCCAACGCTGTCCTCTTCCACATTTCCTGCATTTTTTTTCTCCAAATGTGCCTCTTTTTTCTTCTTTGTGTATCCTCACCAACCTCTCACTCTTTGCTGTTTTGGTCAGTGTTTCAAGGTAGTACTGTGTTAGAAATAGTAGCTTGCACAGAATATTGTAAATTTAAATAGAAGCAGACATACAAACTTTAAAAATATCCATTTTATTTCATTTTATTCCACAAATGATACAAACAGAAGAACTATGCTAGCTGGGTTTGAACAAATTAGTCAAAATGAAAATAAATGGAAATAAAAAAGGAGCTGTTCAGAAACAAAGTTTTCAGAATGGGTTCAAATTATTTGTCCACTGACAGTTTGGTGGGCAACATTTAATGTCCACAGTTATTTTAAAAACTGTGTCAGAACAGTATATATTCAGTTATACCAGACCATAATTTTCTGTAGTAATTACAGAGCAAACAGGAAACAAAGGTCCTGCTCTGCAGAGATTACAAGCTGAATTTAGATGCCACAAAATCAGCCATATCAGGAAAGTGCAGATTTTGGTGTACATTGTGTCCCATCTCTTTTCCTAAAATGGATGCAATACACAAAGAACAGATATTGGAACCTGCAGTTATTCTCAGACAATCTAGTTAAGCATCCTGGAGTATGTTTGGCCTACGGATTTTACTTTGGCTATCCTCGATATAAATTTGTTGTGCTTTTAGTTTTGCTTGAGTCAGGAATAAACCAATAATAAAAAGAATGTTTTACATAGCCCCAAAGCTCCTTTGCAAGTCCAACCTGAGTAAATACTGGCTTAGTCTGTGTGAGAGAGGTCCTAAGACTTTGGTGAGTGGTTTCATTTTGTTGTGTATATCAAACCATCACTGTGGTGACTTTTGAAATACTGTAGATAATTCAAAGAATTTAATGTTATCATTGTTTTCAGCACCAAAATGGTGACTCTGAGGCTTTTCTGTCTGTGTTTAGTGGATAAAAATCTTTCAGCCTTTATCACAGTAAAAAGGAAGGGAAGGAGAAAAAGTATAAAAGTTATGGAGATTTCATTTTTCTTATCAGCAGGCCTATTGAGTGACAGGTGAGAGAATGATTTGTCAGAGGACAATCCCAGCCAAGTATCAGCAAATGAAGGTTGATGTTGAGTAGTCTGATATGTGGTGAGAAAGTGGTGGCATCTGGGCTTGGTAAAACTTAGAGCTTAAAACAGAATATTTCAGGGGAAAAAAAATGTATTTTTTTATATTTTAATTGGATGGGAACTTGTGTACTGTAGAGCAAACGCCTATGCTATGGAAATTTCTGCTGGAAGTGTCAGACTGTGTTTATGTCTGCTTTATCGTCTCAAGTGTAGAAATGAGTGGAGTATTTCAGATGAAGAGATGTAATAATTTTGCAGAATATTCATTACATTTCCAGTATTATTAGTCTCTCTGAATTTCTGTACTTTTGAAACTTGGCACCTCACTGCACCATAATATTAGAATGGCAACAGTAATGCTTTAATCTGTTCATTGGATACCTTTTCTTTGCTCCATTTCATGGGTTTTCCTGAAAAAGTAATAAAATACAGAATAGAACGTATTTCAGTTGGAAAGGACCTAAAGTGACCATCTAGTCTGTCTGCCTGACCCCTTCAGGGCTGATCAAATGTTAAAGCATGTTGTTACAGGTGTTGTCCAAATGTCTCTTAAATGCTGACAGACATGGGGCATCAAGCACCTCTTCAGAAAGCCTGTTCCACTATCTGACCACCCTCTCAGTAAAGAAATGCTTCCTAATATTCAGTTCAAACTCATGCAGGGCATTAGGTTCAAAGTTTGCCCAGTTTAAGCCATATCAGAATAGTGACTTTGAAGTCTGTCAATTAAGTCAATTAAGTTCAGTCCATGTGATATCTCATCAATGTTTTGATCCATATTGGAGCACCATAGAGAACATGAACAAACAAGCACTGACATCTGATAAAAAGGAAACAAAACACCCCAAAACAAACCCAACATCTCCTCAAACAAGCAAAACCCCAACAGTAACAGGCAAGTCTTTCCTTTTCCCAGTATTGTTGCAATTGACATATTATATAGTTTTTCCTTTTATTAGCTAAAACATTGCACTGAAATGACAGATGTGATATGTTGTTGTTTGGGTTTTTTAATTATTATTTATGTATCTATTTAGTTATTAAGAAACAAATATATGTGTATGGCATGCCAGGCTCCATAGGTTGGCATCCAGTTCGTGTGACCTTGAGAACTAGTCCTTTAAATTAAGAATGGGGGAAAAAAGTTTACGTTTTTTTTCTGACATACTCCTGTTCTTGCAGAGCTGTTCTCCTTTAAAGTGCTAAGTACCACTATTTTTATGATAGGACTCTCATTTTCTAATCAGCAATTCATTTAAAAAAATGGAGCAGTATAACTACACAGAGAATGCTCAAAATGTTTAAATGTATTGGAATTTTCAGAGGAAACATTTCTTTTCTTCTGCAGTGTATATTACTTCCTTAGTTGACTCTCTTGGATATTTACTTTGAAGTGCATAAGGTCATTGTAAGTGTGAAAATTAACTACTTCTTTGCTTTTTGTTTTAACAAAGTTTAATTTAAGGATTTCAAGTGTTGGGTAGCTAAAATTGTCTTTCTCTGTGTGAAAAAGTGTGGATTAATCAGTATCAGACTGATAGCATCTTGTAGAGTATATAAAAAATATGTGCAAGTGTTAGAGGGAAGACAGAATGGGGTGTAAGACCTGTGGAAATGTCAATCTGATGTAGAAGCAACAGCCACAAGGAATTAACTCACCTTTGGAAATCTTTCAACATTAATGTAATTTAGCTAAAAGACTGTAATTATAAATAATAATAAAAAATGGTTCTTTTTGTCTTGGCCAAAAATAGAGTTTTTAGTTTACAGTCTCATGATATCTTTTCTCCTCTCAGGAAGATTCTTGTAAGAGAATTATTTTATCCAAATCAGCAGTAAAGTGCATAATCTATTGTGTAAATGTGACTTTCTTTTGAGCCTATAAGCTTCTGTCTGTGCTGGAATTTATATTCAGCTGTCTCTGAAAATATATCATGGAGGAAGGCCTATAATGGTATGTCACTGCATTATTAAGTTCTGCATCCACCTTTGGGGTCCCCAGTACAAGACAGATTGTTAAAGACCTGTTAAAGCAGGTGCAGAGGAGGCCATGAGGGCTGGAGCATCTCTCCTAGAAATACAGGCTGAGAGAGTTGGGGTTGTTCAGCCTGGAGAAAAGAAGGCTCCAGTGACACTTCATTGCCACCTTTCAGTATTAAAGGGAATCTTACAGGAAGGCTGGAGAGGGACTTTTTATGAAGGCAGGTAGTGATAGAACATGGGGAATGGCTTTACACTGATAGAGGGCAGGGATAGATTGGATATTAGGAGGAAATTCTTTATTGTGAGGGTGGTGAGGCACTGGAACAGGTTGCCCAGAAAATCTGTGGATGCCCCATCCCTGCAAGTGTTCAAGGCCAGACGGGATGGAACTTTGAGCAATCTGGTCTAGAGGAAGCTTTCCTGCCTGTGACAGGGGGGTTGGAACTAGGTGGTCTTTAAAGGGCTCTTCCAAATGAAATCATTTTATGATTCCATGATTATAAAACTGGTAAATTGAAATAAATGTATACAGTTGTCTATTTCTGTTGTGAAATAACAAAAAATATTGCATTAGTTCAGATGTACTGTTAACTCAGTATAAAATGCCTGAAATGTATGCTTACAGTTGAATATAGAAATCCTTTTTAAAAAAGCACTTTTATTTCTTTGTTTTTAAATCAATTCTTGCTCATTTGGAAGTTTTCTTTGCTTTCAACGACAAAAATAAAAGTCAAAGCTGGAGTGGTTTTTGATTTGGCCCATTGTTTTTTTGATTTTTTTCCTGATGCATGCACCGCTTTTTTGGTTGATCCACTGAGCTAAACTCAGCATTATTGCCAGCTTTCTGTGCCTGTTGCATGGTAATGTAGGCCCAGAGTCTCCCAGCTGATCTCCAGTGAGACGCACGTGCTGTGGAGGTGCAGCAGTCGAGTCACTGTGCAGATTTGGCACTGTCACAAGAGGCACAGAAAAAGATCCACCATAGTCTGTGCTTGTAATTCTCAGTCAAGGAATACCGTAGAGAGCAATTGTAGCTCATCAGAGTTAAGAGCAACAAATAAGAGGTGCTTTGTGACCATTGCACAGAGTCCGCCAGTTCACCCTTGCTGATGCAGCTTAATGAGTTAAGTATAACAGTGGTAAGGATTTGGACCTTGAGAGTTACAGAAAATAAATTTAGCTTTTAGATGATGGTATTCTGACAGATCATATAATATTTAATATCAGATAACAGAAGGAGGAGATTGCTGTTTATCTACTGTAAAAAGAACCAAAGCTTTATGGCTTTTGTGGGGAGTGGAGGTTATCCTGAGGAAGTTATTTTGTTTCTCGAGGAAGAAAAGAGTAATATAAACAGTCTGCAAAACTTTGCTTCACTAACTTGGAACCTGATAGCTGAATTCCTAAGTCTATTTTTATTTTCTAGCTGTTTTGGTACTCTTAAGATCACCCAATGTCTTGCTCCTACAGTCAGAGCTGAATTTATTAAATCAGAACCAAAGCAGATCAGTGCACAGAATACCAAATGCAGATACATTTGAAAAGCAAGTCTCAGCCCAAACTCAGTAGGAGTTAGTAGGCTGATGACGTTAAAAATATGCAGTGTAAACATGAATGTATGATAGCAACACAAAGTTATGTGCTACTAAGAATTCTGAAGTTCATTGCCTATATGCTTCATTAGGTAGGTAATGAATTTCACACATATCAGGACTTAAACTATGAGACTTACCATTATGTTTTTGCATCAGTAAGTATGTAAGTCTAGGAAAGCATTAGTATATTAAAGCTGATCTATTTAATAATGCTAAGAACATTCTTGATTATGTTCAGAGAAAGTCGAATACAATTTCACTAACTTAACATCCCGTTTTTAAATACAGGCACAGACAAGTAGTTTCTTCTGAAAAAAAAAATTCTTAAGTATTTTGTAGATAGGTTGATTACTACAAAATCTATCATCCATGACCAGAAATTAGATATATAATTATGAATTATTTTCCTTTTAATAGTTTAAGTAACCAAAATCCTAGGAAAAAAATATTAACAGACATTTGGACAAAGATAAATACAAAAATACCTACTTACTTCTAATTAATCCTTACAATGCTAAGAAAATACAATGCTAAGAAAACTTTTATTAAGTTGTTTGAAAACTTTTCCATAATTTTTTAACTGAAACAATTGGATTACCTACATATTCACTCATCTAGTTAATCAGATTAGTCTTAATCCTGTGGCTTCAGTTTGGGTACTTTGTATCAAGTCTAAATATCATGCAGTACATATTTTCTACATACAAAAAAGGAAATTGGATCAGTCAAACATTTTGAAAGATGATTAAATTATTCCAGCAAGGAAACCCTCTGTTTTTTCAATTAGTATGATTTTACTGTGAAGTTATGTTTTTATATCCTGCAAATGTGAGAGTCTGTGCAGAAAAAAATTGTTAACTTCTAGTGGCATGTCCATATGCCTCCTGCTCCTGGAGTCATGGAAGAGTCACTACTGATATGCTGTTCTGCCAACAATCTAGGCCTTGCCTTGACAAAAGACTAAACATTTCTATTGGATTTGGGGCTATGAGTGATATAGAGAGCATAGAATGGGGTAAGAGGGTTAAGGAATGTATAAATAAGGGTGCTAGAGAAAGGGAAAGGAACAAGGGACAAAGGGAGGGGGGGAGGTTGCTGCTTTTAAAACCTACTTATAAAACTTACAAGTCTTACAAATATTAGAAAAATAAAAAAACATTAGGGGCTTAAGGCATCAGTAGGTTTCTAGCAAAACTACACTTAGGTTTGTTACCTATTTCATACTAAATCCTAAAGAATCTTACTTCTCTTTAGTGTGTTTATTTCTCACATCAGAATTTCACAGATTGTGTAACATTTTAAAGTGCAAAGTAAATGCTCTTCCACCTTTCTCATTAGTGAAAAAAATAAACAGGAAAACTTTGTTTGAGAGGTGATAAGTGTTATATACATAAATACTTCTTTAAAAACTTGACAAACTGGTGAAGGCCTTCTGAAGGACCTGTTTTTCAAATAATAAGCTCTTGCATGCCCTTCTCAGTGCTCAGTCACGGAAGTTGCTTTTTGCTTGGTGTAAGAAACTGATTTCTTTAGATGTGCTACCAGCTTAGTCTGGTCTCTAACTCCCACTCTCTCTAGCAAGGTAAAAAGCATGCTTAAGAGTGTTGAAGAATTACTCACTCGGTGCTTAGCGGAAACCACTTGACAGTTTTCAGTTCAATCTGTTTGATCTGACACTTCTAAAGGAACAGAGTGACCTTCATTAGTGTGATCATATGGAAATGATTTTTAGATAAAAGAAAATAAGCTCTATCCTAGTGAAACAAAACAAAAGTACATTAGACTTGCAGTAGTTGGAAATAATTACCCCCCAAAAGTATCAAACTACAAAATGAGATTATTGACTGCCCCTGTTTAAAGAAAAAACAGACACATTTAAATCTGTTGAAATCTCTTATTGCCTGTCTTTCTTAGCCTCTAAGAAACCAAGAAAGGTGAGATTCTTCCCCTTGGGGCTCTCATGCGTTTTCATTGCTCTTCATCTCCCCAAAAAGACAACTAATGGCTGGTTTCCCTTGTAATACCTTTTTTCTGTTCTTAAAAACTGTAATATTGCACAATAGTATAGAAGATTGCAGTTCCCTCTTCTTCCCAGGAATTATTAATTCTGTTTATATTCAGCTTAGTTTGTGTACATACTTTCTGTTTTGCCTGATTTTTTGTAAGGCATAGGCTTCAAAAAAGAATCTGTCATTTGGCATTATGAAACATATGGGATAAGGAATAATTTATAATATATTAATGGTGCATAAAAGCTACATCTGACATCTTACTGGCATGAATGGCAGACTTCACATTAGGCTAGATATTCTGTGTTGCCACCCCACCATTAATTTGGGGTGCAATGTCTAAATCCTCTCATCACTTTACTAAGGGACCATCTAAGGGACGTATGAAACGGCTTAGATGACACATTATTAGTGATTTTCCATATATATACATTAAAGAGTTACCATAACTTTCTAAGGTCATTATTTAAGAAGTATGACTTTTATAAGCCACTGAAAAAGGTTAAGAGAAATACTGCTTTACAAGGAAAGATAAAGGACTGCTGAAACATAAATTACTACCCGAGTAGGCTGGCTCCAACTGTTCTCTACTGTATAGTGTCCCATCCAGCTCCATAATGATTGCCTACAGGCAGCAACTTAGTGGATGTTATAACTGTTCCTGCAACTCCTTAAGTACTTCAGCAATTAAAAAAGAAATGTTTCAAACTTATCGTCTCTTGACTCTGCATCTACTATCCAAATGTTCTCCCTAGGCCAGTCTCTCACAGATGTACAGATTGTTCATAAGAACAGAGACAGCATCCTTTTGTCAAGGGATGTTTTATGATAGGCTTTATCAAAGTGATTACTCTTTGAAGAATAAGACTCAAGTCAGACACCTCCTGTTGTGGAAGGCAGCAGAAAAGAAAGTAGAGCACTTTCAAAAAAAAAAATAATTGACAAATGGAGAACTTTAACTGAAACCTTTGCCAGTTTAAAAAAATACAATAATAAAAAGCAAGGTAACCACAAGATAAGATAAAGTTTAAGTGGTATTTTGGCTGTGATTCCACTTATGTGGTTTACAGAAGACTGAGCCAAAATTAAAAAGCATCAGAAAGTCTTTCATGCAGTGCTTGGTTGATGTGATTCCTGAACAGTCTTGTAGCCCTATAATAGCGTCACTTTTTCTTCTTAATTTTTTTATCCCTAATATGTGGAAAGCTATACTAAATAGTGGTAGAAAGGAAAAAGTGTAAAAAAGGTGCAGTAACGTATAATGTCTTTGTTTATATCCATATTTTCTAGTTTCTCCATTATGCCTCTCAGAAAACCTGCTGACTGTTTAGTAAGACACACTTAAAATTTTGCGAACTGGAAAAAACTAGTGTTCTGTACAGCCACAAAAGTTTAGCTAAACTAAATTTTATATGGATAAATGTGTAGATTAGTGAAAAGCATATGAGGTAAGATGCAATACATAACAATTAACTTTCCAGAACATTCAAAGGAAAGTATGTTATGGGGCTGCAACTGCAAAAGAAATTAATCCAACCTGAAAATCAGTGCATCAGCAGCTCTGGTAACATGAATTATTACTTTCTATAAGTCTGCTCTTCTGCAGCAGGACAGATAGTATTAGTCCTTTTCATCTTCAAATCTATGAAACTACAGTGAAATTATTACTTTTATAGGAAAATGTCAATATATTGACATTTGCTTTTGAAAAGCATTCTCCCACAAAGCAAAATGAGTGCAGTTTAGGTAATTTGTTGGACAAGGAAAGTAGAGGCTTTCTGCCTCAAAATTCTTTTGCTATTCACTTACTTGTTCACTTTTTTGGAGTCTGTACTAGATTCAATAGACTTACTGAAATGGCATGATATGAATCCTTTTTTCATCTTTGCATAGGCTAAGTATAACTTCTAGTAACATGAATGTTATTCCTTCTGTGACTGAAAGCTTCTTCTCAGACTTCTTTTCTGTTGTTTCCACTGTGGTTATATTATAAACAGCAGAAAGTAAACTCTCTCAGTGAAGTTATATTTGTCTTGTCAATGATATGAACACTTAACAAAGAAAAAGAGATTAATCTTTGTTTGTTTCTCTATTATACCTGAAGTATGAAAAACCCTATAAAATTGTTAATAAACAAAACTGAATTTTAAGGCAGCAGTCTCCTTCACTAAGAGTGTTCTTCCCTCAATATACTAAATTAATGATAACCGGATTGAAGAATAGACATCTTGTGTTTGATTGCTTTAGATGCTGTTTTCTGCTTTATTGTTGCTTCTAATAATTTACCAACTCAGTGGTCAGTTCAGCAGAATTTCTTTTGACCGCCTTATTATATAATCACTATTTAACAGCTGGGAAATAGTAGAGATAGGAAACAAAAGAAACCTTGAAATTACATACTGGCAGAATCTCATCATGCCCTAAATTACTCATTTGAGAGAGTTCAGTGTTGAACTGGGACTGGTTGGATCCATACTGGGATACTTACCAGTAAGGAAGTGCAAAACTTTTGTAAGTAAAGTACAATGAAGAACTCTGCCTGAAGCACTGTGATTTGGAAATGGATGAGGTTTGGTCTTCACTTCAGGAACTAACCTGTAGTAGCCAGGTGGGCGTCGGTCTCTTCTCCCAGGCAACCAGCAGTAGGACAAGAGGGCATGATCTTAAGCTGTGCCAGGGGAAGTTTAGGTTGGATATTAGGAAAAAATTTTTCACAGAGCGAGTAATCAGGCACTGGATTGGGCTGCCCAGGGAAGTGGTGGATTCACTGTCCCTGGAGGTTTTTAAGAGGAGACTGGATGTGGCACTTAGTGCCATGGTCTGGTAACCACGGCGGTGTCGGATCAAGGGTTGGACTTGATGATCTCGGAGGTATTTTCCAGCCTGGTTGATTCTATGATTCTATGATATATTTTGTGTTGCTGACACTCAGTTTAGATTTGTTAATTGTCAAATATTTTTGTGGTTTTATGTTTATATAAAACTAGTTAATGACCACATGGATTGATACATTATTTCTTTTCATGAAGTCTGTAAAGGAAATGTTATCCCGCTTTTTCCAGCTTGCCCCTTCATAGATTGATTGGTAAATAATTTCTGTACTGAATAATTAAGAATCCTCTAGAGATAATTTGAAATAATGATTCTTACTATAAAGATATTGTGCTGTTGCCAAATTTAAGGCGAGGGAAGAAAGGAAGAAAAATAGATACAAAAAGGACACGCCACACTAAAAATTAAGACACTAGCCTTTGAAATGTAGAAGGCACAGGACTTAGCTGTAATGAACAGTGTAAGCTACGGTGTTTCAGAAACTACCGAACTAGGGGGAAAAAGGCTTTTGTCATCATTACTAATTATTTAAAATTCCTATGCTTCAGTGATATTAACATTACACATGGAGCCACGTTTGTTCTGTCTATCTAGGTGTTTCCAATGTCTTGTCATCACAGTATGTAGGTGCAATGATACATAAAAGGTAAAGATCAAAGTCTGATCTCAGTAATATGCTTTTACAATGGAGAGTGCAGTAAGGACCATTACATTGCTTCTTCCTGGAAAAAATTACTTTTTAAAAACATATTAAATGTTCTTACTTAACTTTCAGGGTATTTTGTCATCCTTGCAATACCTTTTTGTCTGCTTTCGTTTTATCCTTTTTTTTTTTAACTTAGTGAGGGCCTTTATTTATTGAGGGCCTTAAATTCAAGGTAGGCAATAGCAATAACATTTTTTTTTAGTTCTCCTTAACTTGGGTAAATCCATTTCTTGAACAATTCCTTCACCTGTCATAGATTCTTCTATTTTTCTGGGTTTAGAACTCCTTTTCTTATTTCTAAGATTGTCTTCCTCATTCCAGGTAAAGATTATCAAACTTCAGAAGAAATTAATTTTCCTTATGTTGAATCCCTGTCATGGTTTAACCAAAGCCAGCACCTGCACCCCATGCTGCTGCCCACTCCCTCCCCCACCAATGATATCAGAGGGAGAATCAGAAGACCAAAAGCTAAAAAACTTGCAGGTTTAGATAAAGACAGTTTAGTTGGAAAAGCAAAAGCCACACACACAAGCAAAGCAAAACAAGGAGTTCACTTCTTCCCACGGGCAGGCAGGTGTTCAACCACCTCCAGGAGAGAACGGCCCCATCACATGCAACAGTTACCTGGGAAGACAAACACCATCACTCCAAACATCCACCCTTCCTCCTTCTTCCCCCAGCACTTTATATACTGAGCATGATGTCTTATGATCTGGAATATCCCTTCAGTCAGTTGGAGTCACCTGTTCCAGCAGTTCTCTTCCCAACCTCCCATGCACCCCAGTCTCCTCACCCGCATGGCAGCACAAAGAGCAGAAGAAGCCTTGTCTCTGTAAGCCCTGCTCAGCAATAACAAAAATACCTCTAGATTATCAACTCTGTGTTCGGCACAAATCCAAAACACAGTCCCATACCAAGCCACTGTGAAGAAAATTAGGTCTAACCCAACCAAAGCCAGCACAATCCCATGTGTACATTGTAGCCTTCAGGATTTTATAAAGTCCTGACAGCAGAAGTAGCCCTTCTAAGGCTATGTTCAGAGTGTTAGTCTGAAAGAACTTTGTATTGAGATTCCTCACTGCTATCTTATAAAACACTCTTAAATACATTGATAAACCTCTTCCTGTTAGTACCCAGTCAGAGAAAGCCTTTTGTATGTTCCAGTGCCCTTGCGCAAAAATCCTGTGGTGTTCAGAATACTTTAAAAATTGTCTTCTACTGTCCAGCATTATTTAATAGCAATTCTCTGACCCTTCTCTTCTGCAGTCATTAGATGCAGGTGAGGGATTCATGAGTTGCTGTGAACAGTTCTAACACAATATACGCTCAAACTGGATTTTCCGAACTTTTGTGTTTGGCATGAAACTATGAGTGGTATTCACCTTTCCTTATGTGGGAAGCATCCCACTGAAAAGGGAACATGAACAAAATACATCCTTAAGAGACACTGATTTACACTGTAGTTTTCATTTTGGAAGCAAACCTCATATTTTAAGCAACATATAGAGGCCTTGGTTGTTTTTTTTTTTAATTCAAAAACAGATCAGTAGTCCACGTTCAAATGGGAGCATCGTTTAGAAATTGCAAATGTATATAATGAAGAGATTTTTATGTTACATTAAACTAAATTATAATGTCATCATTATAAATTATTTCTACATATTTTGTCTGAAATACTACTGCACTCTTTGGTATATTGTAGCTTAGAAAGGCCAGATTAAGTATGTAGATATCATGGTGTGATAGCCACAAGTGAAGTACTTTGCTAAGTGGGTTTGGTCACTCACTGGTTCAAGAAAACATTTTAAATTTGGGGGAGGGTTGTTTGTTTGTTTTTGTTGGTTTTGTTTTGGTTTTGGTTTTTTGTTTTTTAGATTACCTACTAACTTCCTGAACTCTTCATTCCAGTCTGTAATATAAAGCAAATGTATTATGCATGTTATTTTTTTGAGGGAAATCAGCCAAGTATTTTCCCAAAGAAATGTTTATCACAGATTTAGAGCTTGTGTATTCATAGGCACTTGTGTAAATGGGCTCCCAAGATGTCCTGAATATGGTTTTCAATATGCAGCTGTGTTCTCCTCTTGAGTGGAAGAACTGGTCATCATGGAATCCCATGACTGTGGTATCTAATAAAAAATTCAGTCTCGTTGCAAAAAGCACAATCCCTTGAGGAGAGCTGCTAATATGTCTTTCTTAGACATAAACCTCATGAGACATTATGGAACCATTATGTCTACAAATATTTTGATTTTTGGTGATAGGAAATATCAGCATTTGTTATTAAAAGCAGCTATTATGAAAAATTAATATAATTGTAGACCCAGTTTTCTTTTGAAGCAGTTCTGTAACAGAGTTTTCATTCATTCCTCTCTCTCTGCCCCCCCCAAAAAAAAAGCCACCAAACCCCCACCACACCAACAAAGAAACTTACAATGAAACAAAAATAGGTGGCATTTTTGTAGGGTTTTTTTGTGGGCAGCTGGCATAAACACGCTGTTATGCTTCTGTCAGCAATGTACCAAAATATTGAGTTTGCCAGGAATCAAAAGATAATGCTGAATGACTCTGAGTCTAAGGGGGAAGGTGCTCAGTAGTGATTTGCAAGAAATACATGGCAGCTGTTTCCATATGCCAGTGTCACTGTGGAAAGTGTTTGGGCAGTCTTTGTTCCCTAAACCTCCAGCACAATCCTTGAGCCACACTCTCTAGTCATATCAGGGAGATTTTGCTCAAGAGTTCTCTTCTGTTATTCACCCTTCCTGTAGACCACAACCTCTTTGTTGTTTCAATTATATCCTAAAGTTTTCATCAGAAACCCTCGCCCAGAGAGGGCACAGAAATGACTTGTTGTGTGACAGGAGTATATGGCTTCCTAAAATGAGGGGTTAGATTTGCTTCAGATTAAGTATTTGGGCCTTAGGCTATTCTTGCTGTGCTCTGACTGTGCTTTATGTTTTCCAGCTCTGTTTCTTCAGTTCCTTTTGCTTTTCCTTTGACTTAAACATGCTGCTATGTGTGCTTACTCACAGTTTTTCTCCCTAGGCTTGAGCAGGGGATGCTGAAAGGTTTTCTTCTCTCTCTCTAAACCTCAGCTGAGTCCATGGAAAGATCTTTATCCCTTCTTCTGGAAGAAGGAAGAGCACTGATAGGTAGAAGCCTCTTTTCCCTGCTGAAGCATTTCTCATTCAGATCTTTAGACTGCACCATTCTGGAATCAGCCTTCCAGTGAGAGATGCAGTATTGGAACAACCACTCAATGATAATTTCAATTGCCTTCTGAGTACTCTAGAAATCACTGTTCCCCTCCCTAGAAGGCCTGTGAATTTTCAATATAGTGAGGCAGGTTTCAAAAAAATATCGAAAATGTAGTTTGTGCTGACTAACCTCAGGGAATTAAATATATATATAAAAAATGCCTATTTCTTCATGCAGTGCACAGATTTTATTGTTTCTGGAGTTTTGTGGTTTTGTTTATATTTTGTTAAACTTCAACTGCTTGGAAAACTAGGTCTCTTGGTGTTTTTTGTGCTACTATGGATGAGGCTGATGCTGGATACTAGCCAACGCTTATTATCAGTGATTTTAGTGATTCTTAAGTTTTCACAAGTCACATTTCTTTCAAATAGAGGATAAAGCTAATTGTTATTTTATAATTACATGAACATGCGAGAAATTTTTTTAGCCTTTGCATTTTGTTAACATTTGCCTTAATGAAATAAGAAAGTATAGCCATTAATTGTATCTTAAAGTAAATCTTTAACTAATATTACTGATGTCCCTAAAGGACTCGTTCTTCAGAAAATCTTAAACCTTGTGTTAGTCTGGTAAGAATAAAGGATTGTTGCTGATACTTTTTCTTAAATATGATCCTGTTTCGTAATGCTTTTTGCGGCATAAACCTGTCACTTCTGGCTGCACATGCATTGAAACACATGCTGTGTACCATAGTGTCATACTGTGTGACCCAGAACAGTTTATCTGTTCTTTTTGGTTAAGCTAAACTTAGATGCAATTGCAGCTTAAAAGTACAGGAGCTCTCCAATATGGTGAGTTATGGAAAGAATTGAATGTTATTTTTAACTCCCTTTAGGGGAAAAAAAGAAAAAAAAAAAGCTTTTAAGTGATTCAGCTTTTGTTTTTTATTTTGTGTTTCACCAGTTGAAAAGATACAGAGCCAGTGGGATGAAGTGCATGGATACCTTCAAGACCGGAGACAGCAGCTTCATGAGATGTTAAAGGATTCAACACAGTGGCTAGAAGCTAAGGAAGAAGCTGAGCAGGTTCTTGAACAAGCGAAAACTAAGCTTGAGTCGTGGAAAGAAATTTCCTACACCGTGGAAGCTCTGAAAAAGCAGAACACTGAGCTTAAGGTCACTACTGACTATTAAAATATTTCCATTTGAGTTAATTAGATCATTAAAGAAAATGTCCTCTAACTGTTGTCCTCTAACCATGGACAGTGCACATTGAGAAAAATCTTCCACAAGAAATTAGAAAGAAATTAATTTACAAAGTCTAAAATATGTGTCACATAATCCTTGAACATGAAATTGGTCTTATCAGTCATAACAAATAGCTGGCTAATCTTTCAGAACGAATACCTACCTCTTCAACACGAGTATTTCTTGTCTCGTCTGTTCAACAGCCCCAGCTGCACTGGTGCTGCAGACTGGGAAATCCTGTAGTATTGGTATGGCTGTCTGCACTCTTAATGGAGCTGTAAAGGTTGTCTGGAAGTAGTTCAGAAAAAGGGGGAAAAAAACCCCAACTGTAACAAACTATACGGAGATATTTGAAAATCAAGCATTTTATATTTGCCACAGGATAATCTCCCTGGGCTCAGCCTTGGCAGGGTTATTAACTGAAAAAAACCTGAATTGGCTGCTCTTGTGATTTTAGCACACATGTTGCCACATTCTAGGTGCTAAAACATGTGCCTCAGTTAACTTATATAGCTGAGCTATACCTCAAGTAGCAATGCAAATATTCTCTTTTGCATAAGTTTTTAAGTTTCTTGTACTGGAAACAGTCATACTTTGGTGACATTCTCCATGAATAAATTTTGAGAACAGCTGTTTAAGATTAATATCTCATTTTCTAGTTGGGGAAAACCAAGATTGAAACCAACCAATCGATCAGCCTTTAAAGCGAGTCCCAGCTTCATGGGAGAATAGTTACACAACTATTTTCTGATATGTTCTCCTCTCCTGCACATCAGATTTTTGTGGGTTTTCCCTAACTCTTGCTACTGAACTACTTGGTTAAAGCTTGTGGACTTAAAACAGTTTTATTTACACAGCTGAATAATAATGAACTGCTGTGAATAGTGGGGTGAGGTCCTCATGAACTAATTTTGCTGCTGGAGAAAGTATATGTATAACTTCATGATTGGTCTTCATCAGTTAGTTATTGCCTTCCTGATAGAAGTAGATACAAAATCTGTTGGATTTTTTGCCCTTTTTTTTTTTTTGCTTGCCCATAAGAAGCATAAAACTATTCATCAGCCCATTCTTTTAGGGCTGAGATGTGGTTAAGATTTCTCATTTAAGATTGTACCATAAGGGTCATTTCTTGGGAAGGGTGGATTATGGTAAACAAGGGCAATCACTCACTAATGTATTGGAAAGAGTTATAGATCATGTACACCACTGTCATTCAGCATAGAGGACTCCCATTTATCACTGTCTTCCTGCAGAGATAGAGTCCTGGCCTCTGCCCAGTGTTTGTTTAAAAAAAAAAAGAAAAGCTTCAACAAAGTCAATGTCCCAGTTCTGCAAAGACTCAATTAACAAAAAAACAGTTCCGTACAAACACAGTGTTCTGTCATTGTGTTGAGTGTCTTATGTCTCAAACACAAATTACCTAACTAGGAAAATAATTGAAAATATTGCTTTAGAAATGGATTTTATGTCCACTTTTTTACAAGAATATATGAAGTTTAAACGAGTTCCCTCTAAGAGTGTATGCTTTTTGAAAAAATTATGGGTTATTTGGGATCAGCATTATTCAAGGAGAGAAATAAGAACATTCTGTTTTTCTCCTCCATCCTCAAAGTCACAGAGAAAGAATACTAGTATCCTTATCCAAGGAATGTGTCTCTATGTATAATAGTTTCTGAATGGAGACCTGCAGATTCTTTTCCCTCTTTCTTCGAAAGCACTTGGGCTATCTGTATCCTCAGCCATTCCTATCACAGTCATATCACATTGCATTCAATGTGGTATGTTGTGTCAAGTTACAGATATTAATCTATAATTATAATTTCAGTGTCACAGCTAGTCCATCTTAAATTGTGCCCTCATGATGATTTGAACATCAACAGGCTCTACTCTTCCAGAGTTGTTTACTTTCATTTATTTTTTATGCCTAGCCTTTCTCTCCCAAGTCTAGAAGAAATTCTGTCTTAGTGAATTGGGTGTGTGTAGAGTAGGGGGGTTTCTTTCTTTTTTTTCTTTCTCTTTTTGTGTTTCTTTTGTGCCAGCCTTCCTAGAGGAATTACCTTTGTCTGCCAGTAACTCCTATTGTGTCAAATCCCTCATGAGAACTTCTCAGATGTGACAGCGTCAGCTGTTGTGTTCATGCTTGAGATAAGGAGTCACGAATTCTAAGGAAAATGGAAATTTTTTTTTTAATTCAGCAGCTTTATGTTTCTTCTGGATAGCATTATCTAAATTGAAGGACCTAGAAATACATTAAGTTATCAAAATAAATGCTTTCCAGGCTTCTGTGCCAAACACATCTAGTTTGATGTTGTCCCCCAAAGATGTAGGGTAAGTATGCTGTCTTCTGGCTTGCTGTTACACTGATGAGAAGGAAGCTGTCATTTCTATTCCTTTGTGTTGAGGGAAAAGAGAGAGGTCAGTGTGAGACAAATAAATTCTTCAGACATATTAATTTTGTCAGCTTTGTATCTCAACACAGCTTGGTGTGAGAAAGTAGTCATCAAGTGTTCTTCTGATTTGCTTGTTAAACATTACAGATCTGCCTAAAGACAGTTGGGTCAATGTGTAAGTTCCCCTCTACTCCATGGAAACTTTTAATTAGTGCTTGTGGTAGTGCATTTGTGTTCGGGCATCCTTATACATGGGGTATACATGGTTTAGCATTCACTTATACATGAGTGAATGCTAAACTCAGCAATATCAGTCTTTTGATTATTTAACTTTTTACAATACCAGTATAAACCAAAAACCTATAACTGGCTTGTATTTGACCAGTGATGTTTTTAACAGAATATGACAGTTTTGTTTCTGACATTTAAAAGAGAAGTAATGAGGTAATATAGCTAATAATTAAAAATATTATTAATTTGAATCAGAAATTAGTTCAGAGCCAATTTGCTGAGGATTAAGGCCTTTTTTTTTTTTAGTTTGATATTTGAGAACTAAATTAGTGTTAGATGTAGAGAATCATAATATGGCAATATGACCAATGAGAGTCTTTACCATTAAGCCCTCTTTGTTATTGTTCATTAGGTGATGACTGCAGATGGTTAACTCAGCAGGCTGAAGGTTATAGGTGTATAAATAGTACACAATCACACCTCATCTCCCTCAGTCACCAAGTCATCAGAACATAAGCTAGTCTAAAACTAGTCTTTTCTTAATAGGATAGTGAGCTTCTGTTTAAAAGAGAAAAAAACGTCAAAAAACCCCACCAAAACCCCAAGTCAAACAAAACTGCTATGACTGCCCGTTCACTCCTTGGCTCCTTGTTTTTGTAAGAGGAGCTAGTGGGGAGTCTCTTCTCACTCTGTGACAGTTTAGCTGGGATGGCCAAAGTGAAGAGGAGGAAGGATGGAGACCATGTTTCATTCCTTTCCTTCACTGACCATTTACTACTCATTCATCTAGATAGGAAATTATATAGCATCTTGATTACATCCCCTGCTCTGTTGGGACTCAAGAGGCCAGGCAGCTTTCCACTGGCATAGCCTGGAGAGTGAACTTTATACCCTGAATTTGTGGATAAGACTGAGGCTGTCCTGCTTGCCTTTGTCAGCTTCTTGCAGGGGAATAACTTACTAGGTACTTTTTTGTCACTCCCCAGGTACTATATAGGATGAAGTACAGTCTCAGCATTTTGTGGATTTTTGTTATTCTAGGGCTGACAGTGTACTGATTTGATTTTAGTAAAACAATTAACAATTAAGTTAATGTTCCTGAAAATGATGCAGATGAAGAAATAGAATCCCTTGCTCTAAAAAAAATTCTTTTATTATATAAATAAAACATACTAGATATACAGAAAAAAAGAAAGCAAGCCTGATTTTCCAGATTTGTGATACATACACGGAACTGGATGATACTGTACATACAAATTGCTATATTTGAACTACTATGCGTCATTGATTTTGCTCCACTGGGCAATCCTGGGGTAGAAGAAAATCCAGCTCTAAATTCATTACTTGTTTTTTATCAAGGATCCTTAATTACACAGACTTTCTTCCTATTAACATCAACTAGTGTCTTCTAATTAAAAATTATAAATAAATTTATACCTAAGTAACATGATAAATGCGCAGCAGTAATTCTTTAAGCCTTTTAATAAACTCAGCAAATTCCAGTGATAACACAGACAAAACAAAGAGAATGCTTTAAAAATGTCAAAAAGAAATTAAGGTAATGAGGCATTTTTCTTTAAAGAAAAAACAAATGTGTTCCTAAGTAGCTAAAAGGTAAATGAGGCCTAAAAATATAAAAGAGAAAAGACCAAAAAAAAAAAATACCCTGAAGTTAATTCTGAAATATACATTATGGTCATGTAAGATGGTAGTTAGTGGCCTCCTGGTCGGACAGACAGGTAAAACACGTACCACAACACTTTTGTTCTCAGTGTCTGCACAGAGTGAAGTTGAAGCATGCACTCCTCAAAACTGTTGAAAAATTACATACCAATTTCCAGTAAAATAGATAATACAAATTGTTTCCATCAGCAAACCTCTCTGTGTTCATCATTTGTTTCCTGAGTGATGACCTCGTGTTGTAGTGTCAGGAAGTTAATGGATTAATGTTGAAGTTAATGGTGAGAACAACATATTTGGAAATAAACTTGTAATGGATATTTCCTTTTTTATTATTATGAAACATGATTTGAAAGCTTTTATGAGGTCGTTTATTTTCACATGGGACTGGGCAAAAGAACTTTTTTTCAAAGTAAAGTTTACAGACCATTAATTTACAATCCAGGCAAAATATTATGGTAACTTTGCTAGGTAAAGCAGTGAACAGTTAATCTGCTGTGATTCTTTGGCTGGAACAAAACTAGCTGCATGCCTGTGTAATTTTGAACAAAAAGAAAGGTAGAGTATAAAGATGGATAGACCTAGATGTGGAATAGATGCTCGTTATAAAAGATTTACAAAAGTGAAATGATAATCACTGTAGAATTTATTTAAATTTTGTGTTATATATATTATTATGTTTGTATAAATATTAACATTTATGTATTTATTGTACATAATTCTGGCAGGAAAGAGCTCAGTTGAGAGCCTATTTCCAAAACAACCACCTGCCTGTATCTTTCTCAAAGAAATAGTAGTGGTTTTCCACGAAATCATCACATCTCCTAATTACATCTCCTTACTTAACGGAGGAGAATGACTTAAAAAAATTGTTTAGGCAGCTTCATCATAAGTGAACTTAACTGCAGCATGTTCAGATGATTTGGAGGATTAGGGGTTAGTAGCCTCCTCCTGATGTTTGATCATTAGAAATAGAATCCCTTGTTCAAAACAACCAAGTTGCTGTCTTAGTACCTGACGGTGCACAGTAGCTGAGTGATCTGCCCTCTCAGGAAGGAATAACACAGGAAAGACGGGAAATACATGTTTTCAGTTTTAAAATATGGAGAGGACCTAGGGATGTCGAAGCAACTTTTTAAAAGGTAAGAGTTGGGGGGAAAAATTAAAACTCTCCAAAACTCCATCTGTACTCTCTTCAGAGATCGAGTACATTTTCGTCCCAATCTTAATCAAAATCATTTACAGACCTTCTGAGAGTAAAACATAAGTGCATAAAATATTCAAAATTTATTTAGTTTTACTTAGTATTTAGGCTCTTTCATCAGGGATTACATATGTAAGTTCAGATTTCTGTGGAGAATTCCTTATCTGAGTCAAAACAAGATTTCCAGAGGAATACTGCTCTGGGAGAATGAGAATAAAGCTATTTCTTCTTACTGGCATTTCCTGTTTTGTGTATTAAAGCACAACAATAAAGACAGTCAAATCTTACTGTTTGGGTTTTTTTGCTGATAGCTTCAAATGTTTACACACAACTTACTATTTCTATTTGCAAATATAAACTTTTTTCCACTTGCATTGTCCATTTTATTGGCTAGTTGGAGTCTGCCTAGTACAAAAGTATAAGTAGACAATCATCTTTACTGTTTCATTTTGTTGTTACACATTATGAATTAAATATGCAGCTTCAGTGTATTTATATGGAAATTTGCTCTGAGAAAGAGAGTAACAGGAAAGATGCATGGGAGCTGGCTCCTGGTTGAATGAGTTTCTGGATTTCCTGGCCTGCTTCTGGAATGAGGCAAGTGGCATAGGTGGAGAGAACAAAAAGGAGAGGAAAGGGGGAAACAAAGAATGACCAAGATTTAAAAAGCTTCCTTAATATTAAAAAGTGTAAATTAGCATTATGAAGATATTGATGGGTTTGTCAGTAGTATTTTGCTGTATTGCAGATTTAGTGCTGTTCCAGTAGATGGCACTAATTACATAAACAATTTGTTAAAATGAACTAAATTATAAAAAATAACCTGAAAGCACAGGTCTTAATTGTCCAAATCTCACTATCATTTCACAACATTATTTCACTATATTTTCCATCTCAGTATAATTGAACATCACAAACTATCTTAGTTTTCATAATGCATAATACTGCATCCATCATCTTTTTGTGTCTCAGGAAAGAAAAATCAACATTGTAGTCAGTGTTTATCAGTTTGGGCTGTCATGTCTTATCCAGCATTTAGGAATTTTTTGCTTATCCCTCTCAGAGTTTAGAAGCAGTCCTGTGGTCTTATGACTAAAAGAATTTAAAACATTTAAAAAGATTGGCCTTCATTACCAGTAAATCTAAGCAAGTCCTTTTTCTTTTTTTTTTTTTATATTGATGGTGTAAGTTGTTCATCTCCTTCTCTAATAATCATACAATGTATGTGATCATTTTACGTTGCTCCGAGGTTTATTCTTTCTTTCTCTTTTTACTTCAGCAATTTGCAAAAGAAATACGACAGTGGCAAATAAATGTAGATGTAGCAAATGACATGGCACTTAAACTGCTCCGCGATTATTCGGCTGATGACACCAGAAAAGTACAACTGATGACAGACAACATTAATGCGACGTGGGCTGCCATTAGTAAAAGGTAGGATATAAATTCTGCTATTAGATTTGTTGTTAAACTTCATTAACATTCATTGCCCAGCTTTGGTTGGAGATCATAGGCGATATAACTTTTGCAAATGGCATGACTGTCGTGAGAAAGGATCATGACTCTTCTGTAGAATTTTTTGGAAATACATCTTTGGAATGCCATTTAATTCTCTCAAATAAAGTTTTCCTTCCTGCCAATTTTCCTCTGCTGTAAACAGTTGCCAACTAACTTCAACTGATAGGTATTTAAAATATTTAAAATTAAGTGCTTCATATGTCTGTGTACTATCTCCACATCACAATCACAATAGTGATTTTTACTCTTAAACTGAATCTGAAAATGACAGACATCCTATTGAAGCAGGTTCAAAGTAGAAATGTTACCCTGTACCTTTGAAGCAAATCTCTAGTCAAGAAAGTTTCTTTTAAATCCTTGACTACATTCTTTATTACATTTCACAGTCTTTCAGTGTTTGGTTCAGATACCAATTCCTTTCTAAAATCAATTTTTTTGCAGCTTGTCTCCAAATTGTGAATCATCCAATACACAACCTATAAAATTAGAACATATTGCAATAAAAATTACTTTCTTTATAGTGGTAAAAGAATTTTAAATCATTGCACATTAGATGAGATGTGTAAATATTATATGAAAGTTGTTTCAATCTATTTCTTGGATTAAGCTTTGCAGCTTATAACTGTAAATAGAAATGAATTAGATCTTAACATGTTTTTAATTAACAAGGCCAGAAAAGTCAGTTTAGCTAAATATACAGTAAATTCAGTAGATCTTCTTGCATAACAACAGTTACTTAAATCGCTGATGACTACAGAAATTTATTACCCCTTTTTCTCTAATTTGATATTCGTATGAATGAGGCACTTTAAAGGCATTTTTTCTGAGGCAGACTTACCACTGACTTAAGACACTCTTCAAATGAGAGAAGGGATACTACTGATGTCCACTAAAAGAAAGGCACACAATAATTTAAAAAAATTTTTATTTTTAACAAGAGCAATAACTAAACTGAGAATTTTGTATAAACAGTCAGTTAATATCTGCTTGCATTTGCACTTAGTGCCATGGTCTAGTAACCACAGCGGTAGTGGATCAAGGGTTGGACTTGATGATCTTGCAGGTCCCTTCCAACTCAACTGATTCTATGATTCTATTAGAAGTTAGATGTTAGATGAATTACTGCAGTAAATGTTTTCCATCTTAGAAGAGAGCTGTGTAGGTGACTGAGTTGACATTTCACTTTAAGAATTACAAAAGAGGATAGGAGTAAGCTTGAGCAGGTAACTTTGAAACTAGAGTTTCCTATTTTTTTGATTGTATGATGTTACTACTTTTCTAAAGTATTTTTAATTCATTTTTTTGTATATAATTTTTGTAAGACTTCTCATGATTTGGTAACTTGAAAAAGAAGCATGCTGCAAACAGTAGTTGATAATCTTCTCTAAGGGCTGGATCACATTTCTGTCTGTCTTTTGTGAGACTGATAAATGTGGACATAGTAAGGCATTAAGTCAGCACAAGACTTTTATTGAAAAATTTTCTCCACGTGTAGATCTTTCAGGTTTCTTTGAAGCAGTAGCCAGGCCTTTTGCTCATACAGTGGCTCCTGAGTGAGGTCTTGAAAGAGAATCATAGATTCCTGGAGGGATTGAAAAGCTGTATAGATGTGAGACTTAGGGCCATTTAGAGGTGGTTTAGAGGTGGGTTTGAGAGCACTGGGTTACTGATCGGACTCGATTATCTCAGATTCTTTTGTTAAACAGCCCTGTGGAAAGAGATGATGGAGTCCATGGTACTTTGGATAACTTAAAATACCAATTTGTTCTGGTTTCTGGGGATATTTTTCAGTTTGGTTTTCTAGCCCTCCTTCTATGCTTCAGCTTTCAGGTTATTGCATAGAGAAAAAAAAAGTGTTTTTATGGTTTGGGGGATCTTTTGAACTGTAAGAGAATATTTACAGAGTAGAAAGTAATTCTATTGACACGTGAATTGTTTAGTCACAGTCTCCAAGAAAGACTAGTTTTCCACTGAGATACGTATTCAATAATTTCAGATATATCCGTGTATGTTACTTTCATTTAGACCATGAATATTGCTTTAATGACTTGATGACTTCACAGTGATTTAGAAATACATTTCAAATAATATTCTTTACCATTTTTCCAGTATTTTAGAAGCAGTTTTATCACTGTTTATGCATGTCTTAAGTGCCAAGAGGAAATACTCAGCTAAAGATTTTGCTTTCTTCTCTCTATATTGATAATTTGAATGGCCTATTTAATTTGAGAATATTTTCTTTTAAAAAGAAAAACTTAAAGTTGCTGACATTGTTTTGAACTGGTTTTCCTTTAATCTGTCAGAATTGTTTGTCAGTGTAATATCAGAATTGTATGTCAGTGTAAGAAAATTTGAAACTTCCTTTTCCATGAACCAAGTTATTAAAACAACAGGCAGGCAAGCAACAGTAAAATTCCACTTTGCCTGTTGGTAGTAGTTGCCAAAGCAAGTACTTCAGTCATTAAGGCAACATCTGCTACCTTGTGTTTTGTTTTGCTTAAGTAGATTTGCAGCTGATTGCTGTGTGTTTACCCTTTGCCTTACTATTGTGTTTTATAACATTGAACTATAATGATTACCATTCTCTAGCTCCTTTAATAGCCAAGTTGGTAAATGCTTGATGGTTGCTTCACCTTTTTTCACTTGCCACTTTTTAATTTTTACCTTTGTTGTTGATATTGCGAGGATACACTAAAAAAAGCATATGAACTAATCAGTTGGGCAAAAACCTGAGTGACTTCTAAAGAGGCATCTTCCTCTTGTCTTTAGAAGCATTGACTTTCCAAGAAATAACTATATTATTTAAGCTTAGGCAGTTAAAGAGAAAGTGCTTGCATTAACAAAAATAAATCTAACAGACGAACTGAAGAGTTCTCAGGAGGGAAAAAAAGGCTGTGATGGAAGCAACCACTAGAAATTTACTGTATTAAAAATGTTTGTTATGGTAGCATTATGATACTACTTCCTTTTGTGTGCACTCATATTTTATGTGAATTATCATATAAAAACATAAACAGTTTCTTAAATTTTCCTTTCCTGGGAACCCAGAAAAAGTGTTAAATATCACTGGCTAAATACTAAGCTAAAAAGGGACTTGGATCTTTCTTACATGGAGTATATATTGTGACAATAATTGCATAACTTATTCTGAGAACTGTTTAATATTCCAACCCACCCCTGTCTAATA
>NW_016690405.1:543736-648560 GCF_001604755.1 Lepidothrix coronata
TGAAATTTTTGCATCACCTGCCAGTTCCTGTGATCAAGTTTAATGGAGCTCAGGCCACACGGTAGGTGTTGAGAGTTTTCACTGCTCAAGATGCTTTTTTTTGGCTCCTGAGACAAGACAGAGGACACACATCAATCAAAACATAAAAAGTGCCTTCCTTTTCTACATTAAAGGATATGGACAGTGAAGAATCAATATATAATTACTTTTATGTTGTTACTAGTTTAAGTTGTACGGAGTTTGACAGGGAGTGGTAGGAGGTAGAGAGAGGTAGCTGTGTTTATAAACCTCTTTGAAAGACCTGAGATACCAACTCCCATATTTTATTAGGAATGTTGTTAGTTCTCCAATGCAGCAATTTTATAAACACCTTTATTTTGCATGTCAGCTAGACAGTATGAAATGCAAATGGCCAAACAAATGAAGGACATAAAAAGTACAAAAGTATGATGCATATGTTTCCTATGTAAATGCATAATATAACAGTAATTATAAGCGTGAAAAAGGTCATAACCTAGATTTGGTCTTTGAGCAACAAAGTATTCCTTATCAGTGGTTGCTTGCTATAAAAATAGTTTTTAAAATGTAAACTTTATCTGTACATGAAGTTTGTAGATATAATTTTATTAACTGCACAGAAAGAGCTTGATCATTCTGCTGGAGACAGATTTTCTTAACACTCTGTCCTAATAGTGCTTTACTTTATGTTGCTTGTGGTAGTAGTCACATTTGCTTTACAGTTGAATTACATTCTAGGAGAGAAGAACTGCATTTACATGTCAGCAACAGCCAGAAGTGTGAATTGTGTTGAGTTATACTGAAGATTCATAGTTGGTTTCAGTATCTAGACTGCATGTAGGAACCATCTCACAAGAGCTTGTTTATTCATTGGGCTTGGAATGCTCAGGTCAAGCAGCAAAGGATTCACATTCTCAAGCAAAGGCATCCTTTTCTTTTCCATTCTTCAGTTGTTTAGAAGCTTGGTTGTCATTCCTACAATCACTATAGATCCATGAGTATGAACAGCTATTATAATTTTTTGTGCAGGCACACTTTCGTTGAGCACAGTGAAACAACTAAATTGAAAATGTGAGTGGCCACGGGAACCTTGTTTACATGGGAAGTTTGTTTACACATCTGTGCCTGCAGTTCTTGCCCTGGCTATAGAGCTGCCTTTGTGTGGGTGTGAGCAAGAAATCTGTGCAAATGTACGACTTCAGATGAACATGAAAAATGTCATTTTCTGATGTAAATTTGTTTTCTCCTAAAAAAATAGTATGATAATTTGCATTTTTATCATCATGTTGTGGTGATTTATTGGTTTTTTGAAATAATTTTGCCAGGCTCAAGAACGCAAACGTGTATAGAGAGACTGCTTCTTTACAACCAATGTGTCATGCTGAAGCTTGTTATTTACACCAGTTTAGTAATGGATACTAATTTAAAATTGCAAAGACTGCTAGAAAACTTTGTAGGGTAATTCTTTTGTTTTGTGAGAGATGCTGATAATACATTTATCTTTGTTGTCCCTCCTATTTAAAAAAGTAAATTTTCAGTCTAGATGATTGTCAGATGCTGTCTTTGAGAACTGGACTTGGTTTTAATTCTTTAAAGACTTAAACACTTTTACTTAATCACTAAAACTATTTACATCAATGAAAGTGAGTCTCTACAGTCTCAGGTATCATAGCTGAGACTATGTCAAGGACCGAATAACTTTAAACATCAGCACTTTTTTTCTGAAGGACTAATGTATCTCTATTGACTATTGTTTTGAACAGAAGAGACAAAGTTTTCAAAAAAGAGCATTTAATCTGGAAGTCTTCTGGGAAGTCTGAATTTTATATGGGATTCTCATGTCTTTCTTGTTAGACAAAAGGGCACAAGAACCTTTTAATTTTCATGAAACTAATTTGTCAGTACAGTACTTCGTAATTCTCAGAAACTGCTCTTCAGCAGTTAGTAATATTAACAAACTCTAAAGAAAAAGTCTTTATTAGCAGCTTGTGATGCAAAAATGTTAAACCTTTTGTGTTTACAATTACAGATATCTTTGAAGGTACCTAAGAGTTGTTTTCAGATAAAGGATTAAAGTATTTTTTGTTTTCTTTGTTCTATTCTGTTACCTTTATTTTAAATAAAATAGTGCACCCTCAAAAAAGGACTATAAGAAGGGAGGGAATGACAAGGTTTCAGTGCTCTGAGTTTAATTTGATATATTTTTCTGTTTATGTTTTACTTGCATCATCCCTTAATATATCCATTTTTAAAAGTATACATAAAAAGCCATTTGGTGCACAGGGGTTATTTTATGATGATAGATAAAAGAGAGGTTACCTATTTGAAAGACATTTTACTAACTGCCTACACTCTCAAACAACTATTTAGGTACAAAATATAATCTCAAGTTTATCAGCAATGACATCAGTTTACATTGCTTTGCAATTTTTTCTTCCTAATGTCCCAAAGAATGATGAAATTTCATCCACATATAGAAAAAAATTATAAAAAGATGTAAATAAAACCACCAGTGAAGCTCCTGTAATCAGGAGATCTGGAAAGTCATCTTACCTGCTTATATTCTAGTTTTATCTTAATTCTTCACTCAGCTGACCATACTCCTACAGTACTGACATACGTATGTGGATCCAAGATGAGAATTTAATTGATGGTAGCAAGTGTTTGTGGTTTACTTTGTGAGAGGATAGTCTTGAATATCTGATACTTTCAAAATGCTGGTAGGAAGCACTGAAAAAGCAATCTTACCCAGAATACTCTCTGATTCATCATTTCCTTTTTTGTGAACAAATTCCTGTGATTTTTGAGAAACTCTTTTAGGACTAAAAACAAAGGAAAGAGTTCTTGAGTTATTTCAGGAGAGGGTAATGGCAGTAATACAGTACTTGATGAAAAGGATCTGTGGATCCTTGTGACTTCAGGGACATGTTGTTAACACCAGTCTGGACAACCTAAATTTTCTCATATCACTTGAATATAAATATATATATAAATATATATATATATATATATATATAGTCTAGTACCTTTATCACTTCCAGAAAGGTGATAGATCATGTGTAGGTCTGCTAAGTCTTCCCACAGACAGACAGAAATGACCTCAAAGAGAAGAGTGTTGTTGTTTTTAAATTAATTGTTCAACTTGTCTGTCCCACAGAGAATTTGCTCAGGTCTCTAGGCACCATGAATTCAGCTCATGGAGAGTTTGGTGGTTTGGGGTTTTAAATGTCATCTAATCTTAAAGATTTAATTATAGACAATTAAAAAAGAGGATAGGGGTGGCATTTTGCAAAAAGACCTTCAGCTTCTGTTACTGAGAGCATGTTAGCAATAAAAACTAAGCAGGAAAAGTGAAAGTAGAATGTTTAGAAGCACATTTCTTACTACTCAGACAGTTGCTATTTCCATTATTTTTTCTCTTGGTTTATATTTTGCTCTTGGCTAAGAATCCTACTGCTTTTTTAATATTTACCGTGTGTTTAATGCTGTTTATTAGTTTCTGGAGAAAATGAGAACAGTACTCATGTTGTAGTGAAATCCAACTGGACAAAATCACTAAATAGTTTATGGCACAGAGTTCTAAAGGGAGAGCAGTTTTGTGAACAAATTTGGAATCATAACCAGAGCTTAATGTGTGCATTTCAACTCCATTTGAGAAATATTCCTCTTTTGGATCCACAGGAGATGCAGGAGGAGCAAGGTACTAAGGCAGACTAAGTCCAATTTTGTGACAGAAAGAACAGAAATGTCAATTTTTGTTCCTACTCCATTAGAAGATTAAGACAAATGTTTTGTTCTTTTTCTTAAAGGTGTGATTTTCTTAAGTAATTAGAAAGTTTTAGTCTCTATTTGAACAAGAACAGAAGGTCTCTATTTGAACAGGAACTCTGTGCCCTGAAAGTCCTACCTTAAATATATTTCCAATTAGCCTGCAGATAAATTAACAAACTATAGCAAACTGATTATTGCTGTCATCCAAAGTTCATAGAACAAATGAATGTCTTTCCCCTCAGTAGACTTCTTATCAGGCTTCATGTCCTTTAAAACAAACTGAAGAGAAATTAATAAAGCTGATGGACCTGCAGAGTGCCAGCAAAAAGAGATATGACCTTAGTTGTCATCTTTTGTTTGCATTGTTATTCTTGTGATAGCCTTGTTTTGTTTTCCCTGGTGTTTTCCCTGGATTTTTGTATAGCTTTTGCTCAGCTGCTGTTCAGGCAGTCTAAGCTTCCTCCTCAATGGCTTGTCAGTCGTGTTTGAATAATGATAATTCTGTCTGCCTATTAAATGTTGAGTCTCTCTTTGGAAGTTACCACCAAATGTGTTGATTTGACAACAGTGGTGCTTGCCTGTTGTTGTGTGGCTGTGTTTTAACTATGACCAAAATTTCAATAATGTGTTTTTGTATAAACTCACAAAGAATTGGACAAATGACATCAATTCCTGATGAGAATCAGTGGCACAAGAGACAGAGACCTGGGGAAGTGGTAATCCAGAGGGCAGACTGGAAAGCAGTAGAATTGGCAACATCCTAAAATAGGGATGGTGAGAAATCACTGCGGAGAGATGAGGTTCAACTACTAAATCTTGAAGACAGAGCTTTTATGCTGTATTTGATACAGATGAACAAAAGGAGAATAGTAAGTAAGCAAGGAATCTGTGAAAAAGATAAGATTGGTCTGTTCATATTGTGTTTATCATCCAGTATCAATCACATCTTGACCTACACCCCAAATTTACCTGACCTATGATATGTTCCCTGACAAATTTGAAAAATGTAGAGCTCTTCCCCAGCTAGTAAGCATTACATCTCTTGCAAACTATAAAAAAATACTATCTTCTGCAAATGATAAGAAATAATAGCTCTTGGAACTATCACTCTAGCTGCCATGTCTGCAGTTTCTTCCTTTGTACAAGAGATGTAATCAGTTATATATCTAATACATATCTGCTTAAGCACAGTAGTGCCTTGGGGCAATGAATCTACAGGTCCACTTTTTTGTGGATAAAGAAAGGAAAAATGTATTATTTTTATCTGTTAACATGTGTTACATATTTCTGAGATTCCATTTGATTACTTGACACAGGATATGGTACAAACAAAGTTTTTTGAAGTACCTAGAGGGTCAAGCTTCAAACATCCATTTCCCACTTTCTGCATTTTATCTTAGTATTATTTCATGATTTCTATTTTCCTTATTTTCTTTTTCTTGTTTTTTTTTTCCATTACTTATATGATTTCTTACTTTTTAAATAATGTCAAGTTAGATTTGAGTCTAATTTAGTGTTATTGTTTTTCTTTAAATCTAAATTGGATTGTTTTTTTCTGTACCCCACAACATGACTTTTATATGCTGATTTTATTTATTTATTTTTTTTATTTCAAAATCTGAAAGACATGCTGTTTATTATCAGTAATGGTAAACAGTTCAGACATTTCTGTAAGTTCTCAGTGCTTGGAGCATGTCTGAAGTTGATGCTTCAGTTATGTTAATTAGTTGCTAATGCTGTTTGTTGACGAACCTGTACCTTTACTGTTTCCAAGAGGGTAGATTTATTTTTGTGGTAGTTGACGGGTAAGTCAGTGTGGTTTTACTCCAAGGGATGGGAGGCAGTTCTCCTAGGGCTTGTCTTCTCTCTTTGTTCCTGTGGAACACTATCAGAATATACTTGTCAAATAAGATACCACTAAGAAACCATAGCAGGGCCCCTGGTGGTCTAGTGGTTAGGGTGCAGGACTCTCACCGCTGCGACCCGGGTTCGATTCCCAGCCCCCCGGGCAGATGGAGCTTGTCAGCCCTGTAAGGCAATCCATCTAAGAGAAGGTCACTCTAAACAAACCTACGTTCTGAGGACCTCGCTGCCACTGTCCAAGCTTGCTCGGCCCCGGCAGATGAACCTCAGGATTAAAGGGTGGGCTCAGTTCAGCGCACACTGTGTCTCACCTAAAAAATCCACTGCGCAGGCTCGAAGGGTCAATGACCTTTCCCAAATCTTCGCTCGCGAAGACTGGCCATTATTATTATTAAGAAACCATAGTTCAGATCTGCCTTTGGTGACACCCTTCCTTTTTATACTGTGCTGACCCCTTGGAGCTGTGGACATTTGTCACTGTTAGTTCTTTTCATGTTGGGAAAAATAAGAGTAGAAGCATAGAAAGTATTTATTAAATTTTGCTTTAGCTAAATTTGCTTTCACATCATGATATTGCTCTCCTTTCTTCTTGGCTGGGACAAGATACCCAAGCCAGCCTCAGGAGAGTGAGTTGAAGATGTACATAAATATTTCTTCTTTTCTTTTTATTACTAGTAATCTTTCAGACGCTAGTATGTATTGGCACTTTCATTAAGGTGGTGGTCTTGGTTTAAAATACTAAATGTCTTCAAGACTACAACTAGTTCAGAACCCAGCAGTGTATACTGAGTTTAGATAGTTCTTGTAGTGCCCCGTATTTTGAACACATCTATTGAATATTTCTTCTATCAAGTTCCTGATGATTTTTTCCATCTGGAATTATTCAGGGTCCTTCTGGGTTTGACTAATCTAAATAAATTTGCCATTCTGTTCTTCGCACCCTTTTCTCAATGTTAATTAATGCACTTAATAACACCTACTACTGCACCCCTGGAACAGGCTCCTAATGCTCCAGGTTGAAAATCATTTACGTTGACTACATATTATGCTCTTAATCTCAGTTTTGTTCTATTCAACTTTGCACCCCTTTCATGCTTCCTAAATAGCTCCTTGTATGTAGGCTTAACTTGTGGATAGTAAATAGATAATGTTGCTTTATTTTTAGTTTTCATCTTTAGTTTCAATAAATTCTAAGAAAAATTTGACAATTTTTTTTTTTTTTTTGCAAAGACACAGATTTTTACTGGTCCATAATACATTCATTAAAGAACTATAGAATGATACACATGAAAGCAGAGTACCCATCCTCACTCCTAGACTTAGTGTTTCAGTATATTTGTGTCTCTCTCCACTCTGTGAAATTTTCCAGAATTGTTGCTGAAGGGTTATGATTTCTTATGCTAAGAATTTTTGTCTCTGAAACTCACCCAAAAAAGAGTTGAGGTAGAACTATCACAGAACATCCTATTCCCTTTGAAGTCAGTTGAAGGTTAGTCATTCACTTCACTGAAGTTAGGATTTTCTCTGTAAGTCTTTTGTATCAAACACATACTGAAGTTCTGTTGAACTGAGTGTTAGTTGAACAGCATCTGAATTTTCTGAATTGGGCTCTAGTAATTTCATTATTTAATTATTTATTTATATTTACATGATCCTGAGGAGCAGAGGAACAGAACTAGAGCTGTCGTTTCTTCCCCGTGTTGTTGAAACTGTGTAATAATAAATTGTTAGTATTACTCTGTATTGCTTCTGGTTGTAGTTCCTGCTGTTTTACAATCTTTCTGCAGTAGAACTGTTATAATCACATTATCTCATTATAATGGAGAACTTATTCTATATTTCAATTTTCTGTAGGAGTTTGAAACCTCCTGAATACTGTAGAGTAACTATATGGAGTGGTTCTTTATAACTAATATGATTATATTAGATTATATTGATGGAAGAAACAGTAGACAGGTTGACTTCTTTCATTCTCACTCAGATGCTAACCAGTTTTTGTTACCAGCTGCTTCTGATCTGAACATTACAGAGCTGCTATTTTTTTTTTGTTAGCATTTTATGCTTCTTAAAATATACTGACATATTAGAAGAGATGTTTTAAAACACATTGAGTCAATCTGATCTGTCAGCATCTTTGTGTAATGTAACTACAACTTGAGGCCCGTGTTTTAGAGGGGAAAAAATGTGTTTGTTTAGTGTTACTCTCACTTAACTTAAGATGATGTATGGTACAATAAGAACTGTAAGTGCTGCCAGAGAAGTTTTCCAGCCTGGGAACTGAGGCTTCTCTCTCTTACATGGTAGCAAATCACTGTTCTGCTACACCACTGAGCTCAGTCCTCAGAGGCTGACTCTTTAAATGAAAACTGCACTAACAGTTTAATAGTATCCTTTGTGAGTCCTAATTGATTTCATGTAATGCCATCAGTGCATTTCACAGTCTTATTAAATCTAGTTGTTTCTACAGTAAGTAAGGCTAAGGAAACAAGTGCTTTTAGAATATAATTATTTTCACAATCAGTTTTAATTATACTTCACTGTCTTAGAAAGCAAAGATTTTATCTTACTCAATTGTATTTGAGTAATTAATATGCTGTTTATTAGATGGCACTGTTGACTGCCTTGGAATCTCAACAGAATTAAATGTTTTGGAATGCAAGGAAAAACTTAATTCTACACATTATGGACCATGAAGCATGAAGAAGATTTAAACAGAACAATAATCTTTTTGCTTCTTTTGGTATAATAAGAGACAAGTTTTGTCTGTTTGGTTTTAGTATTGATTTTAATATTTCTTCTTTTTCTGAGTTCTCTCTTGAATGGGAATATCAGAATAATTAAGTGTTATCTTCCCGTGTTTTGCTGGGGCATTACTTGAATGATACGAGGATAAGACTGGAATCTGTTCCGTGAGTTCAGAGAACTGGGGGGAGGGTGGTGGTGGGGTTTGCAGGGTTGTTTGTTCTGGTTTGGGTTTTTTTTTACTTTGGAATATTTTTCTGTTTACTTATTTTGTGTTTTAAGATTGCTTTTAAGCTGTCAGTAAGGACTGCTTAGAAAATCCTCTTGAGTGAGTTCATCAAAATATTATTCTGTATTTACAAGTAATTTTTAGTGATATTTAATATGTCTGTGATTGTATACTTCATATGTCTGTGATTCCCTTTTCTTTAACCTGATAACTCTTAAGATTTACTCTCTGAAAAACCATTGCTTCTAATGAAAATTTATCAGATTAGAAATCAAAAATACACATAAACTGTTTTCAATGGTACAAAAACAATCTGTAATTCATTTTAATTACAAAGGAAAACGCTGAGTTTCATTAATGATTTTTCTGTAGCTTGCCATGTAAGTGTGATAATCTATGGTTATGATGAACATCAAGAAAATATACACTTATGGTTTTAGATATTCTTGACCTATGCCAAGGCATAAGCATGGAAAAAGAGCCATGAACAATGGGTGCAAGAAAAGCACGTTAGGAAAAATTCTTTCTAACTCTCTATTTGTCATCCCTTAAAGAAGCATTTTGGGAATGTGGGATCCCATAAGTGAACGGAGCATAAGAGAGACGGAAATTATTTTTAAAAAAAGGTGAATGAGAAATTTTCCTTGGGATAACACAGATCCCCTGTTCTCATGTTGGCAGGTGCTTATTTAAAAAGAAATTGTTTAAAGGTCCAGAAATCCATATATGTGATTTGTGCCCTAGAGTCTGATATATCCTCTGCTTTTAGAAATCCTTCTCAGTCTGAAAAATAATTGTGTAGAAGAGATGGGGTGTTAATATCCAAGGTTGATCTGAAACTTCATGGATAAACACAGGTTGAGGTTTTTTCCTCTTTTTGCCATTAAATATCAATGGTGCTTTAATAAAGAAATGTAAGGGACAAACAATCTAAATTCAAAAATACGTTTTCAAATTGATATACTATCTTTAGTGACAGAGAGAGAAGTTCAGACCAAATGGGGGTGTGGGTTGATGAATTTTTTTATTTTCATGCAGGTCCTGGCTGCATTTATTTTCATGAAGGTCCATGACAGGTATAAGACTAGAAACAAGCCAGCCAATGAGTAATAGCAAAAGAAATATTTTCTCTCTCTTGCTGCATCCATTTTCCAAAGTAGCTAAACACCAGAAACATTTTTTAATAAAACATATTTTCTGGTTTTGCAGAATTTTACAATAGGAAAACGGTTCAGGGGAAAAAAATGCATCTCTTTGAAGTATTTTCCCCTGTGTGTCAAGAGATTTGTAAGGACAAACTACATGGGCTTATTACTAAGATCACATGTTCGAATTTTAGTATCTGAAGAGACTGTCATCAGTTAGGAAACTCTGTGTGATTATCAGGAAAAGAACATTCCTGTGTCCATATAAAAACAGTCTTGAGTTCCAATTGGAACATTGGGACATTGAGGGGTTTTGTTCTTCCTTCCTGCAGAAGGTAAGAGAATCTGCAGAGACCTGCTTTTGTGTGTTTATTTTGGAGCAACTGTTGCACTTAGTCTCTCTGTGTGCACAATTACATCTGGAATTCAAAATTATTTCATTGGTTATTTGTTCATTGTAAATATGGATATGCAGCCAATGCAGAGATGACTTTCAGGTTATCTGAAAACATTGAGAGTCAGCTCTCAGCCAGTAGATTATATTGTTGAGAAATAAATGTAAGGCAGAGAGAAGTACTGCATTGTTGTGGTTTAACCCCAGCCATCATTAAGGACGATGCAGATACTCGCACACTCTACCCAAGTTGGGAGAGGAATCAGAAAGAAAAGATAAACCTCCTGTGTTGACATAAGAACAGATTTATAATTTAAACTAAATATAATAATAATATACTATTATTATTAATAATTTTAATTATAAGGAGAGGGAGAAAGTAGCAGAACCCAAGAGAAACAAGTGATGCACAATACTCACCACCCACTGACTGATACCCAGCCAGTCCCCAAGCAGTAATTGGCAGCCCCCAGCCAACTCCTCTCAGTTTGTTCTCACAGACGTTCTGTGGTATGGAATGTCCCTTTGTCCAGTTCAGGTCACCTGTCCTGGCCATGTTCCCTCCCAGCTTTTTGTGCACCTGCTCACTGACAGAGCATGAGACCCTGTGAAGTGCTTGACTTAGGATACACTGCATCAGCCAAAACATCAGTGTGTTATCAACATTATTCTCATACTGAATCCAAAACACAGCATTGTACTGGGTACTGAGAAGAAAATTAACTCTACCTCAGTTGAAACCAGGACATGCACATACAAAAAGACTTAAGTCACTGGTAGGAATCCTGTTTATACGCCTGAACCAACAGGGCAATACCTGTATGTTCTCACTGAGCTCCATAAAAGGCATTCTTGCTTGTTTATTTAAAGACCTTTCCATGTGTGAAATGAAATCTTTCCTTCTTTAAGTTCTCCACATCAGCTGTCTTTAGGAAGGTACTAATGGTGATAAAGATCAGGCAAAGAGTTCTAGAAAGTTACTGTTGCCTTTTTAGAGGTAGCTTTTTCATCAGGTTTGTCACTTAGTCCTTACCGTAAGGGACTGACGCACAAAATAACTTTAAAAAACCCCCCTGAAAGTCTGTCTTTAGAGTACAAAACTCTGTACCACCACACCAAAACTCTACTGGTTCCTCAATCAGAATAATGGGAGCCTAAGGGCCTGTGGATGTATGTCAGCTAAATCTGAATGCTGATCTCGAGCAGTTGGGATGCTGATATTGTAGCTCTGAGTTTAGTTGCACTTTGAGCCTTTCTGCCCATTTGCAACATAGAAGTCGTTTCAGAGATAGAGTTGCACAAGGATGGGCAATCTCCAGTTCTGGAGAATCAACTTGGATAAGAACACTTTACAGTAAGCCAGACAAAATAATGATAGTGGGGTGTAAGCATGTATATATAAAGATCACTCAAAAAGTTTAGAACCACATATATATGCCAGTGTCTACAGCAGACAAAAGCCAGTAACTTCTGTTTGAATGGTCGAACTAAAAGGCACATTTATATAAAAGTGTTACTGGAAAAATATTGTGTGTCCCTTACTGCAGTTTCAAGTTAGTTGAGATCCAGAAAACCAAATGAAAGTAGTACTCAAAATGCTATCTCAACATAGTTTTCCCCACTGAATGTTGTATCAGCCATTCCAGAGTTAATCTGCATATTAATCACTTACTGGCAGGCATTAATAACTTTTAACTGGCAGTATAGAATATAGTCCCTAGATTCTGGAAGAAAATTCTTCTAAGCAGCGTTCCCAAAACTATTGAATATGATTTATTTTGAATTTGCATTTCAAAATTATATCAATAATAGTTATTTTAGGAAATTCATGTTTAAGAATTTCATTTACTTTCATATCTGTGACATCTCTTTGTGTTCGCACTTTATCTGAGGTTAGATTATTCTACCTCTTTGATAGGTTCTTTATCAGTCAAAGTTAAAGCAGCTGAAGAAGGGTTACCAGTAAGAGCTTAAACTTATGCAGTAGTAAAAATTAAATGTTCCAATAAAGCTTTGCAATTGTTCCTTTGTCATACTGGCAGAAGGGATATAAACCTCATGAAAAAGTGCAAACTGCTTCCAGCATTAGCAGGAAGGTGCATGTAGTTCAAATTCTCCGTGATAGTTGGCTTCAGAAAAGAAATTCGGGTACCTTTTTTTTTTTTTTATTGTATGGAATTGTACTGTCAGCAAAGAGAAAATACAGTTATAGAGTTATAGAGAGAGAACCACAGGAACTATAGAAGTAAAACCATTTACTGATACTTTCCAGTAGTCCAGGATATTTTATTTTACATCTCAGTGTGATAACTTTAGATCACTACAGTTTGCAGATGGAAGTGTGATTTACTGATCTATTGAACACTGAATGATACAGTTTCTTCACTTTTATTGCTCTTAAAGAAATACCTGGGGAACAGAAATTTGTTAGTTTGTGCTCTGCAGTTACTGTGTGTCCTGTTTTCTGGGCATCTCAAAGCATTATTTAAACACTGACCCTTGTAGTGTATATTGTAATGTAAATAAACATTGCAATTTCAAATAGACAAACACATACTTATAAAATGTGAATGATTAATTCCAAATTATGTAGCAAATACTAGAGCTGAAGAAAAATCTGATATTCACACTCATGGAGCCTCTTCAAGCACTGTATTCCTTGTGTTGCATGGGATTGGATAGTGTAGAATGAAGTACTCTGGTGATTTGTTTAATCACAGAATCACTGAATATTCTGAGTTGGAAGGGACCCACAAGAATCATCAAGTCCAACTCTCAATGACACCATCATTCCCAAAGCTCAGCACTTTTGATTCTTGTTAGATTCTGAAACAAGATGTTCGGTGGTATAGATGTTGGTTTTGTTGTGTATATATTTTTTCTATGTATGTCATGGTACAAATTCTGGGTTTTAGTTAATAATACAATACCTTGATTATGAACTTGAAGATCCCACAGATTTCAGATAACTTTGTTTTCCCCTGCTTATTTTCTCAAACATTTTTATAGAGCTACATTTAAAAGATATTAGCTTTAAAGGTTCTCAGCACAACTGCAATGTCCTGTAGCAGAGGCTGGTAGCTTTCTTTTTTTGTGGATTTTTTTAAAACCCTTAAAAACTTCTTCCTTGCAGTATAAATTTTCACACTTAGACACATTGCTGACATGCCACTGTTTTCCTTAACTTGAAGCTTTGAGCTGATGCATTCTTAAAACAGTACCACAATTTCTGTTCTGCCACAAAGCTCATATGACAACTAGAGTTGGTCAGTTCAACTGATCCCAACAGTTCTTAATAATCAAATTTACATGGAAGATTGGTGACCAGCTTACCTACTTTTAGAAACATAAAATTTAGGCTTGTGTAAAATTAAAATTGTCTAAGCTTTAGATGATTTAATGTTGTAGTCAAGAGAAAAAAAATTTACTATGACCTTGATCTGGTACAACAGATGCGTACAGAAAATAGAGGAGAAATTAAATTCCAGCAATGTTAGTCTCCATGTTTTGCAGAGGGAGTGTAATTGCTTGACTTCTTGGTGCCTAGAGGAAACTAAGATGAATCCCACCTTTAGTGTTTCTCCCTTGAATAAGAAGCTTTTGGTTATACACTATGTTTATTTTTATGTCATAGTAGAACAGATACAAACTGTTTTTCTTATTATCTCAAAGTATATTAGGAGTACTTTGTAGTGTTTCTGCTGTGCAGTTTTCCATTTACACTAAAATATATTTCTGCTTACTTCATGCTATTTTCTTACAGCTTGTGCTCACCATAGAATTAAACATATTTGGGTGATACAGACTAAAGAGGAAGAATCTTTATTTTAGTTTTTTTTGCAATAATTTCTTAGTCAATATACGTATTTTTATCTCCCCTATAATTTTGTGCAATTTATCTTATCATGTACTGGATTTGATACTCAGTTTTAGTCTTTATGTTTAGACCTTCTTTTCTCTATTCTAACCTCATAATTTTGAAGTAGGTAAAAAGCCAAGTAGAGTGAAGATTATTAATACACTGCAGAGCTGTCAATGTAGCTGAATGTTTATTGCATGTAAGCTAAACCAAAATTTAAAATGCAAAGTACTAGATATTTTCTGGTAGGTGTGTTAGTATGCCCATAGATAAGAAACATGTTTCTGTAAACTGAAAGAATTATGTGTCATGAGATTTCTGTGCATCATAGAAGTGCCAGAAGATTCTTCATAGTGAAAACTTCATTATTTACCCAGATCAATAAAAAGCTATATTTTTTCATGAAGTCTTAGAGTTTCTCTGTAACATAAATTCTGATTTTGAGTAATCTTACAACAGCTCTCCCTTTGAGTATCTTTTCCATATCTGTGCTTGTGCTGTTCTTTGTTTTTAAAGTGTCACCATGTATTTGCAGAATGCTATTATTAGACCATTGCTGTATATTTATAGGAATTCAGGTGTACAGGAGTTAAAAATGTGCCTTTAATGTTATGAAGAAACTGCAGTAAAAAAAAGTGTTATACCTGATTCTGCAAAGGCACTGATATTAATTATCATATTGCACACTGTAAATTGAATTAAAATAATGCTACAAAGCATATCTTATAATAGAATTGTGCTCTGAAGAACTGGATAAAGTATATTTAGTTTTTGCAAGTTTGTTCCATTTCCCAGTTGTATTGAATAACTTTAATGCTATTTTTGAGCTAAAAATGGTAAATAGGTCAATATATTATTTTCCAGGTAAAAGATTTTCTTATTGTCTTTTTTCTAAGTTTATACTGATTTAATGTATAATAATAGCTTATTTAGATGTAATTTCTATGTAATTATTCTTTAGTTTAACAAAAGAACAACAAATTCTTCCATTGCAATTGTTTTAAATTTGAAGAGTGGCCTAACAACAAGACATGTTTACGTCCAGGTAGAATAAAGCCAGGAAGGAGATCATGTTCACTATTCTGAAACGAAGTGTTCCCTACTGACATCCCCCTGCAGACACATTCTGAAACAGCCTAAGCAGTGCCATGATGTGGAGAGTTCTTGTAGATGGCAACAGGTGCAACTGAGATGAAAATCCAGTCCATTTTTAAGCTTTAAAAAAATAGGTGGATGACTTTGTGCTGAGGTTTATCAATAGCTTTCTCATTTCTTGAATGAAAAATTAATTCCTTTTCTAACCAAATGGTTGGGAAAAGCAAATAAGGTGCTGAAGGATTAAAAATATGGTAGAAATATGTAGCTATTGTGGCATTTGACTCTCAGGGAGGATTTTTTTTTCTTTTTTGAAATGGTTGTCCTTGCCTATACTCTGACTGAATTTTTCTTACTATCCTCTGCTGCAATTCGCTTATATGCTTGTCGAAAAACATGTTAAGTCAGTGCTACTTGGCCAAAACTTGTGGTGGTGTTTGTATTTTTTTCTTTTCTCACTTCAACCAGTGTACTGTGTTTTAGGGTGATATCATTACTTATCAAGATTACAGCCTCTTCACGACAGGAAACAGGATTTGAAAGAGAGATTAGCACTTAGAAATTTCATGGCCTCCTCTGATAAATTACAGCTCAAGAAATTATATCTGCTAAAATCTAGTATCTTAGTCTCTACCTAAATAGCTATAAAACTGGACAGGAAATCTATCAAGATATATGCAGACAACCACAGATTTGTAAACTTAACATAGGTGTGTGCATCAAATAGCATTCATTCCACTTGAAGTAGTATAAGTTACCAAATGACTTTACTATATATTTTCAGAGCTTAAAAAATTATTCAGTTATAATGTTGATGTTAAACAAATATACATGTAATACAATAGCTAAGTAGCCTTGGCAGACTGATGTTAATGAACAGTGTGTCATACTTAACTGATCTTGTTTCTAAATCCATATTGTGCTCAGTTCAATGCAAAAAATCAGTGAGTACCTGTGACACCTTTGCACAGGAATGCTGATAGAACACAGATTTGCTTTAATGTTTTTTCAACACTAGAATTGCTGAAGTCTTTAGGGTTCTTCCTTAATCCATGAGTTAGATCTTCCCCAAAGATAAGATAAATTTGGTCTTTAAAAATTGTATTTTATCATGTAACTGATAGAGATCATCCTTGTAATTTTTCACATTTATATTTTAAAAAAAAGAAAGAAGAAAGAGAAACCACAAAACCCTCCAGAAATGTCAGTGTTATTAGGGTTTAAGGTGTTGAACACAGTCACCAAAGGTTTCAGGTCATAAAAACTAATCATTAAATTTATCATACCATGCAGCGGCCAGAAACTGTTTCACTTATGAAAATGAACATGATTTCCCATGTTAATGACAAATTAGAAAATAATCTTTGATTAAAGCAAATCAGGGAACTACTGCTGATTATTTTTTTTGTTTTCAACTGTGCATGTTTTAGGCATAGTGCTTTGAAAGAAGTGCTTTTGCCTAATTTTTTATCAGGCAGATTCCACTTATTACTTCTCAACTGAAAAGGCAAAAAAGGAACCCTACCTGCCAAACATACCGTACAAGTTCTGTAGCTGATGTATCTGCAAATTTACTTTTATTGGTATATGAAAAATATTTAGCGTGTCTTTGTTATGTTTTGATTTAATGATTAAGATTTGCTTTCTTCCGAAGAGTGCTGTATTTAACTGTTCGTACTTGTGCAGGGTTGGTGAGCGTGAAGCAGCACTGGAATCAGCCCTGAGAATGTTGCAGCAATTCTACCTGGATCTCGAAAAGTTTCTTGCTTGGCTTACAGAAGCTGAAACAACTGCAAATGTCCTGCAGGATGCTACACACAAAGAAAAGACACTAGAAGATGCCAAAATGGTTCGGGAGCTCATGAAACAGTGGCAGGTAAGAGGAGCACTTCAGCTTAGAGGCACTTGACAAACGTGAGAGTTTATCAAGCATATCTGATATTTATACAAGTTATATAATTTGCATCAAGTTTATTCACTGTAGCTTAACTGAATTAGTTTTTCTCCATTACTTTCAAATACATGAGAAATGTTAGTTTGGTAGTCTATTGTCAACATGCTCTGTTGCAGTAATAAAAAGAGATAATGATGCAAATTTTCCTAGTAAATGGCTGGACAGTTTTCATACAGTTATTTTCCTCTGGGGAAAAAAAAAAATCTTAAAGAGAGAGAATGCTGTATTTAGTGTTCCAGAGAATCTTGAGGAAAAAGAAAATTAAGTAGATGAGATGGTGCTGTTGAACTATGCTGTTATACTTTCACTGTGTTTTCTTCACTACACTTATTGAGAGGAATACAGAAATGTCTGCTTGAGGTCTTAAATCTCTTAAATATGAGGTTGGTTGGCTGTTTGGAAGCAGGACCCTTTTTTCCAATATTCATATAATCATAGGATAGTTTAGCTGGAAAAGACCTTTAAGATGATCAAGTCCAACCATTAACCCAGCACTGCCAAGCCCAGCACTAAACCATGTCATCAAGTGCCACAAATACTTGTCTTTTAAATACCTCCAGGGATGATGACTCCGCTACTTCCTTGGGCAACCCATTCCAATGCTCAACAACCTTTTTGATGAAGAAATTTCTGGTATTCCTTCATAGTGCATGACTTTCCTGTTGACAGAAAGTTCAAAACTGGAAATTGCAGGCACTGGATCATCTATGCCTGAATTTCTTTATGAAAAACATACTGTGAAAAGTTTAGTTATAAGTGATTATGTTGAGTAAGTACATTGGATGGAAATACTTCTTTTGGCACTACTGTATTAATACTATTTACTGAACTGGTGCTAGATTCCATTATATGATACTCTGTTGCACAGTTCTTGCATTGTACAAAAATGAAGTCTGAACCATACTTTTGATACTGAGCTCTCTTTTTATGCTAATTTGACTTTATAGTAATATACCAAAGCCCCTATATGTTTCTGAATTTAAGTTGCACTATTCTTCTTATATGAATTTTTTCATTTAAGTGATATAATTTAAATTACATAAGAAAATTATTCAAAAGAAAAAAAAGTAAATTTATTCAATAGGTACAGAGTGCTTAGCTGTAAAATAAATTAAATAAATTTAATAAATTAAATTTATTCTGATGGGTAATATTTACAGTAGTCATAGCACAGTGCTCCATATCAGTAGTCTTTATTGTGAAAGCTTTTTGTCCAAACAGGTACTGTTTCCTGATACTGGTGCAAATATTGCCTATCTGTGTTGCTACAAAACTGGATAATGGAGCACGATTTTGTTAATAGAACAATTTTATTATGTCAGCTGCATGGTCAGGAAAGAGTTTATGGCTTTTCATCTGTTCCTTAGGTATTGCTGCATCAGTTCTTCTGGGCTTCATACTCTGCTTGTAAGAGTTCTATCTTAGAATTCACTTTGATGCATAAGGATGAAAAGCAAAAACATGACATAAGTGTGGAGTTTGCACACAACTTATGCATATAAAAGATTCAAACAAAAAAGAGCTTTAATAAGTCACAAAAGTCTCAGAAATATGCATTTATGTACTTTGTGGAAAGGGGTTATTGCTCACTAATCTATACAATCAGCCCCAGTTTGATAAGTCTCTTTTGTTCCTCTCTCTTTTGGGCAAGAAATACACTTACCCTACATAGCACATCAGGCAATGACTTGTATTCCAAGAAACTCACTGTTTAAATTGTACATGTATAAAAGCAGACACATTCAAATACATGAACATTCAGTTCATATCCTTAATATATTTTTTTAACACCCAGTGTATGTGGGTGCTAGCCACAAGCCTTGTCCCGGCATAAAAAAGATCCTAAATGCTTTCAGTTCAGATTAGAGTTCCAAACCACTTTTCATACGTCATTTTCTTTTTTTCTTAATATCTCATCAACCAGGCTGAATCCAGATCCTAGAAGGTGGTTTCTGATTAAAGATCACTGTCTCATAAATCTTTTGATGGAAACTTTGACTCCCTGGGTTTATAGCATTCATAGAAGTTATGGTCAAATATGACATAAGGACTTAGATCTGCAGTCTCTATGTTGCTCTTTATGAAATTGTGTAGACTTGGATAATGTGAAAATAGTCATTAGAAGTCCTGAAATGTTAAAATTCTGTTTTGATCTGATATTTTTAGGCACTAAGTATAAAGCAGTGTTTTGATAAATAATTCTCTACAGAAATAATGAAAAACGTAAATTTCTGAATTCACTAGTAGTTTTATATCTTTGTCAGTACAGATGCTTATCTCACCTTTCATGACCCAGTTTTCTGCTTTACACTCTCAAACTTTATTTTATTTTTTTAAATGATTAGAAAAATAGTGACTTGCTGTACAGAAACTTTTTACAGAGCAGAAGTTGCTTGTCTAGGAAAATCTCCCATTTTTAGGCATTTGTTTTTCTTTTCATGTTCAGAAATCATTAACTCAAACATCACTAATAAAGATTAATCTTTCCCTTGTAGTTAGCAGTTCATTCAGTAGCAGGAGAAAGGTGAGACTTATATAACTGCACATTCTAATTACCTCATGATGTAATTATATTAAAATGTGGCATTATAAACACACTGTTTGTATAAGGATGTATTTGCATGCATCATTTGTCTGAACTGACAGCAATGTAATAGTTGAGGCAATTCACACAGTTGGAATACTTTCTGGAGAATTTTCAAGGATACAAACCCGTTACTCCAAGGAGTTGTGTAATTATGTGCTGCTTTTTATTGTCTTGTTGAAATACATCATGTGTCCTCATGAGGCCTGGTTTCATAAGTAACCATATGAGGGAGATGAAAACAATTAACTTTACTTTCTGCTTTCGTACTTCTAATGATATGAACTCTCAGCTGTGTTAATTATAATTATGGGTCAGTTTACATGGCACTGGGCCTGCTGGTGACAGATGGGGTGCACCTGTCTCAAAGGGGTAAAAGGATCTTTGCACAGGAGTTATCAGGGTTTAGTGAAGAGTTTTAAACTGAATTTGAGGGGAGAAAGCTTTAGAACCAGGCTCACTGGAGATAAACCTGGGGATAGCATGCCAGTGTTTGAGGGATGGTGTGCTGGTGAGGACTTTTGGTCTGACATCTCAGTGGAGGTGGGAGATGGAGATCCGTGTGGCTGCAAAGACACAGGAGTTATTGATGTGCTAGACACCATGGAAGCACCATGAGAATGGTCATGTAGGAATTAGTGGGTTCTCCCCCAAAAAATGTGGCAGGATCAACAACCTGAAGTCCACCTACACCGAAGCACAGGCAACAAACAGGAGGAGCTGGAATCCATTGTGCAGCTGGAAAACTAGGACAGTAGCTGCCATCACAGAGATATGGTGGAATGACTTGCACAACTGTAGTGCTGCAATGGATGGCCATAAACTCTTCAGAAGGGACAGGCAAGAAGGGGAGGTGATGGGGCAGCCTTGTATGGTAGGGAGTGGTTTGCCTGTCCAGAGCTTGATGATGGTGATGATAGCAGGGTTACGGGTTTATGGGTAAGAATCAGGGGAAGGTCAACAAGACACATATCCTGGTGAGAGTCTGTTATAGACCTCCCATCCAGGATGAAGAGGAAGATGAAATATTCTATAAACAGATGGGAGAAGTCTCTCAATCACTAACCCTTGTTCTTGTGTTCTCACTGATGGGCCAAGGCCTATTGTATGAGATTCAACAGGACCTCCTGGGTCCTCCACTTTGGTCCAGGCAATGCTCCAGGCTGAGGCAAGAGTGTCTGGAAAGCGACCTGAGGGTGCTGCTCAACAGCCAGCTGAACATGAGCCAGCAGTGTGCCCAGGCTCGTATCAGAAATCATGTGGTCAGCAGGACCAAGGCAGTGATTTTTCCCCTGTACTGGGCACTGGTGAGGCCACACCTCGAATCCTGGGTTCAGTTTTGGACCCCTTGCTTCAAGAAAAACACTGAGGTGCTCGAGTGTATCCAGAGAAGGGCAGTGGAGCTGGTGAAGGATCTGGAGCACAAGTCCTATAAGGAGCAGCAGAGGGAACTTGTGTTGTTTAGCCTAGAGAAAAGGAGGCTCAGGAGAGACCTTATCATTCTCTGTATCTACCTGAAAGGAAGTTGTAGTGAAATGGGAGTTGGTCTCTTTGTCCAAGAGGAAATGTCTTCAAGATGTGCCTGGTGAGGTTTAGATTGGGTATCAGGAAAACTTTTCTCACAGAAAAAGTTGTCAAGCTTTGGAACAAGCACTGACTTCCCAGGGAAGTAGTTGAATCAAAATTCCTGGATCCTTGTCACTTAGGGACACGATGTAGAGGTGAAATTGGTGGTCCTAGGTTAATGATTGAACTTGATTATCTTAGAGGTCTTTTCCAACCTTAAGAACTCCATGATTCTGAGGAGTACTCTTCTGGTCTGTCTTTTTAGCAATGATTGTATGTGACAGTTTATACAGTTTATGTAACATTAGATTAATATGGATTTATCCTGTTATTTTGTAAATGAAATCAATTAATATTAAGACTGCAAATGAATATAATCACAGTTTTTTGACAAAGAATACTGCATGTGACACCTAGTTAAATATTAACTGGAGAATGCTTCTATACTATATACACGGGTTACCAAATGTATCTGAAATAATCTATGATGACTGATGAATTATTGGTAGTAGTAGTCAGTGTAGGCTGACTGAAAGTATGACAGGATATGATAAATAAAGCAAAGTTAATACTTAGGCATGAAATACATAGCAGATTTATTTTTATTGCCACCTTCCTTCTCACTATGACCTAAGTAGTTTTCCATTAGATGTAGCAGTTTTGCCGCTAATATTATGGAAAATATGCATTGCCTTAATATATACTTAATATAGTATGAGCAGCACTATTATTTTCTCACAGTGATGTTTTTATCTAAGACAAGAGACATGAACAGCAGGCAAGGTACTCTTGTCTCTTCTATTTCTATCAGTACTTCAAAGGTGCTCACTTGTTTTCAAGGTGTCCAGGCAGCTGGTTTTTTCAGTAGTAAGAAGCTGAGATAGATACATATTCCTGACACTTCTTGATTATTTAGTAGAATAGATTCTTTGAGAGAGAAAAAATTGTTTCCAACTTTACTGCAGCCAGGAGGGCCATCAGGCAAAGCATCACCAGCTGGGCTGGGGAGGGGGTTGCTCCGCTCCACTCTGCTCTGGTGTGGCCTCACCTTGAATATTTTGTGCAGGTGTGGGCACCACAAAATAAGAAGAATATTAACCTGTTAGAGAGTGTCCAAAGGAGGGCAGTGAAGACGGTGAAGGGCCTTGAGGGGAAGCTGTATGAGGAGCAGCTGAGGTGACTTGGTCTGTTCAGCCTGGAGGAGACTGAAGGGAAATCTCACTGCAGTTACAACTTCCTTGTGGGGGGAAGAAGAGTGGCAGACACTGATCTCTTCTCTGTGGGGACCAGTGACAGGACCCAAGGGAATGGCCTGAAGAGGTTTAGGCTGGATAGTAGAAAAAGGTTTTCCACCCAGAAGGTGGTTGGGCACTGGAACAGGCTCCCCAGGGAAGTGGTCACAGCACCAAGCCTGACAGAGTTCAAGAAGTGTCTGTGAAATAATTTATATCTAATTGCCCAGCACAGTTAATTTTGTGACATGATGTATGGATTAGATGACGAATCTGACTAACAGGAAAGAGAGAAAGTATCTGTAATATTCTTGCTCATTTCAATTGGTTTTACTGAAAAATATTTAATAGTAATTAATTTTCAAGTACTTTCATACTTTCATTTCACTCTTCATTCTGAAACACTTTCTCAGTCAATTCTGCTTAAAATTGTTCTCTGAAAGCTTTAAAAATAATGTATAATCTTCTTCCCTCACCTATTTTTTTGGTGCTTAATTCTCCAGATTTCTTTTATACTAAGTAACTACTTTTATACTAACTATACTATGTTGCCAATTCTAAAATAAAATCTGCTCCATAGTACCTGCAATGGAATAGCAACTGTCAGAACCATCTTACTCTACAGAGTAATAGAAGAGAAATTCCAAAATCTTAAACTACAATACAAATGCTAGTACAGCATCATCTGAGACCGGGCAAGATAGTATCTCAGAGTGAAATCTTTTTTGTCAGAGTGGATTTTTTGAAATATTGGATAGTATTGCTTTGAAAACATTTGGTCAAGAACATATCAGTATTGTAATTAGTAGTCATGAGGAAGGGGAATAATGTTGGTTGTTAACAGAAGTGTCAGATACTGAATACTTTGACAAGAAGGTTCACTGATTCTCAGTGGGGCAGGCAATACTACAGCTGTTGTTCTTATCTGGATATCAAAGAGAAGTGGTCAGAAATGAACAATAAAGCAGACAGGTATATATTGCTGCGTTTTGTCAAATATTTTGTTTCCGTTAGTTTAGTTTGGATGGACTTTATCTTAAAAATAGAAATGTATTGCTGCTGCAGCTTATCTAGGAGTGGATACATTAATATGTATTCTGCTTCTACCATCCCTGTTTCTGAACTTAGAACAAACCTCTAATCAGTGTTAATTTTCTTTTGGAAGGTAAAAGGCTTGTTTTATCAAGTGATCTAGTACTTTTTTACTAGAGTGAGGTTTAAGTACTCAAAACATATTGTCATGAAGATAAACAGTCTCAATTGTCAGAATTCTCACATATAAAGTGGGTGTTTTCAAATAAGAAGATAAATTCCTTCCTTTAATTTCTCATCTGCATATGTTCTCACAATCAAGGTAGAAAAAAAATCCCATTTTTCAAATGTGCTAAGTAGCCTAGTATATGACCACTTGACTGATTTATATATTTCCTCTGTAAAAGTTTATTGAGCACACCAGAGGGATGGTCCTGAGTTTTCATTTGCAGATCAGCATTCAAATCCTACCATCTTTAAACACTGATTTTCAAACAGATTAGATGCGAGAAACTTTTGTAGCATTAATGGTGAGGTTCTGTTTTATAGAGTAGAGTAGAGGAGAACTTGCAAAATTGCAAATAGAAATGGAATAGAAGGGATAAGATGGTTTGGCATTATTCCTGAGAGGGTTCCAATTCCTACATTTTCTCCTGACCCTATAATTTCTGTAGGATACCTTATTGCTCTTGGTGTAGGCTTTTCTAAAACAGGCTCTCCTACATCCGAAGAAGTGGATGAATGGACTTGCTCATAATCTTTCTCAGTATGTGTCATATTTCACTGTAGCCCATCAGTTTGAAGTGATAGGAATTAGACTGAGTGGTTACCAAAAATTTGAAGACTTCCACCAATTGATCTTCCTGTGACCATCAGTATTTACTAGTACAATCTAATCTCCAACTTAGTTTTTCTATTTACTTTTTATTGTTCATAGCATATTTTTTTTAAAAATGAACAATTGGTAAAAACTGTTTGCAAAAACCCAGTTGTGGCTTTTAATATATTCTGATGATGAGTTTAAAAGGGTATCTGTGCCTTTTGCAATTATGCCTCATACCAGATTGTTCAAAACACATGGCTGAGGAACTCATAATTTTTCATTAGTGAGGCCAGATGTGTATTTTCCCAAGGCTGGTAAAAAGAAAAAATGCTTGTATTGTGATTATAACCATGTTAATATTAAAAGGATAAATTATATAGTGCATGACTGAGGAAAAGTATTAATTTTGGCTTAGGTCAGATATCTTCCTGAATATGTAAGAAGTCAATGACTTACAAGAATACAAATAAGGAATAAAATAGAAGGACAAATCATATTCAGGAATAAGTTACACTGGTTTTGTGAAAGATTTTAGACTGTACTGAAAAAAATAGTTGTCTTCTAAGAAATGCTTCAAACTCTTTCTTTTTATGAATATATAGCTGCCATGGCACAGGTTTTCTGCATGTGAATCTACACTTTTCACAATACTAGCTATTCTGTATTATGCACTGTGCAGCAGTTGAATACTATAGCAACTCCCACTATCTAAACTGACAGCATGTTTGACAAAAATAACTTTGTCTGTATCATCACCAAGTAAATACCCCGTTTCATTTTCTGTCAGAAATGTAGACTTCCTTTCTTTCAACTGCTGACAAGAAATTGAATCTCTTCTGTCAGTACAAAGTTCCACGTGTGCATTTATCCTTGTGTGCCCCAGTTTTCATTTGAAATCGTTTATTTTCACTGGATACCATTTCATTTTCCAAGTTTTCTCTTGGGTGCATGCTTTCAGTTTACTGATTTTCACCACATAAACTGCCATTTATCCCACATATGAAAAAAATACAATTTTTTTGTTTAGTAGTACAGAATTATTATCTCAGTCTGTTTTGCAGTGATTCCAGCGGGTTTTACACTTGTTATCACTGATAACATTAGTAACTTTCTGGAGGAGGATCTTTACCCTCCTTTGTGGCAGTGCTATATTACGTTAGGAGATTCTAAACTGGTGTTTGGCATTTTCCATTTGCTGAAAATGTATGTTGTTTGAGAATTCAAGAAATCCAGCCTTAAATTACAGTTACTTATCATAGTTTTACTTCATTTTGTCTCAGTAAATTTTAACTAGATTTGGGCTTATCTTCCCTGAAATGATTAGTATAATAATTGCATTTGCAGAGGTTTAATATTGTAATGAAAATATATAGCTACTTAAGTGTGCATCAGTAGTCTTTCTATGGTTTATCATTCCTATTTTTGTGTTGTCAGTTCTTGATTTTATGTATCTTTTTATGTGTGTGGGGAATCATCTGATGTTATGATACCTACCAAGTACCCTAATATAATAGTATTGAGCTGCTTCATATGAGATTGAATGACCTTACTTATAGCCTATGGCATTGGAAATCAGATGTAGGCTCACATAAATTCTATTATATTAGTTCTTCTGTTATATGTATTATATTTATATATCTATTCTCTTATCCTTCACATATATTCTCTTGTGGTTTTAGGCTTATACAGTTTCAGATAACTAGTTCACCTTGTGGGCTATGTTGGTCTTTTTTAAATAACCTTATCATCTGTGAATTTTCTTTAGGTGAAGTCAGGAGGATGTAAATACTGGTGCAAACAGCTACAAGCTCTGCTCTTTGTATTCAGGTATCAGTTGTTATCTGCTGAGTAACCAGATTATAGAAATACAGTATTGTCATCTCTCCAGTGTTTTGTCAACCTTTACATTTTTAGAGGCCATTTAATCAGTTTGTTGTATATCTGCCATCTATTTTTACTGGAATATTGTAGGTAATGAAGAGTTGACTTCTAACACCTACTTCAAAGTGTCAGTGGTGTGTGAGCTGTTTAAACTCCTCTTAAGAGCTGATGAAATCTAGACAGTTATGCAGCTGGCCAAATGTAGTTATCCCATTATCTTCATCTCCCTAGAAATGCAAGAGCAGCTGTGTTTGTAGCTCCTTCCACCATGAAAAAATGTCCAAGAGGTGTTTCTGCAGGTGTTTTGCTGCAGCAGTTTTTGCCACGCAGCTCAGCTTGGTTGCAACACCTTGTCTTCCTAGTTCTGCGTAGACAAGGATAAGAGAGATGCACTTCCAGAAGGCAGTTTAGTCCAGCTGAGCTGGGACTATTTGCCTTCTGCAGAAGCATATTCCTCTCCTCTGACTTAGAGACAACCTAGGAAGTGTAGCTAAATAACTTACTGGCTACACTAGCTGCCTAAACTTCATATAAAATGTGTGTGATCTCTCTCTCTCTCAAGCATGTAAACGCAGTGGGCTTTTTGTTGGTTTTTTTCACTTCTTTATTTGGTGGTTTTTTGCCTAAAACAGGTTAAAGAGCTTATAGTTTCATGTAGGTCCTACCACTCAGTATATTTCTGAATCACGCAATTACCCATGAGGTGAGTGAAGAGAACCAAGATGTAAACTCAGACTGCTGAGATCACTTTTACCCCAAGTGATGGCCATGAATTTAATCATAGGTAATCATAAGCTTTGTGAAAATATGTATAGAAAGTTTCTTCTGCCAGATCACCAGGTTTTAAGCTGTATCTTCTGCTGACCCCCACCGTCCACATGAATGTCTCGTAAATGTTGAGTGCAGTGATATTTGTTTGTTTTTTCTCTGCTTTGCTGAGAAGTGTTTATGCCTGATGTTGTTCTGGCTTGTCTTGCCTCTTGGTTGTCACCAGGTGGGAAAGGTGTTAATGCTTTCTGTACTTTGTGTTTCCTTTCCATTTAAAATGTCCTTGAAACTGAATAGTTGTGCACCTAGGGAAAGGATTTTGGCTGCTTTATGCCATTCTCACTGTTGCAGAAAGAGGTTCAGCTGATTCAGTTCAGCTGTTGTAGTTGTCAGGACATCTGAAAGAGCACAGCTATGAAACTACTCCAAGGCTAATACAGTCAGTCAGATTTTGCTCATGAGTCCTTTTGTGCAATTCTGCTGCATGCAGGATGGCTGCTGCTTCTGAGGGGAGGGAGCAGGGTGAAGAGAGCCCACACCAGAGCGTGGACATCCACTGGCTTTCTGTTTCTGTAGTCCATCAGCTGTCTTTGGTAGCAGTCCATCACTGACCCCAAGGAAATAGTTTTTCTTAGTACTAAAAAATGAGGAAAACGGGCCTCAAAAACAAAAATATAGTGGGCAGTGTCTGCTACCCTGTGCATACAAAAAACAGATCTCTTTATCTGCAGGTATGTGAAAGAGGCAGGATGCTCATTTTCTTCAGACTTCCGGAATTCTTGTTCTGTCCCCTCTGCCTCCGTGTTTACTGTATCTTGTGGCTTTTCTGTTAGGTATTTTACCCAAATGAGGAGGGGTCTTTTTAGGGTTCTGCTGTTTTTCAGAAGTTTTTTATGGCAAACTATTTTCAAGAGTCTGGTTTAGCAGTTTACCTGCAAGTGTGTGTGATTTCTGGCTTAGATGTGCTAATCCAGGGCCCTTTGTGATTTAAAGTTTGGGTTGAAGTGGCCAAAATAACACTAGGTTTTTGCATTATGGTTTTGTGTGGAATAACTCTGCTGAATCAGAATGGAGCTGAAAGAGGCTGGAGGAATGGAAGGAGAGATCTGAAATTTAACTGTCCATTTTTGCCTTGATAAATTAGCAGCTTTCAACTGGCCGTATTGCACATCTAAAGCAAAAGACAGTATTTATGAACAAATACAGCAGAGAAAAGAATAACTTGCTTATCATCTGGTTATTTAGAATGGATTTAGTGTGACACACTAAGAGTCACCAGAGGTTTGGGTATCTGAGTGAAAATGTCTGGAGTTGATTTAAATTAAATGTCTTCAATTCTATACTGTCTGTATAGTTGAAAAAATAATGCAAAACTAAAAGAGGCCATAAGCACCAAGAAGCAGGCATATTAAGCAGTTCTGAAGGTGAACATTTTTATTTTCTTACTTTGTGTAATTTTTTTCATGTTAGAAATCTGTATAGTTTATAGCAACTTGATTGAAAAATTTGTATCTGTCAAAAAGATCTTCTGTCTGGTTATACTGATAATTTGTTGTCAAATAAATGAATTAACCCTAAAAAGAGACCCTGAGAATTCTCTTTATTAATGCCAGAGTTTTAATTTCTGAAATCAAATATTGCAGTTTTTAGGGGAACTTTGCCAACAGAGCAAATGTGAGCACCAACTAGTAACTAAGCAGATTAAAAATATAAATTATATCCTCTACGGAAATATCATACATTGTCTATTCTATTAAACCTAATTTTAATTTCTAACTCAGTCTGCTATGTTGGACACAATTTTCATTACTTTTTTTCCTGCAACTACTTCATAGTGCAACAAAAAATAATAGCAAGACACACTTTCTAGAGGACTAAGTACAAAACCCAAAAGATTGACTCACTTAAATTCATTGTTGAACTTCAAAGGTCTTTTGCTGGGGAAAGCTTAGAGTTGTCCTGCTTTTTTTTTTTTGTACTGGTTATATCCAAGTCTATTTCCTTGATCTATAAATGAAGTGGCAAATCCTTTCTTCCCATAACATGGAAATCTGCTGGAAGCTGTGAGATCAAAGCTACGGAATAAACCTGTTCTCACTTATGTTACACCTATTTCAGACACAACAGTGCATTAACCTCAACAGATCATCTCTTTTTTTAAAATTTTTTAACTGCAATATCATAATTCCATGCCTTGTAAGAGTTGCAGTAGTGTTTAAATCCCAGCTTGTTGATTTGCTTTAAAAAATAAAATTAGTAATTTTATTTCAACCTTTGATTTATGGGACATGGAATACCATGGAGGGTTGGCACCGCCTGGAAAATAATGCCAAGGAATGTTATTTCTGCAGTGGGAGCTATTCCGTGACAGCTTGTTATTTCATTATCTTATGTTTCCTGTTAGATATAGAACATACATGTTATACACCTGGGTTTTGCTGGGCTCATGCTGCCTCAGGTAAAAACAGGATCCTCACCAGTTTTAATCCTGTTCTGTGATCAGGGCACAAAAGAAGAAATGCCTGTTGTCCTTAGAGCAAACTTGCAGCTGCAGTTATATTTCCACTGCTATGAATGCCTTGCACTAAACCTAATCCTGGGAGACTCCAGTTCTGTTCATAGCAAAAGGAATTTTACAGATCGTCAACACTTATTGCAACTGACTCAGGGTAGGGAGTCTGCACCAGATGTGTGAGTGAGATGGAGGAAAAGGAGATAAAGCTATGGGGATTTTTAAATTATTTTATTTATTTTATTTCAATTTTGAGAATGGTTTACTTAATTTAAATAATTTTTATACTTTTTTTTCTAAGATCTTTACAGCATCAGACTGGAAGTTGGCATTTTCCACATTAGACGGGGGCAGATATTTGGAATGTACATTAATAAAAATCAGATTTGCTTAAAATAAAATTTTTCATTCTCAATTTCTTTGTTCATATGTAGTTTCTGCTTTTTCATTGTTATATAATTTTCACTGTATGTCTCAATACTTGGGAACAAATAGAGGCAAGATGGACCTGACAGAAATAGAAAAAAATTATTTTATGAGTTTAGTTAAAAAACATTGTAGAAATCTGTCTTTATTAGCATGCTGTTTTGCTGATGATTTCTCTGTTTTCATTATGGCTTGTAGCACTGTAAATTAATTTAACATGAAAGGATAAAAATATTGCTTTTAAATTTTTTCTCATTAAATTATGAAAAATATTACAATAAATAATAGAAAAGAATGCCTCTGGTAGAAGTTTCTGTTTACTCAATCACTGCTGTAGCAAGAGTGAATTATTGCAGAGCTAACTCAGAGGCAATATTTTTGCAGTTATATTATATAAAACAGATGATCTCAAAACTTCAAAAAACAGCACAGAAAATAAAGCACAGTCTGGAGTCTTTGAAAGTTAAATTTCTACTTATATTTCTTTGAGAGTCTTGGGTAAGACAGTTGGCTGGAATTGAAGCTACTCACATCTCAAGAGTTTTGGTAACAAAGTGAAAAGCAAATGTGGCTAATTTCATTGGTACACTCTGTGCTAGAGGTGCCAACAATTTGAAGTCAGAATATGGTACATATATGGTGCCAGGATGATTATGAGCACACTGGAGCACTTTACCCATAACCTATAAGGTGTCTGGGTAAGTAGAAAATAATTTTCTAAATTACCAGAGCGCTGTTGATCTTATTGTCAGTCTTACTAAAATATAGGTAATTCTGCATTACCTAACAAGAGCATCTTGTGTTTCGTTTTGGACTTGACTTTCTATTTTGGTCTCCATGTGACCAGTACAAGGTATTTTCTGTATAGCTCTTTGTTGCCTGAGGTGCTTGGATTTTTTACTTCTCAGTTGCAAATCAACATTCCCAACGCATCTTGCACATCTCAGTTTCATCCCTTTGCAATAATCTGATGTAGCTTCTAACCTGGATTGTTCCAAACTTATTTCTCTGTACTCTCTCTGTTTAGTCCTTAAAGTAATTTAAAGAGGTGTTATACTATACAAGGTGAGTGTTAAAGACAGGAATTGGGCTTGTAATCACTGATGTCTTATCTATCTTACCCATCAGAAATAAAATTATAAAACAGAAGTTTTTTTTAAACCATTGACAGTCAGATATCTTGGAAATTAACACAAATGTTCTTAATTACTGTAATAGTAATGATTCCTTTGATACTTAATTCTATGTAAGGGATAATCCATACGTTTTTTAAGTAGTGATAAAATACACAAGCCATAAAAATATAATAAAATACAATACAGAATAGCTTTAGTGGTACCATAATGCATTTGGGATTTTTTCCTCAGAGTTGTTATCAGTTTTCTGTTCATTATTCTGAAAATAGATGCCTTGGGAATGTTGCTTTGCAACTGAGAAGTAAAAAGCCAAGAAATTTTTATTTTCCAGGGAGTTTCTAGGTGATTTAGTAATCTTAATTACTAAAAGTGATTTCTTAATTTTCTTCTGCAAGACAGTTAGAAGTGCTACCATCTTTCTGTTGCTAGATGTATTAAACAGGTGTTATTTATGAAGCATTTATGAATGTCATCTAGAAAACAAATATTAAGAATGTCAATATGCTAGATTATGATTCTCTGTGAACCGATAAAATCAGAAAGGTCTTTTAGAAGTCTTTAGACATTTAGTGTGCCACAGATATATGTACAATGAACTTGCTAAATTTGCACGTGTTTATTTGTACAATTTTCTGCGCACTTAGTTCTAGAATACAGTATTTGCATCTGGCTGTCTGTCTCCAGAATATATTCTAGGTTACACTTCTAGGATAGTATTTATTATACAGTGCTGACGCTGAGCAAGCTGATTTCAAAAATAGACCTATATTAGAAGATAAACTATCATTTCTTCTGGAATGTTGTTGATGATATTTATAGTCATGAAGATAAGATGTTTGCAATTTTCTCAAGAGGTTGGGTCCGGTTGTGCCTTCCTACAGGCCTTAAGGAATTACTGCTCTGCAGTAGACAATGGCAAGAAAATACAGGTGTTACTGGGAGACCTTGAATGCTTTCCAGAATTTGCAGGCACAGTGTTCCCATTCTACTTCTTTCCCACTGTCTTGTAAAAGGTGTTAGTGTGCGGTTAGTTTGGGTCATTCCCAATTGTTTTAGGTTTGGGTGTTTCGGTAAATGAGGGAAATAGAAGAGAGAGATTTGTTTTTTCCCAAAAGATTGCTGTTCTTGCTGACCTACACCTGGGCAATCAAAAAAAAAAAAATCTGTTTATGTTTGGCTGTCTTCAAGATCATATCTTCTGAAAACAAATGTTTGAAATTGTGTTATACTTAGGAAATCCTACTTTAGGAGCCACACATCCAACATTATATGGCTTCTGTATCAAACTAAGTGATGCAGCTCTTGTTAGGGATAATAAATGTTGTTAATAAACTGTTTCAGCATGTTCTACAGAGCAAAATTATTTGCTAAAATTATTTTATAATTTAAATAAATTAGTTTGAGTCTATCGTAATTATCTCATGGAATATTAATGAACAGAGAGAGACTAAATTTAAACAACTCCCTTTTCATCACTGTTTTCAGGCACAGAGAAATACTGTGCTATTTTATTTTGTGCTGCACTTCTTATATCTATTTTGAGTTAAAACAGCTGTAAAAGTAATATTTTTTCTTCTCACTTTTTGTCTTAGTTTCTTAAATTTTGCCCTAGCACTTGCAGCACTCAGATAAAAAAAGTCTAGAAACAAATTTTCAAATCTCATTTAGTATTAGTATTTTGCTGATGTTGATGTAGATATTACCAGAATACATTAGTCTTGTAAAAGAAAAATAGTGCATACATAGGGATATGTATGCTTGTTATAAATTGGTGACATAAGTAGCTGATATTACTGTTTATTTACTGGATCGTTGTTTAGCTTCTATTAGGGCATTGGCATCTGGGGGGATAGGGGAAATAGCTTTGGTATTCACATTACCAGGGGAAATAGATGCAGCAGTGTTGGACAAAGAAAGTAAAAACTCTACATATGTATGAGACTCTAAGGTCATAAAAATAAAAGGTTTTTTTGAAATTAAAAAATTTACTAAGTTTTTTTAAAGGCTGGTCTATTCCAAGCTTCAACCTTTGAGTTCAGAACACACCCGGGCCAGATTCTGTTTGGGTGTGGTGGGTATAACCACTGATATACTTGTTCGTTAGCTGGGTTGATTTGCAAGCCTGATAATCTTGTTGGATGTACCCTAAGCTGTACTTTTGAAAATTCTGTTGTTATGAAATGCTTAGCACTTAATGCTCTGTAAAGAAGCCATACTTTTGTTCTACATGTGCTTCAGAACTGGGGTTCTCTGGCCTTAAGCTAAACTGTTGTTTGTGCTAAATGAATTTAGTAGTTCTGGAATTGGGTTTTTTAATTCAGTTTACATTACATTCCCAAGCCATCGTACTGATTAATTGTATTACCATTTTAAAGAATATACTTGGGCTCCCAGGTGTGGAGGGGAAACAGAACAAATTCATGTTCCATAACCTCTAAACCAGTCTTCTGATATTAGTAAGGTGTAGTGGAACTTTCTGCAGAAATGGTGCCCAGGCTTGAACCATATGTCAGCATTTATTTTAATGTTGCTGGGCTGGAAAAGTTGACAGAATGAAGGAAATCAGAAGTTACAAACTCCTCCCACTGTCTAGAAAGTGTTTCAGTGTTTCATATCACAGTGATATTCCTGTCCCAAATCTGGGAATTACAGAGGAAATGATAGTCTTAATTGTTTGACTCATTAACGATTTTGCAGTCAAACAAGTCTTTACCATGATTGACTGTTTTCCTATGAATTTAGAGATGCAATTAGATTAAGGACTGTTCTGTGGTGTTCCAGCTGAAGGTGAAGAGAGATAATTATGATGTATTTGTCATTAATATGGCAGGAAAATTGTTATTAAAAGAGGATGAAGAGCCAGCATAGTAGCAATATCATAACTTCTTTTTAAAGCCGTGAGGAAATCTTTTCTAATGAAGATCACATTTGCATGGGATGACTGCATGAGGTCTATGTGAGCTGTTCAACACGATTCCTGAGGCTTTTTCGCTAGACTGTCCTAGTTATCTCAGGATTAATTTTTTGCAAAGTACAATGAACTTGTTAATGTCTTATGGTTTAAGCTAATTACATAAAATATCAGAAGATTAACTGCTAGAAAATGCACCAAAATTAGACAACAGAGAATTATTTTCACCTTAGAAAAATAATTCTTAAAGCATGTAAAGCTCATTGACTTTAACATTAGGTTAGATGAAGGTTAAGATTTAGAGTTTGGTTTGTCCAGACTAAATAAGGTTGCATTCAGTCCCCACATATATTGGTTAAGGCTACTTTTAGAACTGTCTGACTTGCTTTGGTAGGAATAAATACTTTCAAAATTAAAACTTTTTAGAGCAATGAATGAATTTTAATGTAATTTTAATAGGAACATGTTGAATAATTTTCATTATGGTGATTTGGTTTCGGGAAATATATTACTTTTTGATGTGCATACTGTAGTGAAATATCATTTTGTGGTGTGTATACGGTATATTAATATTCTGTTTTATGATTTTGTGATTATATCAAAATAAAAGATGATATAGTTCTGAGTCATAACTGCCTCCCTCAATCAGTGTGCTACTGTACCTCCAAGGTTTCAATAATTCAGCATTCAGACCCTCAGAAGTCTTATTCACAGAGCAAGAGTCTTCTTGAAAGTCCCAGAATGTGCTTAAATGAAAGGGAGAAGTCACTACAGACCAAGAGTAGTGTTTAATATCTTATTATTTATGTGTTCTTCCAAAAGCTACAGAGAACTAGCAAGGAGTGAAGCAGATGAATAAAGATGGAATAAATAAAAGTTAACTGAGGCCAGATAAAAGCTGGTGAAAGGAGGAGGGTGGTTGGAGATGCACATAAATAAATAAATAAATAAATAAATAAATTCTCCCCGTCTGTTTCTAGTGCTTAATCTTTGTGTAATAACTGGAAAGGCAATGTCTTTTATGCTGAATCTGTCTGAAAAAAAGGACAGGAAAAACAACACACATCAGTTGTGCTTTTCTTGAACTTAAAATAGGCTTGTAAGTGTACTATAGAAATATGCATGATTTTTTATGTAGTCATTAACCTGTCTTTAGCATAGCAAAGATATGCTAAAAGCTATGATAAGCTACCATCTTAGTCACATTTCAAGAAAATCATGTTATCCTACCAAAATACTTCATATAAGTGGAAATAACGTAAACATCAACTTGCAGTTTTATTGGTGAGTGGTCTCTCTTGAGCTACCAGTGTGTGAATTGTCTTCAACAGGGACACAATTATTTTTGCATCATAAAAACATCACTAAAACCAATCCTTGGTCTAGAATAAAAGTGCTAGCTTTTAAGTGCACTATAGTACAGTAAATAACTAGACAATTCAAGATTTTATATTTGAAAGTATAAAGAAACCCTGCCTACTTTTTTTCCTGGATTTCCAGTATATTTCCTGAAGTTGATAGCTGGGACCAATATCCCTCTATGCCTCTTTTGCTGATTTCTGAATTCCAAAGCAGAGACAACAATAAGCAAGGCTTTTAAAAGTGTATTTTTGAAATCCTTTATATGTGTACAGTCATGTGTGTATTATACCTATCACACTGCATTCTGAAACTTATGCTTTATAAGCCCTTGGGGTAATGTGACTATTAAGACTAATTCTATTGGGCCTAAAAGGAAACAAAGCCATGAAATTTAACCATGAGAAGTATTATTTTTTCGCCTTGAACTGAATGAAAATTGCCTGAAGACCGTGATCCTGCTCCAAGTTGTTGGAACATGTGCTTTGGCCTCTACGATCTGTCACTTATGTGGTTTTTTTTTAATTTCAGTTAGGCTCTTAATGAGTGCCTGTGTTTACACTGCCAGATTTGAAACTGGTGCTATAAAGTTGGTGTTATATGACACATATTTTTTTCATATGTGTAATCACTTCTTCTTTGAATTGCTTCCTCACTTACTATACCTTTGCAGGAGAGGGAAGAAAATGTTGAGGCATTTTTGTTTCCCTTCCCAAAGGGATGCTGCATATCTTCAGCACCTGGCAAAATGATGCAAGGTGGTTTTGGTATTAAATTCACCAAGCTCTTTCTAACTCTCCACAGAGAGTCAGAAGTGTTGAGTGTCCTTTCTGAACATTCATGTTAAGTACTAGGACTTTTTGGTGCTATATCATTCTTTGCTGGTTGCACTGGAATTACAGCAGAAGCATATGGCATGTTGTAATGCTATTATAATGAATACAGTTGAAATAAGAAAGATTTGACATTTCCTGTAAAGGGTAATTGTCACACAGGCTATTGGAAACCTGTAACTCTACAACAAGTAGATATTAATTAATGCTGTATCACAGAGAGATTCCTATTGAACTGTTTATTATACATAAGAAAGAGTGAAAGGAAGTGCTTGGATTAATCCTATTGCAGTCAATTATCAACAAATTAATAATGATTTGCCAACTTTTAGAATAACTTCATGATGAGATACTTACTCTGGTTTATTAAACTCTTGAGAACATCACCAGAGGAAAGATTTAAATACAAGCATTCTTTGCTGTTGTGAGTTAACATACATATTTTTCTATCAAAATAACTTCAAGGTAGTAACATTTCCATTTTGATGGTTCAGATCTATTAGTCATTTATATTTATTCCCATGTAGAAGAACTGATAGAATGTCTAAAAGCTGTCAAGGTAGTGTCAACTGATTTCCAGGAGAAGAAAAAAAGGAACTTGATTTTGATCTTCATGGTCATGGAATATGGGACTAAACATTAAGAAATATCTACTTAGAGAATTCACTAAAACTTACAGAAGCAGAACTAAATCTTTCATGTGCTGTTTCTGAAGTGTAATTGAGCATACAAATATGAAGGTGGATATAAATTCAGACTCTTTCAATGAAGAAAGCTTTCTCATGAAAATACTAGATTTGAGAATTGCCATAGCAACAGTGATGTTTCAGAAAGGGAGTAACACTATATATTTTCACTATTATATTTCCATTTCAATACATTTTTTCTTAAATTTAAGTATTTCCTGGATTTTGTAATATTGAGGGAGTGTCATACATGTGTACTGGCTCTAGAATCTCTGAAGAAAAATATTTAGCTAAAAGGAATTGATGTGCAAAGCCATAAAATAGCAAGTCTAGCATTTCAGAGGCACCAGTGGTAATGCAGCAGAAAAAAAGAAGAGTGAGATATTTTAGTGTAAGTACATAGCCTACTTATCTGATTTTGAATTATTTAATAGAGTTAACCTGCAAGGTTACACCTTTTCTGATTTGTTGGAGACAAAAGAAAATCACTTTTGGCAATTAATAATAATTTTGAGTTCAAAGAGGAAAAAAAGTAAGATTTTGCCATTTAATAGTTTAATTTATTTAGCACTTAAAACACTAATCCTTGACATATTTTGAGACTATTTTTTGCATAAGGATGAGCTATTTTGGTTTGTGTGTCTTATATGGCATAAATAAATGAGTTTTAACATTGAGAGATGTGCACTTTACCTTTGTTCTCAATAAATATTTTCCAAATACATTCTCTACAATTTTGCCCTCGGTCATATATTTCTTTTCCCTTAGTTTGGACTAGCAAGGCTGCTGTTTTAAGGCTTTTCTTATGTCCACTCTGCCAAGAAGCTAAATTATCTGAAGACTTAACAAAGAATATATAATTAACTAGTGCATCCTAATTCCACTAGTTACATTTTTAAGTTTAAAAGGGCTGCCAAAGACCATCCCTGTTGATGGCCCGTAGACTGCCTCAAGTGCCTCACAAAATAACACTTACCAAAAAGAAAGTTATGTTTGATTTTTAACCACATTCTATATTCCACAATGAGAAATATTTTTATATTTATCTTAAACAGCAACCAGAACCTCTTCTTTTGTCCACTGAGAGTTCTTGTATCTTAGCCACAAAAATAGGTTCCTTCTTTTGAAGCATGTTTTCTGAGATCTGGTAGACCTTAGCTGTTTGCTATTGCAGGTTATTCATTCAGTATTAGATGTTCTTTTTGCTAAAGACAAATCTAAACCCTTCAGATTCCTGAGTTTCTGACTTTGTGTTCCACATAGACCTGACATAAAGCATGTGTTTACTTCCTTGTCCTGGGCACAAGTTAGCTTAAGTTAGGTTTGTGATCAAAAGCCAGCTGTCTTTTTAGGGGATGAAAATAATTCTAGCCTATATAAACTGTCTATTTCCCACTACTTATGCAACTATGTTAAGGCAAACAGAGACAAAAACCCCCCACATTTGCTTATTTGATAGAATATTTATATTTTCAATGAGGAAAATTCACGAGCTCTTATTAAAAGGGGCACACACCATGCCTTATCAAACCAGAAACTTCTTAAGTATAACACGAGACTCAACTAAATTCAATCCTGAATATGAAAAAGCATCCTTTTTCCTTTTAAAAGAAAGTTCATTGGCAACATGCACATGCATGAAAGCACATGCACGTGCTTATGCATGTGCTCACACTAAGAATGTAATAAAAGCAAATGAAAAGAAATTAAAAAGGCTTGAAAAATCATTTAAAATGGTACTATCATAAAATATGTTCATTCCTACTGTGTCACAGGCGAAGGTGGAAGTAAGATTATTTTATTATTTGTTCGCAGTACTCCTGGTTTCATTATCCTCCTCTTAACTCTGCATTACACAGCACCCTTACAGATGTTGTGGAGATGCAGATATGTCTAATTAATAATAAAACACAGCACCAGCCTAATAGCAGACTTTCTGTGCCATCAGTTAGAGGATCCTGGCAAAGTCTGTGTGCTCTGGGCAGTTGTTACAGCTGGTGCCAAGTGTCAGGGCATTGACATGCCCCTGTGGCTCTGATGGCATTTGGAAAGGGCCAGGCTGTTTCAGTTTATGTACATGAATCAAGACCACTCACACATGTCTGGCCAGTTGCTGCTCTTCTGAGAGACAAGGCTGTTGTCCAGTTGTGTTTGCTCAGTTGACCCAAGGCTACTTGGGTCACTCCTGCTTTTTGAGTGGCTTTAGAAGTTTTGTTTGGTTATATCTGTAAGTGGTAAACCATGTGCTTTACCATCTGTTGTTTGTATGTCAGGTGCTTATTTTAAGGAAATATGTAGAGCATTTTGAATAAAGGCACCTCTATTAAAAATCCTATTATACTCGTGTTTTTCAAGCACACCTTGATAGTAGAGCTAAACTAAGTTTTATTCCTCATGAAATTATTGTGATTACAACAGCCTTGATGGTCAGAAGAAAAGCAAACAGTAACAGATAGATTAGAAATCAGAATTTCATTTCAGAGAATTTCAGTCTTTACTGTCTTTGTCTAGAGTCAAAGCAAGCATTAGATAGAACTCTAAAAATGGCTCAAAGAAAAGTTTCAATTTGATATTAGGCCAAATCAGACCAGATGAAAAATACTCTAAATTACCTTGAAATTAGGTATGCTCTGGAGCTTATCAATTTCTCTACTTACTTTCAAAAGCCTTTAGTAGTCACCAGGAATATCACTAGGGCTAGAAACCATAAATTCCAGAACTTTCAATTCTAGAACAAATCCACCAGTCTTCAGTTGTATCCTCTGTCCCCCTTACATTGAGGTGACCTGGACGTAGCAGATGCTGAGGAAGAGATGTCCTGGTGGAGCTGCAGTTCCTAGAAAGAGGTGGTTTGTGTTCGTGTGCTGACAACCTAGGCAGGGCTTATAAAAATCTTGTCTTGAAACTGGCAATAGTTCATTGAGCCTGAAGCATTTCTAGAAAGATATTTCTGGCAACATGAGTGGTGAATGCCTATAAGAAAGCCTGGCTATAGAAGATTTTGTGATCAGAAAACATACCGTTCAATTTGCCAAGCAGACTGTCCGGTTTTCTCTTTCTTTTGAATCTAACAAGTAAACCAGTCTCCATTAATCATGTAGATTTCTTAAGGAGACAAGTATATTTTGGCATCTTGATTCTGTAGGAATGATGGAATGCTTGCGGACTCATGACAAATAAAACAGATTTGAGCATTGCATTAGTGCTATGCCCATGGATTCAAGGCTGGACAGGCTGTACAAGAATTGCAATTTCAAAGAAACTTTCAAAGAAATATCCCTTCTGCCATATGTTCTCAGACTGCTGGATGCTCAAGTCTGGAGTGCTACTATCCCCACTGGTGTCAGACTTTAAAAGGCTGTGAGTACATGACACCTTTTAACCTGACCTTTTAGAGATTTCAAAATTTAAAGCCAGTGACTATATTGCTGCATACTGCCCCTGTTCATTATTGGTTGGGTTTTTTCCCCCTCAGTCTTTGTTAGAAGTAGCACCTAAGCTACATTTCTGCTCTTTGCAGCCCTTCTGCTTTTTGTTGTTTCTTATGCAACAACTGCACTACAATACTCTTCCATACAGACTAAGGAATTTATGTGCTGAAAAAGGATTAAGAAATTTATCCTTATTTTTTAAACATGAAATATGGGAAAATAAAAAATAAAAAATTATAGTGTTTGCATAGGTGCTGACTTAATTCTACCTATTTCTTCTTTAGTTCAATTTGTAACAAACACTTTTAAGTGCAGTAAGTTGAAGTACGGAATATATGGGATTTGGATTTATTTTTTATGTGTACAATAAATATTTGAATTAAGTTAGTTTCAAAGTTTTCTCATTACATGCTGCATCATCAGAAGAAAGCCCTTAAAATGTATACTCTTGTGATCTGGAGTTGCCTTGCTTCCCTAAATATGCCAGCGTGTGCAAGATATGCTTTGAAATTAATAATATTGAAAAACAACTCAGCAGTTGTATTTGCCTTATTTAATTCCTGCTGAGATGATTATGCTTCTATTAACTGTGCAATTATATTGCACAGCTCATTGAAGTATCTCAAGCTGTAGCTTTTTTGATTCTGACTATTTTAGCTCTTCATAGAAAACTTCAAAGGTTGAACTACTGTGAATAGAGCCTACCAAACAATTAATATTTCTGACTTTGAATTACATTGGCTAAGTTCTGTCTTATTTACTTTTTATAAGTGTCATGTTTAAATGTCATATTTTTGCATGTGAAGAAATGCACGCAGACAAATATAACACTATTGGGTTTAGATACGTGGAAATAGCCATATGGTAGTTTAAGATTTTTAATAATTTCTATATGAAGCTTTATTTTGAACAAATATTCAAAGTGTACATGTCTTTGGGTTTGGTTCTATTAAAAAAAATTGTATATAGAAGGGAGAGCCTAAAAAAGTTGATATTTGAGAAATGCATGAACAGAAGTGGAGATTGGAACACCTCTTTAGGAGTCTCATTCAAAGCAGGGATAATTTGTGGAAATTCAGATTTGAAATGTTGGTGTACCTTACGATTCTATAACTGGATTACACTGACTAAATTTCAAAGTACCAAATTACTTGGATATTGGTTTGGGATTTGCATAAATTTTAGTTTAGGTGAATACTCCACATGGAGTAATAGTGGTTTGGAGAATGACAGCCAATTTGTGTCATAATAAAGCCTGTTAGTAACATATAAACATTATGATCACTTAACAAAATACCATTGCCCTTTCAAGGGTTTTTTGGTGGTGTTTGTTGTTTTGGTCTTTTTTCCACCAGTTTCCGTCTTTTTGTTCATTTCTTTCAATACTGGACAAAAAATTGAGTCCAAACAAGAGAAATAAGTGTTTAAATCTCTGAGAGACATAATCTGTATAAATTCTTTAGCATGGAAATCAAAAATAGCATTGATGTGAAACAAGATCTATAAAAATCAGTCAGGAGGGCTTTTAAAAAGTCAGTGTAGGAAGTTTCTACTGCTCCATGACACAAGTGGATAAATTTCCAGTTCCTGAACTTTTTATAGTGAGAAAAAAATTTTATGAAGGCATTTATTTACTCCGTGTTATGTATTCATGAGGTCTTAGAGTTAATACCCAAACAGAATCACTTTATAAATAAATTATCTAAAGGCATATTTTTAATGTGCTGTCAAAAATAGTCTGCTCTGATCGGATTTAACCATCTGAAGCTTATGCCCTTTTTATGTTATGAATTGTATGTACTTTTGGAAACACGTGTTGCATTTCAACTTGTATTTTGAATGTGTCTGTAAATTATGTGTGAGAAGTGGCTTTACGCAAATAATGCCATAAGAATAAGACTATTATATGAAACACAGGATTTCTAGTTTGCTGTTCGTAAGCATTTTCAGAAATTCTTGGACCTTTCACACATGAACAGAGTGGGCACAGTAGCTTACACAGTGTAAATCCTACATTTCCTAGCTGCATCAGACTTACTGTGCATACACCTTGAGACTACACAGCACATGAGCAGAAGCTATCCAGGATTTCTGTCTGTGCTGCCCTTAATAAAATGACTTAAGCAAGCTGCACAGCATACTATATGCAGAGTGACATTGCATACTTAATCAAGACTAAGGTGATTTATCCCTGCTAATTGTGGGCGAGAAAAGTGGTATTCTCACATTTGCAGGTACAGCTTTCACAATGGAAATGGGAAAGACAGAGGAAAAATGGATGTAAAGTGGACTAATCCAACATACCAACACGCTTTGAACAATGCTTCCTTGAGATGAGGAAGTTTCTAGAAGCTTCAGGCTTGAAATCTTCAGTTGAATTTCAGGGCATAAAAAAGATCAGGGGCTTATTAAAGAAAGAATACTTCAAATTGAAAGGTGGCTGTGACACAGCCAGGAGCAAAACATGCAGAAATTTCTGCCAGGTTCAACAGCTTTGGTGAGAACATGAAGCTAACTGAATAGATTTTATTTTTTGCAGACCCATAATAAATGCACTTGTGCATCTCTGTCCTTCCCTGTTGGCTGGGATTAGGGGACCTTTTCGTTGGTTGGGTTATTTTAAAGAGAGGAATAAAGTAAAATATACCAAATTATGCTTTTGCAATCTGTCACATTTTTAAATTAGTCAAATTATGAACTAGCCAGAGGAAGAAAGTAAATAAAATATTTTATGATGCTATGTGTGAGAGAGTTTATTGATAAATCTTATAGCAGTGAACCCTACTTGCTTCCAACAGGCAATTTTGAAGTTGCTGGCGTATGACCTATTGCTGATGGTAAAAAAAGGAACTCTAATTTAAGAAAACATTTTGCAAATCAGTTAAAAATTAACCTAACGTTAAATATTTGTTAAGAAAGTAAATTTTATGCTCAGGATTAGGTCCAGGATAGTTGACATAATTTTTTTGAAAATAATTAAAATATTTGAAAAAGTTTCATATTGCGAAAAAAAATAATATAAGGACACAGACAACCGAAATTAAGAAGACTGAACAAGCTGCAACTCTGTCATTTAATGCAAGAGTATATCACACTGGATAAAATAGAAAGCTTTCTTCTACCAGCTGTACAAGGCTTTCTTAAATTTATTTCCATACACATATATTTTAAAACCTGTACTTCCTAGAAGTTAATGTTCTTGTAACTATTTTTTCTATCTGTCAGCTACAGTGTATGAAATTATATGGATATTTCTGTTTTGTATAGGTAAATAAATATTCCAAACGGTCTTCAGGACATCCTGCTAAGATTGAACATCAATATTAAATATTCTTTTCAACATTTTAATCAAGTTTAAAATAAATCTTGCATTTCCAATAAGTTGCCAAATACTGCAGGGAAGGACAAGTCCAAAAGCAAATCTAGGATTAAAATTGTTGCTGAAGCCAATACGTGTTAGTAATTAAAAAAGACAGTTGGTTACTTTTTTCTTTTTCTTTTTTTAAGCTTAAGAACCTACTCCTGCTGTGCAGAGTTGGAAGTCCATCATGCTACCTCTTTTGTGATCCGTACTTTTGCATTCACATACAGACACAGATTTAACTTTTGGAGACTATTAGAAGAGCACATAAAGCTGTAGGGCCTAAGATCTACAAAGATGAAGAATCTTGTAAGCAGCAACGATTTCTTTATATCCTTCTCATATAAAGCTATGCTTGCTTTAGACAGTAAAGCGATCTAAGAGATTTATGTGCTGACCTCCATTTATTATTTGCAGCCTTACTGGGGTTTTTTTTGGTTTAGATGCATTTAGTCTTTTTTATTTTGAGTGCAGTTCCTCTTCTCGATAGATGACAAACCTCGATTTGGCAACAAATGCAGCTTCTCTTAACTTCCTTCTCTCTTGAACTATCCTGAATAAAATATGTTGAATTAATTTTCTGTGTTCCTAATTATTTTTTCAATTCTATCCCCAAAGAGATACCAAGAAAAATTAGTTTCTGCTGTGTTACTTAAGTAAGTGTGTAACTGATATTGAACAGTAGCAAACAAAGTTGTCTGAGCAAGTGTGTTTAGAAAAGCAGGATTAATAGTGGTAGGCTTTTAAAAGATCAAAACTTGACAAGGCAAAATTGGTTATTTGACAGTTACAGAATTGGCAATTAAAAAGAACACAGTAAGTATCCCATTTCTGAAGACAGGAACATGCACTGCTGTTTGATTAAAAGTGGCTCGTAGACTTTAAACGTCATTCGGTTGTTGCCACTTTGTACAGAAAGGTCCAAAGAGAAATAGCTGTCCACTGAAGTTTGAAGGGTGAAGCAAGAAGATGGAAGGAAAATTGTTTACACTGAAACAAGAAGTCAATAGAAGCTAAATGATTATATCATGACAAAAAAAGTTAAATATCAGGAAAAAAATTACCAGACAGGGTCTTGCCAAGCCATAAATAAATCTTGTTTCTATAAAGGTGATGACTGTTTGCTGATAACACAAAATTATTCTGGTGGTTTCATGCTGTGATGTGGTAATGCAAGTTTTGTCTAGTTTGCTTTTTGCCTTTCTCTCTCTTTCTCTTTTGTGCAGTTTTACTGGTGTGCTGAGCTATGGATTATATTGTCCAAAGGAGTCCTTTTGGATGTTTCAGTGTTATGTTTTATTTTTTTCTTAATGCTAAACTATCTTTCTTCTTCTTTATTCTTCTAGACACAGTAGACATCCATTACAACATCAACATCTTTGTTTTCCATCCCCCTAATCCTCACCCAGTGGATGTCCAGCACATCATCACTGCCTGTCTGGGCTGTGCCATCAAACCTATCCCTTAGGTGTGGTGTGGCATCTTCCCCGGTCTTGGCCTGTCTGTTCTTCCTGAACAGCCTGTAGTTCTCCATCTTAGAACTCCAGTTGTGGAACTTAAGCTTAGTGGAAAAGAGCACAATACAGTGGTTCCAAGAACAAATGAGCTCTGCCTATTTCAGAACGTAGGCTTGAAGACTGGTTAAGGTAGAAATTATTTTCCCTCTTAGTTGTGCTTCCTTAGGAAATCATTGGAAAATCGCTGAGCCAATAAACTTAAGGACATCTTCACAGCAACTTCTCAGGAAAAGAACAGAAAAACAAAACAAACAAAAAACCAAACCAAACAAACAAAAAACCCAAAAAGAAACAAAGAAACAAAAAACCACCAAACCACTCCTGTCTGTGCTTGCATCTTTCTGAAAGGAATTTTCCTTTTTTGATGAGACAGAAGTGGCCAAATTTCTCTTCATGAGCAGTTACTGGAAGACACGCTGGTGAAATGGAAATGTTGTCTGACTGAGGTAACATCTTCAGGGGTGTTCTTTTTCTGTTTTTATAAATTCCAGAAAACCCTATTCATGACTAGCAGATGCTGTGAGCCCAACACAATGCTGGTCTCAATCAATAAACATTTTAAGTTCAGATCTTTGTTACAGGGACATGTAACTTCAGTGAAAATTTACATATAAGGAGTCATTTTAACAGTTTTTCAATTACAGGTGAAAGAAGTCTAACTTGTGAAACAAATAATTCTGTCTCTTGCTGTTTATTTTGTTTGTATAAGATAAAAAAGTATAAAAATTAAACAGTCCTAGAGCGTTCTTCAAATTATTTTTTTTCTGTCACAGATTATTATGAAAGGAAATTTGACCTATGTTGCATCTCCAAGTTAGTCATTCATAAAGTGTTCCTATCTCATTCTGGGTGGGATTTTCAAGTATAACTTCAAGTGAAACTTGGAAAAGAGTAGTTTGTAGGTCTGAAGTACCCCAAATGAGTCAGTTGAAAAGAACTGAATATTACACACCATTCTAGTAATTTTTCTCTTTCTTTTTTGGGTTGTATTTTGTGTTGTTTTATTTTTTTCTATATCCTAGCAATCACTAATAACTTCAGATAACTTAATATAAGTGTCAGCTTGTAAAAAAAAAAAGTAGTAGTAATTTTAATTAACTTTTTTTAATTAAGAGCTGAATGAACCTAAGTTTTTTGCATAGCATATTGCTGAGTCTTTGACTAGTTGTCAGGATACTCTTTCAAGTTTTCAGGAAGAAACTAAAAAAAAAACACCTTAGGTTTATTCTTAGTCAAAGTTAATTTCAAAAGTCAATCTTTTTCATGAAACAAAGTTGCTGGGTTTTTATCAATCTTTGCTAGAAATTATTCTAATACTGTAGCTGCAGCATTCTGATTACTGCATGTATTTCCACATGACTTTTAGAGAATGCAGTCACATCAAAATGTTGACACTAATTTTAAATCACTGAAAAATGGTGTTTAGACCAACTATACTCTTTAAATAAAGACAACATGCAAAGTCAGATTACATAGGACAATACTTGTACAGTAGGCTAAAGTTTTTATTGTCCCTGTTTTGAGAGGACCTGCTATGGAATTTATGGAGGTCTATTTTCTGTTTTAAAGAAATCGGACCCAAAACTTTTCTGGATTATCCAGGGATGAAAGAGATCTCCTTGGTTTAAGCTGCACTGCCCTGCAGGAGGCCTGAAGGATGACTTGCACAGGTCCTGATGGTGTTCTCCTGCTATAATAGGCAGCCTACAGTTGTCACATCCAGGGAGAGCTCAAGTTTCGGAGTTACTACAAAGGCAGAATAAGACATATTGCAATAGGCAGACAGGGTACTGCATCTCCTCTAAAGAAAGCCTTTTGTGTAGGGGGGTTGTCAGACAGATTTAACCTGAGGGACTAGTATGAACATCAGGGAAAAGTTAGTGCATCCAGTTTCACAGTTCCTTCAAGGAACTCTCTTTCTGCTACAGAAGCTTGGCTTGACTGTTCAGTGCCCATCAAACATTTTCCTTCCTGCTTTTGCATCCTTCTGAGCACACCTTTAATCCTTCTGATTTGATAGTTTTCACAACAGAGATTAAAGCACCACTGATTGATAGAAAGCTAATCCAGGGCAATGGTAACTTTCCTATCCCTGAATTTGGGATGCTGTCTTGAGGTCTTAGGGATCACCTGCTGTTGCTGGTAAATCAGTGCAGGCTGCATTTCAAAGCTCACATCCCATCTGCATAGAGCTTGGTGTTGTGCTGAACAGACTGTGTGCATCTGATTCTTGGAATTAACTGTGACAGCAAGATCATTTTGGCAGATGGTTGCTGTGGCATGTGTATAGGTATGTGTGAAGGATGATAGTGATATTCTATTTCCTGATGATCATACCTTTGCTTATGGAAGAGACTTTAATTTTGCTTATGGGTTTTTTTTTAATTAAATATGCAAATATATAAATTGTAGAGTCATTACTTGTTTTGTTTTTTCTTTTTTCATTTCCTTTATTCTAAGATAAATTCTGCATGCCAAGCATGTCCTTTGTCAAGTGAATGAATGTAAAAAGAGGAAATGTAAAAGGTTTGCTGTATTTCCTTTTTCATCAGCTTCTGAAATTTTCTCCCACAGACTATTTTGTTTCATTTTGTTTCTTATGAGGCTGCATCCCCTTCAGATATTGTTTAAGCAGAAACTCATGTCTGTCCTGACTTGCATGTGCCCTTGGCAAACAGACGCAATTGCTGAGTAACAGGCATCAGAACTCTGTCAGTGTTTGGTTTTTAGGCTTTCAGCAAGATTGCAAAGGGAACACAAAGCTCCACTGGAAAACTGAGCATCAGTATTTCATTTAGTAGTACAGTTAGATTATGAAGCACTGTATGTGAAAGGGTATTTATTTCAAAAAACTCACTGATGCAGAAAGAGAATTGTGAATTTTCTCTATTATCAAGTCAAATGTATAGAAGCTGTTTGAAGATGACAGGCAAATTCTCAGATTTTGAATTCTAGATCAACTCACTTTTTATTTTTTTTAATTTTTTTTTTTATTTGGGTTGGTCAGTCATGAAGTTTTCTCACGTTTTAGGGTGGACAGTAAACTTTTTATTGCTGTACAGACAGAGTTTTCTTACACTACTGTTAATCAGGTGAATTTCAGTTTAACCCAAAAGGCATTTCAGATAAAAATGGTGTATGTGAAAGGAAGTTTTAATCTTCATGGGACCTAACACTGAATGAATGCATGATGCAGGTGCACTGTTATCCCTTGTTCAGTGAGTATTTATTGAACAGTGGCATTACTCTGTCAGAGTTATAAATAGATTTATGTCATGAGAATTATTTCTACCCAAAATTGATTATATGTCAAATATGGGTAGATAGAAGATAAGTGGCATTACACTGGATAGTGTAAAAGTGGCTATTGCTCTGAGTGCCTTGAGGGATATTACACTTACCTTGTTTCATCAATAGCTTGCCTAATTTCATCCTTTGAATCTCTGGGATTTCTTATGTTCATTCCATTGGGGTATAACGGCATCCTAAAACTTCAAGAACTACTTCTGGGATATAAATAATATTTTTACCGTGTCTCTCTCTCTCTCTGCCTCTTCCCTTACCTCTAGCATGGAATTCCTATTATCAGGACTTCATATGCTTCAAATGTTACATATAATCATTATAGGAATTTTTTTGCATCACTTTTAATAAGATAGGATAGGTATCTTTTTTTCAAAGATACAAAACATACCATCTGTCTCTTCAAAAAACATATCATATTTCTTTTCTTGTATGCTTAGTTTCTCTGGGCTTAGAAGCCATACACAGTTCTTTTTAATTCTCTAATGGAAGCAGTAGTGATACTTCAAAGAGGATTATAGAAAAAAAGATATATTATTTCCATAGGGAACACGTAACTTCTGGTTTTGTTTCTGTGAGCAAACTGTACTCCCTGTCACAAAGGTGGAAACTCTCCCTCCATGATCGCTCACATATTACACAGTAAACCAGATACACCTGTTATCTTTATTTCCTCACATTCTTCTTCATTCACTTTTGTATATACAAAAGTTTTTTGAATCAGTGGGTGTTAAAATTTGCAGAGTTTTCAACAAATCGGAACATGATATATTGCACTTGACAACTTCATGAAAACAGTGACTGCCGTGGATGTTGTAGAAAACATGAATATTCAATAGGAAGATGGTTTCAATTTGAGTTGTCAAAAAAGTGTTTGTACTGCAGAAGTACTGAGCACTTTTACATGCCAGTTGTTACAGCAAGGATGCAAAGAGGCCACAAGCTGTGGATGGTGTTGGTGTTGATCTGCAAGAGGGTAGGGCAGCAACACCGAACTCCTAAACCCTGTTAGCGGGAATGTAGCCAGGTGGTCCAGAGAAGTGAGTCTTCCTCTCTACTATTCTGAATTGCTACATATAGATTTGGGCTCCCCCATACAAGAAAGATGTGGACATACTAGAGGGAGTTCAGTACAGGACCACCAAGGTACTTGGTAGCACATGTAGCACACATGAGGAGAAGCTCTTAGAGCTGAATTTGCTCTGTCTCAGGTGGAGATGGCTTATAAATATTATATATATATATATATGTAAAAAATAATATTTATTATATATATTATATATAATTATATATAAAGCCATATATATTTTATATTATATGTTTATGTAGAAATAGATGAAGGAAACTACAGATTTTTTTTATGTACAAAGGAGAAATAGTGGGCATGCAAAGTAATTTTTTTTTCTAAAAGTGACACTTCTTTCTCTGAGCTTGATACAGATAGCTGTGAGAACTGATAGGTGTGTGTATTCTGTTTCTGTGGCCAGGGTTTGGTAGCAGGGGTTACAGGGTGGCTTCTGTGAGGGTTGATTTAGATTGGATATAAGGACAAATTTTTTACAATGAGAGTGGTAAGACACTGGAATAGCTTGCCCAGAGAGGTGTTGAATGCCCCATCCCTGGAAACATTCAGGATCAGGCTTGACAGGTCTCTGAGCAACCTAATCTAGTTGAAGATGCCCCTGGCCATTGCACAGGGTTGGACTAGATGGTCTTCAAAGGTCCCTTGTAACCAAAGCCATTCTATGATTCTGTGAAGGAACGAAAGGAAGACATTTTAAGAGCTGCTTTTATGTCTCATTAACCTAATCTGATTTGATTGATTATAAATTAAACTAATTTCCCCAAGTAGAGTCTGTTTTGCCTGTGACAGGAATTAGTGAGTGATGTCTTCCTGTCCTTATCTTCACCTCTGAGCCTTTCATTATATTTTCTCTCCCTGACCAGCTGAGGAGAGGAGCAGTTGGCTTTGGTGGGCACCTGGCATCCAGCCAGGGCTAACCCACCACAGTGCACATAAACAAAGTGGACTATCAGTGTTCCTCAGCACCTGGGTTTTTCAACTTGGGGTGGTATAACTACTGTGGCTGGACTGCATGTTTGAGCAAAGTCTTCAGTTTCCTGAGATATTTAAGCCTGGGTTTTGAGTGCATTCAGAAATTTTATGAATATGTGGTACCTTGGCTTATTTTATTAACTGTTTTCTGAAGAAATAACTCCCAGCCCCGTGTTTGTGTCGCATTTAGTGTCTCATTGAGACCAATGACAACAACATATCAAAAACTTCTGAATATGAGAGTAACTTTGATGTGATTAGTATTGAAGTCAAGTACTTGCAGTGTCCTATGTCAGCAATTTATAAAGCATTTGATAAGTAATCTTGACTGAAGAGCTACAAAAGCAATTCCAGGGTATAAGCTTGGGTCTGGATGGCATATTTTGGAGTGACAGTAGAAGAGGCATATTTGATCTCTACAGAAACTTAAGTAGGAGAATATTGTTTTCTTGCAGTATTTAAGATCTGCCTGATATATTGACTTACTGACAAGAGTGTACTCTGTCTTCTGGGAATGTATCCAAGCCCTGAGCTCTTTTTTAAGTTTAAATAGTCTTTTTTTAGAAAGGAAGGGTGGGGGTTTTTAAAATCTTACATATATTTATTATATTACCTCCATTACTGTTTGCTGATCAGTCTTACCTCTCTTCCTTCTTTAGTACAAAATACACTTTAAATTTAAAAGTGTGCATTTCATTTTCCTTTGCTTTCTGGCTTTGAGTTGGAGTCTTGTCTTTTGAGACAGAAAACAAAAAAGGTTATTGTATCAAGTATGTTTACATTTATTTCTCTAATGATATCAACATTTATCTCTCTGGCTGTGGTCTTTCATTAGCGGTATAGTCTTTATTTTGGGCAAAATTCAGATAAACTTTAGTTTTTGCTCCAACAAAATATAAACAAGTCTTGAAAAGGCATAAATAATGGTTCCAGGTGGCAGTTTTGATGTGCAGATCTTGGAACTGATATTCTTATCTAGATCTAAATGAAAACACTTACACGACTTCACCAATGCAATGTTTGAATTAAAATTATTTCATTTTTGTTATGATAATGGAATTATTCCTTTTACCAGGATGAAGGGAAGATAGAAGGATCAAGTGTATTTTTTTTTCAGTTGGTGAATTTGAGGAACTCAGTAATCTGAATTAATTGATTTTTTAATGGGAAACTGAAAAACATGAACAGAAGTTGATTTTCACCCCCAAATAGCTTGTCTGTTAAAAAAAAGTTAGGATTAAAAAACAAGTTTATCTCATGTCAGAATTTTCTGATGATTGCACTGTTTTTTCAGTGATATTTATCACTTTAACCTGAAACTGTGGGAGTACATGCATCTTGCTTGTAAATCCAAGAAAATAACAAATAATTATTTTCAGGATATGAATCTTATTCAGAGACCCCTTGATACAGGCATCCTGTTCCACTTTACTTTTGATTTCTGGATGCAACAAAACATGGTTAGGCTTTGCCACAGAGAGACTGATCAATATGATAGTTAAAGTTGCTATTTTGAAGGATTTTGTTAAAAGGTGTATACTTTTTTCAGATTCCAAACATTTGCCAGTCACTTGCTTATTTCAAGACAGTCAGCATGCATTATTATATCACCTAAAATAAATAATGTAGAAGATAGTTCTGGTTTGGTTCAGGTTGTTCAAAAGAACTTAAATTCTTTGAGAACTTAAAGTTATGGAAATTCTTTGAGCTGAAAACTGATGAGAATGAACCTTTATGTCAAATTCCTCACAAATGCAGTTCCTGAGTACAATATTACACTGTTTGGTTAAACACCTCAGTGTGCAGGGTAACAATAACAAGTTAGCAGACCAGAAGTCATGCTCTGCATTTTAATTTGGCTGTTCGAGTTTTGGGTATTGAGAGGAACACAGTACTGGTTTAAAAGTGGAAGTCCTGGTGTTGTTGTTAGTCTTGGTGTCAGCAGGCAGCTGAGGACTTTTGGGTCAGAGGGTCAGAAGGGAAAGCCCTGCATGTAGCTCCACATTCCACTCAAGGCCTTGCTGTGGACTGGAGTTGGTGGCAGCTCCTTCTTGCAGCCACCCTGACAGCTTTCATCTCTCTGTCAGCCCTTCTGGCAACAGCTGTTCAGGGCCCCCTGAGCCTCTGTGGCTCTGCCTGTTTCTGCATTTAGAGAAGTGTGCATTTACACAGGGAGGTGCAGTAGATAATAGCTTTGGCCTCTTGGCTTCTCACCAGGTATCCAAACGTGTGGTACCCTCATACCGAGCAGGCTTGTGGTTAAAACATCTTCAGGAAGATAAAACTAACTTTTCTCATGGCAGTTTGTGTTCATTCTTAATGAGTAAACTGACCAACACTTGGTGAACTCTGTTTTTTGGTGACAGGAACATCTGACATCAAATATTAAAGTGATTTTGCTAGTAGCTGAATGCCACAGAGCAGTTTTCTCTGTGGTAACTTCTCTTGACATCTCTTGGTTAAAACATAGAAAGTCAACAGATCCTTAGGCCATACTAGCTTGACCTGTATTTGCACTGAAAATCAACATTAAGGGTACTTTTGCCCTTTATGGCACCCAAGTTTCTGCCCTCCCTGGTGTTGCCTTAGGACACCTCCAGTAGGGAAGATTTGACACAAGTATGTGCAGAAGCTCTGGAGCTTTTGCCACATTTCCTCTTGCATAGTGACCACTGGGTCCCAATTAACCTGTCCTTCATTAAGAACAGTTAATTGCAGTGGATCTTGCACATTAGTAGAGAGAAATGCCTGAAATAGTATAAATTCCTAATTGAAATCTTATTATGTATGGAACAATGCTAGTTTCTAAAAGGAGTCCTAAAACCAGTATAGTTATTTTTCTGCTCGAGCCAGTTTTAATAATGTGTAATGTATGAGGCCTCTACTTTCTGCTTTATGTTTTGTGTTGTTCTCTTTTAATAAGATTTTATGTTTTTTTAATTAATTGAACATCATGTTATGAAACTGGTGTTTCATAACACCAATTATTTTTCTCCAGTCATCAACAATGTTAGTAACAACTTAAAATTTCAGACTTTATTTTAAAAAGAAAAGAAGATTGCAAGAATTATTTGTAACAGAAGGAATTAGTATAGAATCTAGAATCAAAATAATTTCTTTTAATTATAAAACACCCTTTTTTTATTTTAATAGGATTTGAAAGAGGATTGTATATGTTAGTGTATTTGAGGAAGGATGAAAGTATATTTGAATCCCATAGGTGCTAAAATATGAGAGGCCTTACTGTTATATTTTATATGTTATATACTGTTATATTTTGGTATATCATTTAAATATACAGTCTTGTATGTACAAATAATTTTTCTTCTAGGAATAGCTATTTATAATTAACAGATCTCAGGTATGTTTCACTGGGTTGGAGAAAGAGAAAAAAACTGTCCTTCCTTCTTTCATAAGATTTTTTTTTTTTTTTTTTCTCCAGACCTAGAAATGGTTGTACAGCCTTTCTGGCTGCTTGTTGTAAGAGAAAGTCAGTATTGATTTCAAGTATTGGAATATCAGCAGAACTAATAGAGGTAAATGCTCTCTAAATTGTCCAGCAGGACTTTAAGACCTTGCCCAAGTAACTAAGTGGAGGTAAATGTTCCTGTAGGGAAGGTGCTTCTTCGTGCTGCTGCTGTTTGATCTCTGGAAAATGGGGAGAGGGAAAATTAGACATACTGAAAGTAGCAGCATAATTATTTTGCTGCAGAAAGATTGCCAAAAGATTGACAGGGTGAGTGTGCTGATGGAATGAACAGGTGTAATGGGATTAGACATTCACTGAAGTGCAGGGGTCAAGACCTGCATATTCGTCGGGAGCAGACTGCTTTCTAAAAATCTAGAAAACCATCCAAGTTTGTAACAGGTCTTACAGTTTTGCTTTCAGAAAGTTGTGTGTGTGATTCTATGCACATTTATGCTATTTCCCTCCTACTCACTCAACCCTCAAATACAGAGTTTTCAAAGGCAAATAGCTAAGCCCATTCTTAGACATCTCAGCAGAGGTGGCTGATTTTCTAACATACACTTTTCTGACATACACTTGCAACTCCTGCTTCAAAAATGTGCTTTGTTTGCTTTGTTGGATTTGCTGGCATGAAACAGGGTACAGGCTATGTTAGTAACATAAATATCACACAGTTACACCATACAGTAAAAGTTCTTCATTGCTGTGTCTATGAGGAATTTTTCTGCCTTAATGTAGCCTCAAACACACAATGTTTCATTCTATTTAGGGTTTCCATCCTAGATATAGTGACAAGAAAAATAGACAAATGGTAAAAATAACAATTTCCATTAAAATTACAATTATCAGAATAGTTTATATTTCTCTAATGGCAAGGGTCAGATCCTAAGTGAAACTATAAATGCAGAAAGATTTGTTTCTTTAAAGATTTTATCTATTTATTCACATTTTCATTACATGTAAAGGAAAGCAGTCATTCAGGGTTTTTCTCAGTCTTCAAAAAACCCATCCAAGAAATCCATAAACTCCTCTGAAACACATGGAATTATGTAATAATTGAATACAAATTAATTGCTAGAAGTCCCAAAATATTATTTGCCTATGATCAAGAGAGAAATACGTGACCCTGTGTTGTGTCTAAAAAGTCAGTCCTGTGAATGAGGATCTGCACACTAGAGACTTGAGTATATGTACAAATGATTATATTAGGGCTCTTAAGAGTTAAAATTCCACAGCTGAGGTAACTCAATGTTAATGAAATTAAGAAACCCATGAATGTTAATGAAATTAAGTTTGCAGAGTTACTGTCAGCAAGAGAAGGCTGCATCCTTAGATGCACTCTGAAATCTCTTGCAATCTGAATATAATCAAAATTGAAGGCCTGTTTTGCCTATTTATAAAGATATTTTCTGAAGACAGGGCCCAATTTGCTAAAGAAAGCTCTTTTTTTATCTTCTTTTAGATGAAAGTAGCATTTGAATATGAAGTTTGGTCACATCTTTATTCCAGGACTTGTGGAATTTTAAACCATCAGAGTGATAGATGCAACTTACATGGAGTTCTGCAGTGCAAAGTTATACTTTTGGCTTCCGCTCATCAACACTTGATTCTCTCTTAGAGGACTAACTCTTACCCTGTTTTATCTTGAAAAATATGTTGAGAACCTAGAAATGCCTTAATTATATTCATAAGCTTATCTTCACAATAGAAAAGACCTTTTTATCGTTCTTTTTAATCAAGTAATTAGCATGAAACTCAGAGATGTAATCATACCAGACTGGAATTGGGGTCATGCCATAGGCTGGCTGAATAGGAGGCTTCTTGGCATGATGATGTATAACTATTTCACAACAATGCTTTTAACTCAGTAAGTCTGCCCTTTAATTATATTTTAAATCTCATTTGAGAAGTTTTTATCATTATGTAAATTGTTCAGTAAATGCTCATTCTAAGACTCAATAAAAGTTTTGCTTATGGACTAGAAGAGCAAATTACTTAAAAGCTTGATGGAGGAACTGGGAGCTTAAAAAAAAAAAACCACCACACTAAATCCAACAGCCAGTTCTTAGAAGAACTATATCTTTTAAAATAGTGAACTCCCATGGGACCAGAAGTGTCTTGCAAACCAGCAGAAATACTTCACTGTTTTGTTCCATCATTATTCTAATTCATAGTATCTTCTTTCTAGGACAAATGTTTCAAAAAAAGTATACATTTCTTTCTGTTCAAATGCTTTGATGGCAATGCCCAGCTCACAAGGACAGACTGTCATAAAGCATAGTGCAAACTGACCTTCTACTGCCAGAAACAAAGAAATAGAGCAAGTGCATCTTGCACTAAATCTATCACTCATGTACTTAAAATGCATTTGACTTGCCTTGCTGTAGCCATTAATTCAACATCTCCAGAACTATAACACTCACAAAACTATTCCTCTCTCTAGCAGACAGAAGAATAAGCCATGATCCTGAAAGAGGTGCCATGTACATGGATCTTTGTTTCTCCAAAGGCTGCTGGAGTCTGCCAGGGCATTGAAAAAAAAAAAAAAATCTCATACTCTCTGAATCCTCACATGAAGTTTAACACTTTAGGCAGAATCAGAAATTTGAAAGAGTTTAGCTGTAATTAAATGAAAGCAAGTGGGATGATTAATTTGAAATCCATATCTAAACTGTGCTAAGCTGTGCTGAACAGAGTTGCAAAATACAGGCAGTGACTCCATTTCCTACATCTGTAGAAACCATAAGGAGGTTACAAAAAAAAAAAAACAAACCAGAACTTTGAAGGGGAGCCTTTTTTGATTAAGCCAGCAGATCATCCCTGTTGGAAGAATTCACTCAGTATGCTGAGCCCTGAGAGCTGCTCTATCACCTTCAAGTCCACAAAACAGAGACCTATTCTCTGCAGACCTGTTCTCAGTAGTATTGTTGGAACAAAAGCAAACAAAACCAAAACCAAATGAGTCCCCCTCCCCCTAAAAAAATAAAAAACCTACCAAACAAACAAACAAAAAAAACCCAACCAGTTTTGGAACAAGTTTGTAAGTTCTGCTTTATTCAGGCACTTAAAATGATATAAATGCAAAACAAAAGCAGAAAGATACCCATATTCTTTAGACGTTTTGAAATCACCATAAAAGAACATAAAAATAATTTTTTTATTCATAGAAAGTTGTATTTTAAAGAGAAGGAAGGAAGGAAGGAAGGAAGGAGAAGGAGAGAAGGAGATGAAAGAGGCAAGAAAGGCAAAGGAAAAAAGGAGAATAGAGAAAGGAAGAAAGAAACAGGAAAAGAAAGGAAGGGAAAGGAGGGGAGAAAAGGAAAAAGGGAAAAGAAAAGCTAAAGTGGAAGGAGGAAAAAAGGAAAAGAGGAAAAAAGGAAAATTAAAAAAAGGAATTACATCATTTAAGTGTTCTGTACAGTATAAGAGGTTTAAAAAGCTTATTCTACTGATATAAGCTATTTAAAATGTTCTCTTGGTTTGTTTTTTTCAGAAATTACTTATGGGAAATACAGTATGCTCTGTTAATGCAAATATGAAGGGGATTATTAGTTTAGCAAACTACAGAGATTGAGAGGGGTTATATAGGTGATCTTTGTTTTGTTTTGAGTAATTTTATGATCACTTTTCTAGCTATTTCAGTATTTGCATTACAGAAACAGTATAATACTTCTGAGCTATGTATAACCACACAAGTATTACAGCTCATGCTTTGCATACATGTATGTAATTTTGCAGACCGACATTTTGATTATTTACTGCCAATAAGTTTTTTTCTCTGTGTAGTTTTTATTTAATGAGGTCTTTAATTTTGTTAGCCTCCCCATACCTCAATTAATGTAATTTATTTCGTCAGTAACTCTGTACGGTACCTAGAAAATGTAAAATGCTTCACTGGAAATAAAAAGTATAATTCCAAGGATGGAACTGAGTTTGTAGAGGAGGATTTAAGTACCTTAATTTCTTTAAATTATTATATAATTAATTTGTTTTACCTTGTATAAAAGATAAATATTTTGTCAGCTGTGCTGCATTAATTTCCATGTTTTAGTATGACTCATCTGTAGTCCAGGAAGTATAAGTGAGTCCTTCTTTCTAGGACTTCATTTTACTTCCAGACTACCAATCCTTCTCTGATGTATTGCTGAAATAAGGGCAGATTTTGACGTCTCATGTCCTTTATATGTCTATGTGTTGCATGTGGGACATGAAGTATATTGACACTGATTATTTATTACTGCTGAAGTATCTCCAACCATATTGAATCCTTACAGGACTAGCTCTGCTATGTGGAAGGTGACAGAACTTCTGATGCATTAGATTTCACTGCGACAGCCCTGCTGTGCTTAACAGGGCACTGGGTAAAATAAAACTTGTGGAGCCACAGGTGAATCTCTTTTACCTACCAAAAGAATTAGGGCAGTGAGAATGTGGGGAATGCCAGCAGTAGTTCCAAGGGTGACAGCTGAATTGGGCAAGTATTATGCCAAAACTTGTATTGAACTGGGCAAGTATTTTGCTCTGGCTTTCTGGCAGTGTTGGGTGTGCTGTCTTACAACACTAGTGTACTTCTCCCCTAAAATCGTGCAATGGTTTCAAGGGCTCAGGACAAAAGTGAAACAGCCAGAGCAAATTTCCTCACCCAGTTTTGTCCAAGAAGGTTGTTTCCCTCAAGACAAGTGTACTTCATCTCTTTATCATTCCAGTTCTGTGTCTTAGTTCCAGACTTGCTCTATGTAGTAAAATAATGTAAATACACATTTTTAAAAGAAACCACTAATAGCTGTTCAGCTAAGTTTCTACGAACAAATATTATGTTACTTATTTTCATCTAAATTTATAATTCATCTTAATAAAGGAGGATTTCACTCTGAAATTATTAGACAAATCTGTGCCTGATGGAGTTGCAGTTCTTACCAAGCAGTTCAGCTCACTCAAAGCAGTAACTTGTGATCAAAAAGATGCTTTTTATTTTGCTCTCAACTTTTTTTTAGAGCAGATAGAAATCTTCCACACAGCCTCAGTAATAACCACTACAGCAAAAATGCACCACACAGTCCAATTGTAACCCAGTAGAATTATACCAGGATTGATTTTTTATCCTCTATGGTCTCTCCATGTGTTTGAACACGTTGGAAAAGATGAAAATACAATAAATAATATATATTTAGTCTATATGCTATACTTCTAGGTATGATGTGTAATCGCAGCACACTTTTACAAATAACTTAGCCATTTTTGAGGTTAAGTAGATCTTCCTGCTTTATCATTGCCAAGAAAAAGAACCTAGTTCATATTGTACTTTTGAGACATGGACATTATTTATTTCAGAAAACAAATAAAAGGTATATAGATCTTTTTATTATATGCTCTCTGCTTCTCTTGGGATGTGAAAGTGTCACAAAGAAAGGAACTAAAATGCACCAACCAAAATGGAGTAAATATCTTTGTTGTTGCCTTTCTTCTGTGTAGGCTTCCTGCATGGCTGGAATAAACTTCTTCTGGGAGCATTAAAAGTAGTGCAGTATACACAAGTAATTTGGAATAAGGAAGACCTTGAATACTAAGCTTTTGTCAAGAATACTCCCCTTTTCATGTTTCTTTCCTGCTTAACTAACTGTTCAGATGTATTGTGATTCTATATAGTATTCTGAAATAAAAAAGGATATGGTTTAATTTCTTTTCAGAATTATGTATGTGTCAGGAGAAAACCACAAAATGTACAAACTCCAAGACACTTTTTCTAAAAACAAGAAAAATACAGAGAGCCTTTTTTTTTAAATTTTGTCTTATAAAATGCTATGAGTAAATGTGTGGTAAAACACCAAGAGGGCATAAATTTGACAGCTTCCTACTGTGAATTGTTATTGAACATGTTTCATGGCACATGTTCTTTCAGAGGAGAAGGCAGCTCTTTCCATCACCATCCTAAAAACTAAGGACTTTGTGCAAGAGGTAGAGCGTATAATTCTTTTACCCTTTCATTCTTTCTATTCAGAGTAGATTTATCATTTTTTAAATGTGGAAGGACCTTACAAGTATACAGACTTAATTAAAAGTTAACTTTTTTACTGTGAACTTTATCCTTTCTTACATGTTATTTTGGCTGTTTACATCAGGATAGTAATACTTAACTCCAAATAAAATCTCCAAATGCATACATGGAGAGAAAGAAATTTGATAATAGAATATTCTTCAGTCAAGCAAACAGAAATAAAGTATTGCAGATAGAAGCTGAAGCTAACAACATTCAGACTTGAATTAAGGTACAAATTTTCAAGTAAGGGCATTCATACCTGGAATACTATACATTGCTATGTACCTCAGTAACGGCATTTTTAAAAATATAAATTTCTTATTTAACATCAGTCAATAAAAATATAGTGTTTATAATATATTTGGATTCTGCAGAGTTACCTCTGATGTATCCAAACTCATTCCTAACTACTTTACTGCTAGGATGACCTTAGATAAGTAAAATAGTTGGATAAAAACTTTTATACTGTACTGAAGACGTTGCTAGCCCACCTTAAAATTTCCCCAAATACTGTACTAGTCATTGCTGTGCAAGGAATAGGTATCCAGTTAAGGACATTTGGAACAGCAGGAAGTGAACAAGGACAATCCACTCATGATTCAGTGCAGCTAACATTGCACTTAAAATATCAAATAAAACCAATTCAATTAGGAATGCACCAAGTAGACAGATTGTGTGCTTCCCTCCTTCAAAGTCATTCTTCTAAAGAAAATTGCAACAGATTTCCATTGGGGACTATCTGTGATGCTCAGTTAGTGCTGGGTCTTGCTCTCAAATGCCATAAATCACTTGCTCTTTCACACTTCGTCCCTAGCACTCCCATTTCAGGTAGCAAGAAAACCACCACCAGAAAACTTAGTGCCCAAGCATCCCAGGAGAAAATGCAGAGCTTTATTCACTAGGACATTTTCTTTGTGTCTTTGTTTGAAAGCAAGCGAATGCGGCTGCACATAGAGCACGTGTGTGCTCACGCATGTCCGTGTTTAAATTATTATTATTATTTTTATTCTTTTTAATGGGCTTGATTCAACCACCGTTCCCTGCGAATGAATCTGACCTTGTGGAGCTGCAGCATGCAAACGTCTTGGAGAAGGGCAGCCAGCGTACAAAGGCTGCATTGACTGTGTGGGCAGGCAGGAATGCTGGTACCAGGCAGCTCTCTAAAGAATGTTCTTTTGGCAGAAACAGCCGTGCTAAAAATGAGGGGGAAAAATGAATCCAAAATGTAGAGCTGGCCTGCAGTTACGGAGCGATAAGAAAAGTTGGCTGTTCAACATGAGCTGCCAGTTGCACATTCTGGGTCCTTGCTATTCTCAGGCCCTCCTACATCCGTGGCCTCAACCAGTGTTTTGGTACAGCACAAAGTGGCTGTTTATTGCTATTGACTTCTGAGGCCTGGGCTCCAAAATGCATTCTGTCAACAGAATGTAAGTGAACTTGGCATTTTAAAGCTCAGCTGCTGCAGACACCCAGATTTCTTGGAATTGCTATGCAGCAGGACCGGTGTTGCAGTCCCCAGCTGAAACTGAAAATGTTGCACCGGAAGACTTATCACGTGAAGGTCAGATTTACCTGAGACCCTGGGGGTTTTGTGTTTGTTTGTTTTTCCCTCATCAGCACAGTAAATATATCCTGTCCTTCCTTTGTTGCCTGTCAAAGGCTACACTTTTAACCATCTGCATTTCGCTCAGTATGCTCTCTATGAAAGAAAGGTCGCGCTCAATGCAAAAGGCCTTCATGTGAAAGGGGAACATGGCTGTGTCTACAGTACATGGTACTGCCATAAAAGCAGTAATCAAAACCTGTGCTCTGTGTTGCACTCTTTTGAAAAATTATGGTTTCTATGATTTTTTAGGAAATCACATGTACTGTTTTCTATTGCTTCCATAGGAACTACAGGCAGAAATTGATGCTCACACTGACATCTTTCACAGCCTGGATGAAAACGGGCAGAAAATCCTGAGGTCCCTTGAAGGCTCTGAAGATGCAACCCTCTTGCAGAGACGCCTGGATAACATGAACCTCAGATGGAGTGAACTTAGGAAGAAATCTCTGAACATTAGGTAGGACCTGAACATGAGCAAAAGCCTCCTGTTGGTGTGTAAGACAGAATGCTGCATTTTGCAAGTAAAAATGTTTCTGATAGCACTGTTTTTGTCTATTTTGAAATTATTTCTGCTACTTTGAATGTTGGCTTAACTTGGTAAGAATTAGGTTTTTTGGTGTGAAAATGATAGTAGAGGATTAGGATTTGAGGCATATGATGAACTTTTGTAATTACAGAGGGAGAGATTAGCATGTTTAAACAGTAACTGTACCTCCTCTAAATGTAAGCTTTTTCTAGAGCTGGATATGACTTATCAATGAGTCTTGAAAGTGAGTGATTAAATAAGCAGTATTTATGATAAGCTTTATTTTGAAGGCTGCTATTTCCAGTGCAAAACTAAAAATAACCTTGAAAATGAGAAGACTATTTAAGGTTTTAGCTGTTGTGTGGAGAATGGACAGAATTGCCAAATAAAATCCAGGGGTAAAAGAAATCCATAGGTAGTGTCATGAGAGGAAAAAACTTTTGATTGCAGGGGAAAATATAATAAAAGGTAACATTGCAAATGATCAAGTGATCGTTCAGACTTCAATGGACTGAAGATTTCTTTTCAAAATAATTTATCCAGGAAACTTTCCTTCAGAAATATGACTTTTACAATAGGCAACCCAGCTCTGTTGCATTCAGTCTCAGGCATTTTTTAATTTGCTCACTTGCTGTGTGTTGATGGTAGTTCAGAGGACAGCAAAAGGCAGAAGTGTTTTCCAAAGTAATGTATGAAATATTAGCTTTTTTCAGCTCAGGTCCTGAGGGAGGTCAGGATGTGTAATGACAAAAGCCATCTTCATATCATCAATCATTAAAAATAAATGAAGGATGTGAGGTTGAAAAGATATTAGTAGCTAAAGAAAAAGAGACACATTCCTTCTTTTTTTTTCTGAGGAGTAAAAGAAGGAAGGATAAAACCCTTCATGGTCTCTGAGAATTTTTTCATCACATGCATACTACCCATGAACTTGCTCAAATGCAGTGATGTTTGAGATAAAAAGTGGTACATATACAGAAGAAATATTTAGAAGGTGTCATTATGATGGAGACCTTTTTTGCATAAAGTGGTATTCTGTTGTTTAATTTTTCCAATGATTCAATTAGTTTCATACACACCTCTGTTCAAATGGCACAGACAATTGCCTCAGTAGTGTATGGGGATTCTGTTGACTTTAACAATCTCCTCATTATTTTTTTTCTTTTTTGAAAGAATTTCATTTAAAATAAGAGAATGAATTCTGTGTGAGCTAAATGGTTTATGTAGTGGTTTAAAGAAATGCTTGCTCTTCTCTGAGTTGGAAAACTGCTCTCTACATTTCAGGTAATTAAACTCCCAGTAATCCTAAGTGATGACTACACTACTCTTATGCTAGTCCTGCATAATATTTGTACACTTCTAGGGAGACTGACAATTCAACACAGCTATTACTCACTGCTGAAGAGGAAAACTTAAAAACCAAACAATTAAAAACAAAAAACAAGAGATGCAAAAAAAGCCAAGACTGCAGAACCAAATTTAAATCTGTGTTGCCAGAATCTAATTCAAAGCTACTGAAGCTGTTTAAAAATCATTAAGTTAATGAAACACTAGGATTTTTTCCAGTAAATAAGCTTGTACAATTTGGTTTTTACTTTCTCTGTGACTGAATCTATCTTATATTTAACACATGCCTTCAGATCCCATTTGGAAGCCAGTACTGACCAGTGGAAGCGATTGCATCTCTCTCTTCAGGAACTTTTAGCATGGCTGCAGTTGAAAGAGGATGAATTAAAACAGCAAGCACCCATTGGTGGAGATCTTCCCACTGTGCAGAAACAGAATGACATCCATCGGGTATGGGCTTTTTAAAAATCTTTTGGTCATTACTTTTTGTTTGGCAGGTTAGTGCTGCATGACACGATCCTTGCTGGAAAAAGGAAAACACCATTTAAAATACATTTTAGAATGAAAACCAAAGTTCTTCCTTGAGAATAATAGCTACAACTTTCAAACACAGAAGAGAAAATCAGCCTTTTGGAGAACGGAGTGTTTACTACCGTGACCTTCACAGACCTATCACAGAAAGGCAGATTTCATGGCCAGAACAATTACTAGCCCAGTATTTTTTGAGGGTTAAATAAGTAGTTCTGAAAATTTTTCTAGATCAGGCATTTAAACTTCACATGTACTTTTTGAAACCCTATTTTGCTATTGAAAAGAGTAGCTGATATCAGCCCTAATGCACAGCTCTGCATCATTGTGATAACTGTATATGGCTCACACTGGTTTCATCATGGAATTCTTATGGAAAGGCAATAGCAGTGTCATATGGGGGCTGTTCTAGACTAAGATTTGCATTATCAAGGAACCTACACTGAATGCCTGTATGGGAAGTTGATTTTTTTAAAATCCACCAAATGAACAACCCCCAAAATAACACAATACTTCTGAATAATTCTTCCTACAAAGATTCACACAGATTTTTTGGTTGTAAAGGTATACTTTAAGTATATCTTCTGCGTTGAACCAAGTTCTCTCACCTATCTGATGCTAACCTAATGTCTGCTTTCAGGTAAACAGTTTTTGATTTACTATGCCATTGAGGTCTATTCTGATCTGAATGTGAAATCACACTAGTACCTCCACTATACACTTTTCCTTTTCTTGGAATTTACTTGGATGTAGTATTCAAGCTCTCCTCTGCTTCATCCACATGTGTCTTTAATTAAAACAGTAACATTATGGGAGGTGTTTTACCTCCTCTTTGGTGTCCAGTTATGCTTCAGTGGGTATCTAAAAAGTTATTTTGAACAAATGTATTTTTATTGAAAAATTTAAATTGTCAGCCAGACAACTTGCTTCCACAAGAAGAGAGTATTTCAAAATCAACGATCATCCTCTCAAAGCATTGTGCTGCATATATGTAACTTTCAGTTTGTGAAGCTTGCCACAAAAGGTATTGTTTCTGAAGCTCCTAAATCTCTGATTTTATTGCCTAATGGAGAAATGTGAAATGTTACTGTAAAATGAAATTGTATCTGTGTTTTTTCCATTCATCGGGTAGCTAAATATAAACATTGCTCTCCTTCATGCAGAAAGACACAACTGAGAACAAATAGTGAGACAAAATTTGGAAAGAGAACATGACATATCTTGCTGCTTCAAGTTATTTGGGACTCGGAGTTTGTGAAAAATCAAGAAGTACCATATTCAGTCAGGCATGGATTTTGGCATAGCCAAAAGTTATTCCCATCAGTAGCAGACTGATGGGAACCAGTGCCAATATGGTTTCTCAGGGCCTATCTTCACCAAATGGCTGAAGAAGCCAAAGAGAAAGAGGAACAAAAACCTTCTCTCTCAGTGCCAAATGCTTTTCTAAGATAATGCTTTGCTGCAAGGGGCAGCTTGGTCGCGTTTAGATCTTCCTTCTGGAGAGGTGATGCGTAGGATGTGTCTTTCTCACCAAACTTTACTCAGGACTTAAAGCATTATCACAGAAACAGTGAGGAATAAACATCCATGACTTTATGGAGCAGGACTATTCCTTTTTTCCCCTTTCCACCATGAAAGTTAAGATATATGATATGCCTGAGGTCTGTTCTAGCCAGCTGTCTGCAGCAACTTCCATAAAGTAGTTTTAAAGCCCATCCAGAACATCAGGATGAAAGACACAATAGAGATGTTGCTTTAACTCAGCATAACATTAACTCAACACGTTTCTCCAAAGACGACTCTTAAGCCAAAACAAGACTTAGAGAATGGTTTTTGTAGAATTGTTTCAACAAAGGTTTTCTCATCTAAATAGTATTTGAGTCTTTGAAAACATTTTTTTTTTCTCCTAGACAGAAGAAATATTTTTTCATCTAAAGAAATTACTTCTCATAAAATTTTAGTATTGTATATTGCTTTATAAGCTGTTTGAAAGTTACCCAGAATTCACCATAAAGATGGCAGGACTTCAGTGATGAACTAAGTGATCTCTCTGTCTCTCACCAATCAAACGAAGTATTTAGAACTTTTAGAGATAAAAAGTGTTGTATAAAAGTAAATTACCATGAATAGGTGCAACATGACTTTACAAAATAGATCTTCTCCTTTATACCTTCTCTGCCACTTGCAGATGCATAACACAGATCTTTGGTCATCCTGTCTAGTATCGAAGTTAGAACATTTTAGTTCCTTTTAGAAATATGTCTTCTTTCCTTTTCCCATTCTGTAGCACCGCAGGAGTCTGATGTGAGGCCTTTCTAGTTGTAGGTATTCTGATTCCCTGTGGAAAAAAGAACAGACAGAATCATTGAAATTAATTTATCCTGTCTGATCTTCAAGTATCTCTTACAGAGGACGGAAAAGAATCAGTACAAAATTCTGTCTCCTGTTCATCAAAACATTATTTAATTATCTCACAGTTTTCTTTGCTTTACTAAGTATCATAATATTGTTTTATTGAAATTTTATTAACTACTATTTGTCTCATTTAAGTAACTTAGACATCCTGCAGATAGCCTGCTATTTCTTTCATTCTTTTAGAGTTGCCTCATTTTCTATGTAGTGATTTTATTAACAGCATAAATAGCATTTATGAATATAGAATGTAGTTATTAACAATTCCATGGAAACCCTTTCACATGAAATCTATAGCACCACTGCCTAAGGAGGAGTACAGTTCCCGCTTCAACACACTAAACTTTTCTGGTGGCACAGTTGATATCTACTTTTAACAGTTGAAGTCAAAACCCCTTTTTTAAAAAGCATTCTGGTTGGCAAACATCTTGAATTAATCTAATTTTACTTTTTTGCTTTAAAATTCATTGAAAGAAAAAATATCTGGTTTTTTTAAATAACAGAGATTAATGTTAGTTTTATCGATGTAACTCTTTTCTCATTATATTCACATTTTTCAATTTAAACAATCTTCATTTCTTCATTTAGAGAGATTTAAGGACACTCATGAAGAGGTAGTGGAGGTCTGAGATAAGCTGATCAATATATGCATTATTAAAACGGTGGACAGAATGCCATTACTGCTGTAGTGTTGATGACAAATAGACATGGTTAAATAAAGTAGTTTACTTACTTTTTTGTCAGGTCATACATTATGCATATTCGATTTCCTCTACAGTCACCACAAAGTGTGGAAGAAGTTAAGGAATTCAATGAAATTAGCCTGAAATCATTAGCTGTACATTAGACATTAATTTAGGCTAATTCTACTTTCAGTGATGGTCTGGTTATTATAAAGATGTATTTGTCAGGACTCTAGATAGATATTTTTTTTTCTCCAAAAGGAGAGAAAATGTACTTTATTGCTGCTTATGATTTTTATTGGTAGCATGTACATATTTCACAATAAAACTTCAATCAGAAAAGCAGCTTTACCTTCATAGAGTAAGAACTTTTGGAATGGGTTAGTATGAAATGAGCATTCATTATTTTTAATGCTGTTCTGTGCTACTGCTTCAGCCTCATGTTTTTTTAATCCTCTCCTTTTCAAATTTCTCATACTGAAACATATTTTAACTCACTCGGTAGAAGTTTGCAGATCAAAACTAGGGAAGGAGATGAGAACTGTAAATAGATCTCAACACCACACTGTGTACTATTCTGTAACTCAGGATTTACAGACTATAATCACCTCCACCAGCTCCAACATTCAGAATGGAAAAGTTGAGGAGGAAAAATGTAACACATTGGCTCACTGTTTTCAGTGTTAGAAAGACTTTTTCTGGTTGTGGCTAAATACAAAATGTACAAAATCTGAAAGCTTCCATTCGCTATTGCTTTGGGAAAGATACGATTCCTGCTCACAAACCATTTGGGATGCAGTGCACATACCTGGTTATGTTCTCCTGTTGCACAAGAGGTACAGCAGAAATATGACTTTAAACATCTCCTTGAAATATAATGCCACTACATGTATTTGATTGCTGTGGTTTTCTGCAAAAGTAGGACAAGCTGAAAGAAGGTATTTTGTGTCCTCATGGAGTGCACATGTACATAGCTAGGGGTGACCTGACTTCAGCAGCAGCACAATTTACATCAGGACTCACTCCCAAATGCAGAACTCAGAGGTATTTCTGGCTTTTAAGTATCCTATCCTTCGGTGTATTTCTGTGTTCCCCTGGAATATCCATGACTCCTTCCTGCTGTTGATGTGTGTTGGCAGGACAGACCTCAGTGCATGTGCCTCCTATTTGACTGACTTTGGGCACAGACATTTCTGAGAAATAATTTATCTTTGTAGATTTTTATAAAGCACATTATATCTTTAAGCTGTTATACCATTTAGTGTTTAAAAAACACTGGTTTAAGTGAATTTGACTGTTGATGTTACTTCTAGCACTATCAGATGAGAGCAAAGCTGACAGTCCATGGGGACTACCATGCTGGCTTTAAAGTTATGCTGCCTGCTGGCTTACTTGAGCTGCAGACCTGCCACACCATTCTAGTGGGATAGAATGATGTGAGAGGAGAACAAAGGCTAATTAAAGCAATAGATTTTCCTCTTTTGGAGGCATGAAAAGAGTTTATTATATTTCCTCTTTCCATTGCATTTTATGCAAGAGTCAAGCATGAATTATAAGAATTACAGACCTAAAAATGTCTAAGTTTCAACCCTGTAGTAAACTCACTCGGATTTTATGCAGAGCAATGTCCAGTGGTAGTTTACTTGTTAATATACAGTACTCTACTTTATTTGTGAAAATCGGTGTTGGGTTTTAAAACATTGTTTAAAACATTTATCACAGTTATTAATAAAACAGCAGATTCTCTTATGATAGCAGATACATTCTGGGAAAAGATTCTAGTCCCATCAATGTCCTTGGCACAAAATGAAGATTTTTTATTCTATTTCATTCAGCCAAGTGGACTTTGCTAAAGGGTTCTCCCAAGCACAGTTACAGACCTTATGGTCAGTTCTTGACCATTTAATAAAAAGTGTATTTTAATATTTATAATAGAATAATATAGTCATTTCCCTAAGTTTACTTTCCTGAAATATGTTAAGAACTTTCTACTTGTGAGTCCTCATATTATAAACTGAGGTGTTTTCATTATTAGTTCTGGTAGGTATTTCCTGTGCAGAGAGTCACATATCAAATATAATTCAAAGTGTAATTAACTTTTTAATATTGAATTTATAATCCTTCATTAGTTTGCATAGTAATACAAATTTGGTTTAATAATTAATTTAACTGAATTGGTGAATTTATTGTGATAGATGCTTATATAATGCCAGCGTTGTAAAAAGAATTTTCTGATCCCTGGAGTAAAATTTCTGTTTTCTACCCATGGCATATGGTTCTCCTTTTTGCAGTGTTGTGTTTTGTGTTACACTGTGCTATAATTATCTGCATAATTTACCTCTATGCTACTTGAAAATGGTATGCATTCAACATTGTTTCATAAATACACAAGAAAATGTTGAAATGAAACAGTGGTAAGGACCACTTAGATAAATTCAGTACAACATACAAAAGTGCCATTGCAACATGCAAGCCACAGGCTGAGTTTCATCTGCATGTTTATGCAGAGAACATTTGGATTCAGATTAATGGATTCTTACACTCTCCGAAACAAAAAATAGATAAATGAATTAATGAATAAATACTGAGATATGTGTATTTTCAGTAGCCTATCAAAATTTCAAATATTAATCTTGAGAAACTTACTCATGGTCATTTTAAAAGCAGGGAGTAGAAGAGAGATAGTAAAAGCAGCTGTTGCTGAAGGAAGAAAAATGTGGCATGCTGGCACTACATTTGCTCCTTTGAATATAATGTGATTTCAGGTTAAGCAAAAGCTGATTATCTCTTTTATATCTTTTTTTGTTGCTACTTGTCATACACACATGCAAGCTGTTGTTGGAAATTTTGTTCTTAAATTGATGCAAACAAGGTACTTCATTACAGATCCACTTACAATAAATTTGTTTCTTAGACTTTCAAGAGGGAGATAAAAACAAAAGAACCTGTTGTCAGGAGTGCACTTGAGACTGTGCGAATCTTCCTCGCTGAGCAGCCTGTGGAGGGACTGGAGAAGATCGGCCCAGAAACAAGAGGTAATTGAAGAAAGAACAGGGTGATAACACATTGCTGGAAAGATCAGTGATGATCAGCGATGATTAAATAAATTCTGCCAGCCGCTCTGAAAGCATTCCTTTTACACTCCAAGCTGAATGCCAGTATTCAGAAACTAAGCTAAAAATACAGATGAAAGCAAGCCTTAGCAATCCCTCTGAACACTGTGGTACTAAATGGACATGCATATTTATAAGCAGATTTTGAAACTGCCTTTAAACCTTCAGGACCTGTCTATAACTATAGGCCCATTTGAGGTCTCAAAGCTGCAATTTAAGCTAAAATTCACCTTGTAGTCTCAATACTACAGAAGCTCACAAATCCACTCAATTGCAGCAAAAGCTTCACAGTGATTAATATTTATCTATGTGCAGAAATATTGTGCTGAATCAGGACACTGCTGATAAACTTTTAGCTATACCTTGCATGATTCAAAATGCCTTTAAGTACTTAAATGCGTATTTTGTTGATCTTTATGGTGTCAAGATTTAAAGTTTTTATGACATTTGCAAACAAGAATACATTAATAAAACAAATTTTACAGGTGCATTTGGTTATGAATAGTTTCTCACTGAGGTTTGAAGTTTTGCAGGTGGCAACTGCTTTAGTTCTAAGGCAGAATATGTCTTAAGAGCCTCTTAATTTTCACATTTAGATCTGTCACCTGAGGAAAGAGCCCACCATGTCACTAAACTTCTCCAAAGGCAAGCAGATGAGGTCAGAACTGAGTGGGATAAGCTGAATGTGCAGTCTGCTGATTGGCAAAAGAAGATAGATGATGCTCTTGAAAGACTGCAGGCCCTTCAAGAGGCAATGGATGAACTGGATCTGAAACTACGCCAGGCTGAAGCATTCAAGGGATCCTGGCAGCCAGTGGGGGATCTGCTAATTGACTCTCTGCAGGATCACTTAGAAAAAGTCAAGGTATGTGTCAGTATATCAGTATTTCTGCGTATAAAACTGTTCATTGCATGAATCCCTAGATCAGGAATTATCTTGTAGAATGAGAAATTGATAGCTTTGTACCACAGTGATTTATATTAAAAAGCACATATAAAGAGTTTTATAACTTCAGCAATTAAAATACAATTGAATGAGTGTTGAGAATGTATATTGCTGACATGGGTAAAAGCACCACGTAAATGTGTAAAAATCCTCAACACACTCACTGTTAATTCAAGAGATGCAGAGTTAAAAGTTAAAGAAAGCAAAATGAAGTAGATAGGGGAATATATGATAAAAGTATATAAAATTAATTTTGTTCTTTATTATACTTTTTAAGGTATGATGACTGCATTATTGTGTTTATACTTGTAGAATAGGTTTTAAATAATTTAAAATATGTGGGTTTATTGGTTGTTTTATTTGCTATCTGTCTTTTTTGATAATTAGGCTTCATAACTAAAGATAGTCTAAAAAAAAAAGCTGCAGCCCTGGAAAACCTGTCATTATTTTCTATAACTTAATGCCTATCTTCTTTCAAGGGTTGTTTCATAAAATCATTGCTTATTGAGAAACTCAGGCAGACTTGTCCTCTTTCAGCTTGACTGCCATGGCCAGATTTGATAAATACTACAGGATTCCTTCAGCTAGAGCACAATAGAGGCAGTTGCCATTTTGATAAGAACAAAGTGCCTCTGTTTCAGTCGCATAAATGGGAATCATCAGTCATTTTGAAAGAGACCTGAGCTAACTGTTATTTTCTCTAGTAGAACACTAGGATCTAAGAAAGAGGAAATAGAATGACTAATGGCAAGAAAAGAATGCCTTTAAAAATCAAATGTAGTTTATTAAAATAGAAGCCCTTGAATTTTAATCACACAGAAAGTTTAATGAGTATCCTATACAAATACTATACAAGAACAAATGAAATACTTGTTAGCTGTTGAACAGCTAGCTGCAAAATTTGTTTATCTTCATTTAAATTCATAAATGAACAGAAGAGATCTACTTATAAATTCCCAGAAAGTGCTATTACAGCCATAGGCAGGTTTTTTCATAAGTTTTGAGGAAGGTATTCTGAACAGAAAGACTGAATCTCTGATATTACAGGAAAACAAAGACAGGTGGCTTGATTCTAAACTGTGACCAGAAATGTTGAATCCATAATTATAGTTCTGAGTCCTATTATGGTTTAAAAAATCTGTCCTAGATAACATAATGAATGTCTTATTAATTGATTCACTTAAAGGTTAAATACTTTTCCTTTGCAAATGTTTCAATTAAAAATTAAATTTGTTGAATAAGACAACAAATGTAGCCTTCAGTTAAAAGTTGTTAGTGAACAATAAGATTTTTTCTTTAGAAATTATATTTTCAGCCAAACATTATCAAATTGATATATTATACGTCTCACCCTTGCTCTGGTTTTTATAGTGTGTATTACAATGACTAGTGATATTACACTGTGAGGAACAGTACTTATTTCTCTCTATACATCTAAGAACCCCAAGCACCTTCTGAGCAGATCTTCAAAATGTTGGTCATATGTGATTGCATTTCTTGCAAATCCTTCTCCTAACTATGATCACAGTAGCTTTCCCAAACCTAAGTTGATTAATAACTTACTAGGGAATATGTTTAACCTAGTGCTATTTGTCACTGTTCTCTTTAGTTATAGTTGCTGGAGCTCTTAAGGTCATGGTATAACATTGAACTCACACAAAATATTTATTATTAATAATGGATTATTATTAATAATGTTATAATAATAATAATAATAATAATGGATTATTTTTATTACAGATCTTTGGTCTGTATTAATGTTCATCTCTGATTGTGAGGACAAAATAGTTTCACACATCCACCCCAAAGGATACATACTAGACTACAGATGATCTATAATCAAAATATTCTTCAGACTTCTCTGATGTCATCTGTTATTCTCCCTTTTTTCTTCTCTCATATGAATGATCTTATCTACAGACTGAAATATAACTTACTCTCATAACACACATTCTCTGTCCCTTCCAATCATACATTTCTGTCCAGTAAAATACAAACCACCATTTAATTCTTTTAAATTCAGTTCAAGCACAAATGAATCTATGTCCCCTCATACCATCGCCTGATCAGTTTGATTGTACCTGAGATCATTTTTTAGACATGGCCTATGATTTCTACTCCTCTCTGCAGCAAATTCAACAATGCTCTCCTCTTGCAATCACTAATGAAATTTTCTCCTTTTCATCAGAATGCCTGGAACTGTTAGGGTCTCATGAGACCACCATTCTGTTTTTATGTTAAGCTCTTCCTGGTATGTAATTGATTTGGAATCATGGCTTCCTCATCCATTTGCTGTCTTATTCAAAGACCTATTCCAGGAACTGGCAGTAGAACCACTTTGCCTCTCTTTCTTCCCCAGACTCTCCTTTGCTCCATGCCATCCAAAACCTTGATAATGGTCATGATAGTAGCATGCAACAATCATTACATGTCATGCTGATACCTTCTCGCTGTTTTGTCATCTGTCTGTAGACACCTGCTGAAAATAGTAATAGGAATTATTACCCATAGGAAGTTTCAGATTTTTATACTTTACACTCTGAATTTTTTTTTTTTAAACTAATAGTCATTATTTTGGGATGTTGTGCACAGAATTTTGTGACTGGGGAGGCAGTTTTAACAGTGTGGTTTATCTGTTGCTAAAGGTAGTTCCCAACACACTTAGGAGAGCACAGTGAAAAGCACTTTCTTATGCCAGTGATGTTTTGCAATACCACTAGTGACATATAAATGGTTCAGTTTTCTGTCATGCACAACGCTGTGAGGGAACAGCAGAGCCTCTAGACTCCATGGAGTATATAAATACTTTCTGATTTTTTTCTTTTTTAACCACTGTAAAAAAAAAAAAATCAAGAACAGGCAGAAGTTCAAAGCAGAAGTGCATGTCTTAAAAGCACATGCCAAATAAAAGCTGAATTGTACAGACCTATTTTAAATTAACTCCATTCTGCTATACGATAATTTGTTCTCCTTCACTGTCACATAAAGAGGGCACCTTGACTCAGTATGATGATTGATAACTGTAAAAAGCAGAACAGAATTTAGTGACATAAGTCTTGTATTTTCCTGTAAAGAATTTTCATTAAAGTCTTAGTCTTCTCCTTAAGAATTGGTGCTTCTTGAAGATTTGCTTTTATAGTTACTAGTAAAGCAGTTACATGAACTTTGCATATAGATTATGGATTTTAATATATTTAATGTAACAAGGGTATTCACAAAGGCAGCAAGTATGCTTTTAAATTTTTTTTCACAGCCTATTTACAATTTTTTGCTTGAATTATAAGCTGCTTATTTCAAACTTTCTTCAGCATCATTGACAGTTGTTACCAATTGTATGTCTCTGACAAATGTTCACTGGAAAATGTCAACCTGAAACTTATTTCCTATTTGTAAGCTGAGCAGAGTTTGCAGTTAGACATCGATCAGAATTCAACTTCTCACTGATTTACTCATCATCTACTCCAAAATGACTTTCTGTAGGGACTGGGGACAATCATTTTGTCCCTAGTCATCTTTTCTCAAAATAAGACAAAAAGTAAGGCAACACCTTAAGATAATTGGCTGCATTTCAGTTGTGTTCATATGTGGCTATAAAAAGTAAATAAATAGAATTGGCAAGGTTAAAACGCCATATTATTACAAACATCTTAATACTAAACCAGCAATCTCAATTACTGAATGATGAATGGGGATAGGTAGATCATTTAAATACTAATAATTAAGAAAAAGCCTTATATTCTTCTGTAGTTCATTTTGGTATTGTTCTGCTACTGCTATGCTGAAAAGAGGTATTTAAGAAAAGTGGATTCTTACAGTGGTATTATGAGGGAACTGTGCTGAGAGTTGTCTATGATGGAGATTCTGACAGAAAAGTGAGTTATTGCATTTCTAATTTGTATTCTCATTCCAAATGATTTGAAATGCCTAGGTTACTGATCATTTCCTATCCTTCCTGAAAAAAAAAGAATTATTTTTTATAAGGAATTATTAGGGGTCACATATAGGAAAATTAATGAATGACATCTAAAAGCAAGCCAATAGTCCACATTCATCCCCTCTTAGCAATGGGGATGTGTGATGGAGACCAGTTTTAAATAGATCAATAGAATCTATGCCAGAAATAATTACCTGGAAGATGTATTGAACAACCAGAATCTGCAACCAGCTAGATAGCAACAGTAGTACTAGATCCATGTTAAAGCAAATTGTGGACAGATTGACTATTCTGTTAATTTTTTGCTAACATAAAATTAAGCTAGGCACTGAATTAAGCTAGCAGAGTTCATGCAGTTCAGTCTGTAAAGTAAAATGACATTACACATACATCAACTTCTGAGATCTTTTTAATTCTCTTTCTTTACTGATAGACTTTATGTTACTTAGAAAAAAATGCAAAAATCCCAAACCAACAATAAAAGACAATATTTGTTTTTAGTATGGATATCTGAATTTATACACACAGCAAATTATTGCTACTTGAAAGTAAGTTAACTGGTAAATATACTGGTAAATATACTGCCTGGTATACTGAACAAACTTATTTTTGTAATTTGCTCACATTGCCCTAGATAACTCCCTACATTATTCCAAGACCAACTCCTTCTTTTTTGCTTCAAATTTCTATCATGTGTAATCACCTTTTTTTTCCATGTGCAACATTGATTGTTTTCTCTGATGTTACAGAAATTTGAGGAAAAAATTTCTATTTAGCAGAGTTTTAAGTAAGCAAGTCTACAGAAGAAAGTGACCCTAAACTATTGTTTCAGCAGTTTCAGTACTCATAGACTTGGATGCATTTTGGTAATGTACAGGCATTACTCCCCACCATAGCTGCACTCCTTATTATTCTTAGTTTTAAAAACCCCAAAAATACTAAAGCATTCCATGTGCAGAATTTTAGACTATAAACTGTGATTTAATTAAGTGTTTTTAAATTGTTTGTACAATTAAAAGATGACAGCACCCATTGGTTCATAGTTGAATAGGAAACTATTTGCCTGCAGTGCAGGAGATGGAAGTATTAATGTTTTCTTCAGACTACAACTGAAGTAATTACTGTTACAAATGCTTCTGAAGTTTGCCATTTCATACATGTGTCATTCTGCCATAGAATCATACAATAGTTAATTATGTTATTTTCTTAAACTACTTCGAAATGCATGTACATTTTTCCAGTTTAATTTGAAGCCAGCTGTTACCACCAGAGTATAATCAATCTGAATTAAATTGTCCTGTTTCCTTTACTAAGTTTCTTAATAAGTTTTGTAGTGGACCGTGTGACTTTGAAAACTGTTTTATATAGAACAGCCATTTCCTCCTAATTCATTTTCCAGCTTTCCAAAACCTAAAAAATTGTCCCTAAGAGAATTAGAGATGATCTTTATAAACAGATTTTGTATGTGTAAAATATTTGTATTTTACAGATTGTTCCAAGATACTATAAAAGGAGGAGATGATCTAATGGCATACTAGAGGACTTTGAGCTTTTAAATATAAATATGGTCCATAAAACCAGAATTTACAAAATATCAACTCTTCATCAGCTGTTTTACTGCTAATATAAACTAAAACAATGATAGAGTACATAAGAAACAGTATTTTCAAATAAACCAAAATCTTACTGAAATTCACTGGAACACTGCACCATCCCACAGATGTTCTGATTTTACATAATATTCTTGTGAATTTAAAAATTTATGAGGTTTGCTATAATGAAAGAAATAGTTGAAGTTTGTTCAATTTGTTCATTGGTCAACTTTCAGGGAGTTGTTATAGATCAAAGACAGTTCAGCTAACCACTGTACCTAATTGGTGACACCCTGGTGTGTTGTTTTTACCTTTTTTAAAATGCATTTTTATACAATAGAGAATTTGGTAAGGTTGTTTGGTTGTCACTGTTGAGGGCCAGTTTAATTTCCTAAGGTTTGTCTTTGTTTAATTTCCTAACTCAATGTCAATATGAAATTGAGTTAAAAACCATGGAGTGTTTCATCATGTATTTGTACCAGCTGATTTTAGTTCTGCTATGCTTCTTAGCCTGGAGGAGATGAAAGTTACTCAGTTATGTCCTGTGGTCTCTTAATCTCATTTTAACAGTTTATGAATCAATTTATTTTCTCACATAAAAAGAAATATATTCACAAGTGGTTATTTAACCTGTAATAATCATGTATTTGCTATGGATACAAATTTAATCTAAAAGTCTCATCTACCTTATGTTGTTGTTCTGTAATCAGCAAGATAACATTGGGGAGTTTGTCATGGCAATAACTAGGGCAATAACCTACATCTAAGCCCATTTTAAATTCCTGAAGCAAGCCATCATTCCCTCTGCTGACTTCTTTTGCAATAAGTTATACATTTTTGATCTCAGATGCTACTACTGTAATTATAGTGAACTTTTTACAGAGAAAACTAGATTACGTAAGTTTTTTGTCTATATCAAGCTATCTATTTTAAAGGAGAATGCAAAATCTTTTTTTTTAACATAGTAATAGGAAGAAAATTATAAGCAGGCAGAGAAATGAAATCTTAGTCTTTTAAAATTAAGGCTGCTCTTGACCATACTTCCTATTGGGAAACAGTGGCATAATTGTGATACAGGAACAATAACATTCCTCTGCTAACAAAGAACAAACAAAAATGGGTATTCTTTAACTAACTTTTTGGACAATCACAACAACTAGTGTGACAAGCAGCTTCTTATAGACTATTTTTCAGAAAAACAAGCACCTGGCAAAGAGCAGCACCAGATTTAACCCAATTTGTATGAGATTTGTGTTAACTGTATTAACACAGTTATTAATAGAACATGCTAGCTATTTTCCCTTTGATTAAGGACCTTTGGGCTAAAGAATACATATAACTTTTCACTGACAGCAAGTGAAGGAAAATTCCTGAACTTTCAAGAAGAGAAAAGGTGACCAGTAAAAATGGAAATCTTTTCTACCTCCAACCCAGTTTGGTAGAACATGCTATTATTAGATAACAGATTTCATTTAGAGCCAAATTTTTCCTTGTATGAACTCACCCTGCTGATTTCAGTGGGAGTTCAACATGCACATCTGTAGGCAGAATTTGACTTTTTAAGTATTGGCAATCTCTGATCTTGGTTTCTGATAGCCTGCTGAGAGAACTGACTAATACACGTATAAAGACTTGTCTGTCTTTTTATGCCTCTGAAGTTCAGAATTGAGGTCAGACCAGAACATTTGTCAGAGATTGCTCTTTATCAGTTCATCAGAAATAAGAATAGGACTTGAGCTTTTAGAAGGAGAATTAAACATTAATATTTTAAGTACCTAAGTGGTATGGTTATTGCAGGGACTCTAGCATTTAGCATGGTTTTTTATTTTAAGTTTGCCATATAAATGCAGCACGCATAGATATTAGTCTGGTGATGAAGTATTAACATTCCCAGACATGACATTAAATCAAAGATGCTCTTGAACTGGTTTAGTTCTATTCAAAAGCCTTCTTTTTCTTATAACCTGGAAATGTAAATATTTAGCCAAGGGGGAAAAAAGTACGATGAAAGTAACACATTTTTTCCTACCAGGGGACCATTTTATCCAGCCTTTTCTAAATGAGTGTGGCACAGGGAGGTGAGTGGCTGAAGTGAGCAAAAGTATATCTAAGGAGTATTTATAAAAGAAATCTGATCTACTATATGTAGTCTGCTATTGAAACATTTCTCTGTGAAGGAAAAGGACATACCAGAAGTGAATATATATAAGCAGAGACATGGATGTTCAGTGAGACATGACAGCATGGCAAAGGGAGGAGTACTAGAAATGAATTTTAATGTTGTTTGTTTCTGTGAGGAGGCAATTTTTTTTCCATGAAATCTGCCAGTATTCTGTTTCTAATGAAATTTTTTCTTAAAACATTGACAAAATACATTCCTGGGAACTATCAAGTGTGCAGATTCTGTAATGATAATGTTTCTGTGACATGGGCAAATCAATGAGCAAAGTAAAATCAATTTATCAAGCTCCTGTGCTGGTACACAGTAATTATTTAGGGACCGCTTGATGTAGAGAGTGCAATGAATGTTAGATTGCCTGGAATGTTTATCAGCGACCCATTGCGTTACACTTTTCTCATTTTAATCTTTATATATTTAAATCCTAATGGAGTTTTATTTCAATTTTTTGTCCAAGATTAACCCATAATAAAACCTTGTAATTTCTACTTAGCACCTTCATAGTGCTTCTCATGTTCCAGGTTGTACGAGTTAATCTCATCTTTCTGAGACTGCAATAGAAGTATTATACCCAGTTTACAAATAGGGCAATTGAATTAGTGAAACTAATTTGTCCAGACAGCAATGCCACTCAAATTATTCTTATTCTCTTTCTATTTTACCTGCAAATTCTTTTATTTTAGTTGGGTTCAATTATTCAGAGGATTAAGAATGACAATTTTCATTGGTCTCAGCAGGAGCCACAGCTGCTCATTTCAAAGAGCCATGGCCTCCTCTCCCTTGAGACATGGCAGGGCAGCCTGCCAGCCACCCAGAAGGATTTCAACCTTAGTGCCTCTGAAGGTGGGCACTACTCATGGCATTTTCCCAGCCTATGTCTTGTGCTGTTATAAAAACTCTAGACCTGTTTAATTTTTTAAGTTTTATTTAAGTTTCCTTTTCAGCATTTTATTTTAATATTCTTTCTTCCTACATTATCTTAAAAAGTAAATAATTCTCACTCGTGGTTTGCTAAAATCTACTGTTAGAACTGAATCCCCTTGTTTGGCATTGCTGGGGGATGTTCTTATTAGATGTAAGATGTCTAAAAGTTTACACCTCAAGAAGTGGGCTCATGGGAACCTCATGAGAGTTGACAACACCAAGTGCAAGGTGCTGTACCTGGGTCAGGGCCACCCCTGCTATCAATCCAGGCTGGGGGATGAACAGATCAGGAGCAGCCCTGCTGAGAAGGACTTGGGGATGCTGGTGGATGAGGCTGGACATGACTGAGCCATATGCACTCACAGCCCAGAACCCAACCATGTCCTGGGCTGCATCCAAGGCAGTGTGGCCAGCAGGTTAAGGGAGGCGATTCTGCCCCTCTGTTCTGCTCTGGTGAGACCCCACCTGCAGTGCTGTGTCCAGCCCTGGGGTCCCCGGCACAGGAAACACATGGACCTGTTGGAGCAAGTCCGGAGGAGGCCACCAGGATGATTCGAGGGATTGAGCACCTACATCCCTCTAATCACCACTTTCAGCACAGAGGAAAGGCTGAGAGAATTGGGATTGTTCATTCCAGAAAAGAGAAGACTTTGGGGTGACCTAATTTCGGCCTTACAGTTCCTGATAGGAGCCTACAAGAAACATGGAGGGGGACTTTTTACAGGAGCATATAGTGATAGGACAAGGGGGGAATGGCTTCAGACTGAAAGAGAGTAAGTTAAGATTAGATATTAGGAAGAAATTCTTTACTACAAGGGTGGTGAGACACTGGAACAGTTTGCCCAGAAAAGTTGTGGATGCCCTATCTCTGGAAGTGTTAAAGACCAGGTTGGATGGAGCTCTCGACAGCTTGGTCTAGTGGAAGGTGTCCCTGCCCATGGCAGGGGGGTTGGAACTAGATGATCTTTAAGGTCCCTTCCAACCCAAGCCATTCTATGATTCTGTGTTGACTTGGGGTTTCATCCACGCCCACTCCACACACATCATACAGTGGTGGTGAAAAGGTGGAGATGGGAACTTCAATATTAATTCAAGAGCTGGAACACAGAGCTTCCAACAAAACGGTTAACAGTCCATCTGACCTGCATTCTTACGGATGTTAGAGACTGGATGGATTGTAATGACTCCTTTTGGTCTTAGGCTCTATGAAAAACTTTATTCCTCTTGCTAGAGGTAGTAATTATCAACTTTATGAGGCTAAACGTTATGAAATACTTACAGGGTAAATTTAAAGACTTGAAAGGAGAAAATAAAGGTTTCTTTAAAATTAAAATAAAGATTTCTATACTTTTTGTTAGAAAAGACAGTTTCTGAAGCTTCTTATTTTAATTGTTTAATATTGGTTGAGTGTCAGAATACAGTCTGGGTCTCAGTAGGGTCTAACCTAAGCTTATGTATGGCCATGCAAAGAATCCATATTTTCCCTCCTGAGCTACAGGATCTGCCTGCTGACCTCTGGAAGCTTGAGGTGTTTTGTAATATTATGATGCAGCTGTTGTAATCTTTCTGGTTTAAACGTCTTTCTCTATATTTGCCTTTAAAATGCCAAGCTCATTTACAGCACAACAGAGATTTACTTTGTAGCAATGGTTTTCTGAGGACGAGGAGAATTTCTGTGAGTCTCTATTACCTAAAAAAGCTTTTGGTAATGAACACAGGTTATTATTCAATGTTTTATATTTGTATATATCTAATATACATTGTTCACAAGATGACTAATAGTGTGTTATTAATGGTTTAAAACCAGTTTTGACTGAGGCTACAACCTAAGCATATGTATCTTTTTAAGTGCTTTTAGCTTTAATTATGCTGAATTAAACCATACTAAAGGAAAAATTTCCTTTGCAAAAATTCCTTTATATTTTCTATGTCCATTGTGTAGTGGGTGCTAGACTTTCAGATTACGCTTTAGACCTTCAAGTTACTTACAGTTCCTAGGCACTTCATCACTTCTTGGTTGCAAAGTAACTGAGATTATGTGGAAAAATTGGTGTTGAACTGTTTATGGCATTTCAGCAGTGATGGTCTCTGTCATGACAGGGGGTGGTGGTGCAGAACAACTCTAACCACATGTTCTTGTAGAGAGAATTACAAGCTAAATTTGCTCTTTTACTTTTCCCCTTCCATAGATTAGAACACAATTTCAGAGTAAGTGACAAGGCAGTAGCATATGTTGCATCTGTTCAGGGATCATAAAACTGCATATCAGCTGTTGGTGATTGATAGATAGATAGATAGATAGATAGATAGATAGATAGATAGATAGATAGATAGATAGATAGATAGATAGATAGATAAAAAATTATAGTAACCAAGTTTCAGGATAAGTGCACCTATTTATTAATATGTTTCTGGTTATTAAATTAGACATTCTAATAAATAAATATTTTCCCCTAGATATAAATTTTTTTCCCATCTAAGTTTTTTCCTTTGATAGTTCAGAAAAGAAGAAAATTAATACCTGGCATTGGTTCATTTTTCATTTTTCCTATTCAAATTTTAATATCCTTATTTTTAAGGAAATACTGAATGAGTCTTCCAAATTGCAGGAAATAACATTTGAAAAATGTAGTGTTTTACTGATTCAGAAGTACGGAATTCAGAATGGGATAGGACTTAAAGGGAATTTGATTTTCCTTCTCCCCTGATATTTTCTGTTTGAACTATTTTTATTCCAGAAGAGGATTTATATTCTACTCTACTGCACTCTTGCTTGGTCATTTCTAAGTTTATAAAAATATATAGGATGGAAAATCAAATCAGCTGAAATCCATTTTGTTTCAACACCGCCTGTCCCCAGGAGCACTAGAATCAAATAAAAATACAGGGTGAGTTTAAAGGGAAGCTAAGTGTAGCATATTGAACTAGCAGCTGACAATCCGAGGTTTCAATGAAATTTGAATGAGAATACACTAAACCCATCAGAGAAGAAACCAACTCAGTTTGAGTGAAAAAGATGGAGACTGTTAACCTGTCCTGGGACAATTCAACCCTGTGCAGTTTTAAATATAAAATCGGAAGATATGCTCTGGCCCGTGAACAGTTCAGCAGTTGGACACTAAGTGAGCTGAAGTACAGAAATGTCAGTGCTGGGAACCTGCTGTGGCCCAGGTGTAGGGCAACCACTCACCTTGCTGTGCAAATGGATCCTGCTCTCATTTAGCTGCAGCTGCTGCTGGTATAAAAACTCCTGACAACAGAAATTCATCTGACACAGGAGAACTTTTCTTCCTAAGTCACTTCATATTTTCTTCACAGCGCCAGATGTTCTTTTCTGTCTCTTGCACTGGTTATGAGAATTGAGGTTTAACATAAGCCAGTGCTAGCGGGAGTCTCTTCTATATGAGGGAATTCTTCAAGAAAATATCAGGCTGGCATGAGGCCACCACCTTATATAAGTGCTGCTCACAGACCAGGGAGACAGACTTTTTTCTCTGTAGGCACAGTTGGCCTTTTCTTGAAATCTGCTTCATATTAAGTGTCAGAAATATCCACAATGGAACATATAGGGGGATGGACTTTTCATGATCATAATTCTGGTCATACCAAAGTCCTGATGAGATGCAGCCACAAGTGCTGACTGAGTTGAGAGATGTTACTGAGAGGCCACTATCAGTTGTCTTTGAAAGTCATGGCAGCAGGGAGGCATTCTTGCATCCTGGAAGAGAACAAGTGTCACTCTCATCTTCAAGGACAGGAAGAAGGACACAGGGACCTACAGGTCAGTCAGCCTCACCTCAACCCCTGGCAAGGTGATGGAGCAACTAATCTTTGAAATCATCTCCAGGCACATGAAGGACAAGACAGTTCTATTGGAGGCAAGTCATAAGTGGGGTATATTTTTGGTTGATACTGGGTCAGTATAATTTGGCATCTGCATTAATGAACTGTTACCTGGGACAAAGCTCACCCTCAGTAATTTCACAGTCAATGCAAAAGTGGGAGGAACAGCTAATACAGTGGATGGTTGTGCTGCCATTCAATTCGACCTTGACAGAATGAAAAATTACATTGAAAGGAATCTCATGAAGTTCAACAAGCAGGAAGGCCATGTCCTGTGTCCTGGGAGAAAGAACCCCAGGTAACAGTACACACTTGAGACCAGCTGGCCAGAAAGCAATTCTGCAGAGAAGAGCTTTGGGGTTCTGGTAGACAAAAAGCTGACTGTAAGCCAGAAACACACCCTCATGGCAAAGAAGACCAACAGCACCCTGGGGTGCATTAGTCAGAACATTGCCAGCAAGTTGAGGGAGGGGATCCTTCCTCTCTGCTCAGCCCTGGTGAGGCCAAATCTGGAGTGCTGGGTCCAGTTCTGGGCTCCTTGGTGCAAGAGGGATGTGGACTTCACTGGAAGAAGTCCAGTGCAAGTCCACAAATATAGTTACAGGACTGAAGCATCTTTTCTGTGAGGAGAGGCTGAGGGAACTGGGACAGCTCAGCCTTGAGACTCAAGGCAGCTAAGGATCTTATCAGTGTGTATAAATTCCTGATAGGAGGGAATGAAGAGGAGAAAGCTGGACTCTTTTCAGTACTGTCCACTGGCAGAATGGGCACAAATTAAACCCTGTGAAATTCCTTCTAAATATGAACACTTAGTGTTCAAACACCAGCACAGGTTGCCTAGAGAAGTGGTGGAGTCTCCATCCTTGAAGATATTCAAAATCTGACTGGACACAGTCCTGGACAACCTGCATCTCACCAGCCTTGCTCTGAGCAGAGGGGCTGGGCTAGATGATCTCAAGAGGTGCCTTCCAGCTTCAGCCAGTCTGTGATTCTGTGTTTCTGCAGCAGCACTGTTAACCCTGTTTTAAGTTCTGGATCTGGTACTTGATTTGTTACTTCCTTTTAGAGAAAATTAGCCTTACTAGTATGTTCAAATGAAATGACATGCTCTAGTAAGTGATTACATTTTCCTAGGCTATAACCTCTCTACAAAATCATCAATAAATAAAGTCATATTACCCACCCACAAAACTAGGAGACTGATGACAAACCAATTATCTAATTACTCATTAGTCTTTTCTACTTAGAATTTTTATTAATTTTTACATCATATTTTTCAGGACAGTTTAGAGTTTTGTGAAAGTGAAAACATTCTTTTTAGTGCTTACCTTTGCAATGATTTTCAGTAGAAATACAAAAAATATTTAGAAACATTTATGCAATTAATCACTAATAGCAGTAAGAAATTTGTGTTCTAGCCTTGTACATGTCCAAGCTTGCATGTTCTTGACAAGTTTATTAGGAAGTGAAAAACATTTAATTTCTAAATAGAGATGCTATAATGTTTAGTCCTATATAAAATTTAGATATGAACTGCATAAATAGTAAATACCATTGCTGGAAAACTAGAGATGATTTGTCATGATTTTCAAATTATTTGAATTTTTTTCCTTCCCTTTTAAAAGGCTAATAAAAAATGTTTTAAATTCCTTGGGTTTAGGCTTGTAAAAGTGAAAGTTAGTGAAAGAGGATACTATCCAACAAAGTCTTGGATTTATAACCTCTGGGAGAAACTAACTTTGGGATCAATTTTAACTTCAAGTGTTGTGCTCTAAATAAACTTACATAGTGTTCAAATCGAAGGCTGATGAAGTTATAATTGCTAGTCCATACAATCTGAGGGGAAAAAGGTTAGAGATTATGCCAAATTACCTTTAACATCTCAGGCAGACATTATGCCTGTTTCATCTATAACCAAATAGAGACTCATTTCCAGAAGCTATTGTTGGACATTTAAATTATTTAATGGATTGGGGAAATGAACTTTAAAGTCTCCTTTAACTTCTCATTCCAGCAAGAGAAGGGTATTGCAATATATGTTCTGTGAGGTTCATGGTCACTTCTCCCATGAGTATGGGTAACACTAATAAGTCTTTGTGTGTTCAGGATGACTGAGAACAATACAACTGGGAAACAATATTCCACTATAGTGGTACAGTAATTGTTCATACGTGGTCTCACAGAGATTTTTCTAAACTTGTAAACATAAGTCCAAGTGTTGTTAAGGCACATGAGGGACAAAATAACATCAAAAAATGAATACGGTCCCAAGCTATTTTTCACTTCAGAAATATTTTCAGATAGGTAGGAGCCAATAGGAATACTGACTGTATTTTAAATCATAATTGAAAAGCTTAATTCCTTGTTTTAATTCTGGGATTGAACAAATGCATAGCAATTGCAAGTAAATCATTATTAGATGATGCCTGTTTATTGAAAACAATTTTTAAGACAAATACAGCCCAACACAATTTCAGTACACTACTGAGGTGTACATAAGAATATATGACTTTGTATGTGAGTGCTGTTAATGCCCTTTTGTCAGTGTGGTTGGTGCTAAGCAACAATGATTGCATACTCTCAATACAGCTGCATAATTGCTATTTGTTCTGACAAGGCACTGAGATTGTCTCCTGTGGACTACATCTAAACATAAATAGTGGGTATTGGGATCAGTAGGAATAAGTACAGTAACAGTAAAAAAATCAATTTTAATGACCTACTGACATTTTACGGTAGCAAACAATAAATAAAAAACAGCCTGCATTTTAATTTTTCTGTGTGCATAAGGAATAGGTACTTTTCTGAAAATACACTTCCTATTCAGGGTGTATTTTCCAAATGGCATAATGGGATTTAGTCACACTATTCCATTAACATCAGTGAGCTGGAAGTTACAGGCACTTGATGTGATTTCGGTTGGATTCCTGAACTCTGTGTTTGACTTGTTAGCAAGCTATTGCACGTGTGGTTGAGGGAGAGGGGGGTTAAGTGGAATATTGCATTTTAGTCAATGCTCCTTCCTGAACTTCATTATGAATTTTGCAATGGAAACTCCCTGAGGCTAGCAAAGTATATTGTTATTGAAATAAGCTTGTTTACTTTTTTTACTCTTCTACTCAAATGACATGAATTTCCTTTCAGATTTTATGGAACTGATTTATGAATCTTAAATAAAAACCCAAATTTTTCGTGGCATTGACAGAAGCCATTTCCTTTTGGTGATTCCTTAAAAAAAAAAGAGACATAGTTTTTTTATTTTATCTCTCTTCTGAACATTGAGCAGCCTTCCAAGGAGGAAGTCAGCATGTGTTAGGGTTTCCTAAATAAAAATAGGATAAAACCACCAGCGTAGCATGTGAAATATGGAAGAAAAGACATCTGAAAAAAACCTAATCATCAAATTTTCATTAATAGAGTTGGTATTCTGGAAAGGGGTGAGGGCTATCTGATAGCTTTACTACCTTGGAATAGGATATCCAAAGCACAAGCAAATTTAATGGAAAATATGCAGAAAAGGACTTGCAAATAATTTTGGGGGCTTAGCCTGCATCTGCTGAAATATGTTAGAAATTGGTCTGTAATTACAGACACTAACCTAAAATCCCTTTGGAATTGAAGTTCCAGCACTAAATAGAAAATACATAATGTTAAGAAACTCCAGGAGGATAACCAGTAGGGAAAAGATTTTACTTGGTACAGAGCACTGCAAGTTCAAAACATTTCTATCATAATGGGGATCATTATGAAATAAAGGTCAGCATCTCTGCAGGGACAAAAAATAACTCGAAAAATCCACCACAGCAATGTTCAGTTTTCAGAAAGTAAGCTACACACAAATGAGGAAGCCTGATGGAAAGAAACCAAAAGGACAAAGTCTGTGAAGACACTGGACACTAAGAACCAACCATTAGAATGGACTCATAAAGACCTAGAGAGATGGGGTGGCTAAAGAAAATAATAAAGAAAGCTATTTGGAGCAAAAATACAAAGAACAAAATGTCATGATTAAGAGCACCATATCACCAGAGGCAGATGAGTATTTGGTGAAGTGTTCTAATGGAAGTGTAAAATATCTGTATCTATTAACAGCATTTTCTTATTTAAAATTAGTTTTTTATGAGAAATGGAACAGGGCAAACATGGGGATAATTTTTAAATAGTGCATCTAGTCAGGCCTGTGGACCTACAGACCAGGAAATCTGGGAAGAATATACTGCAAAAAAGATAAGAGATTGTTCTGTAAAAGTAGATGTGCCTTTCATCTCCTAGTGTGCCTTGAAGGAAACATTAGCATACTGCTAAGGGGCTGTAGGCCATTTGGCATTCCCCAGGGATTTTAAGAAAGTCTTCCAGCAAAGAAACTAAGTTCTGGTGAGATAATAGAGATGGTCTTCATGTGGATAAATAAGCAGCTATCTGGTAATTTCCTGTAAAAAATGGAAAGTAAAAAGCACAGGTCAGTTTTCCCAGGAGATGATTGTGCTCCAAAAGGTCTACTCTGTGCAGCGTGTTACATAAATGAGCTGGAAAGAAAAATTATTAATGCATTAGCACATTTTGATGATACAAACCTATTGAAAGTACTTAAGGTGAGGACAGATTGCAAACAGCTATAGAAAAACTTCACAGTACTGACTGTCAGCAAAGTGATGGCAGATGAAATAAAGTGCTGATAAATCTCAAGCAAAACATGTGAAAAAAAGCTATCCCGAATTTATCCCAAACAGTAATGAGCTCTTTAGGCCTTTCAGCATTCCTTTAACACTCATGAAAGAGGTCTTGGAATCATAACATCCTCTGAAAACATCACATCAATACTCAGGACTGTTCATAGAGCCAAATGCAATGCTAAGAATTACTGAGAAAGCAGAAAATATCATGATGCCATAGTGCAAGTCCCTGTTGTACCTCTATCATATATATAGTACAAAGTGTTTTGGATCCCAACTATAAAAAAGATTATAGCAGATTAGATAAAAAGTAACCAAGGACAGAATAAATGGTGTCGGAGTGGGGCTCCTCTTATGTAATTTCTCATCTGTCAGGTAGCTGTCTGCATGTGAGCTGGTTGCCTAAGCTTGCAGTATAGTCAATAAAAATCTACCCATTTCTGTTGTAATTCAGAATGTGATTCATGCCATCTTATTGTGAAACCTTACATAATGTTCAGTTCCTGGTTTTGATTAGCTATTGAATATAAAGGAACCATGTGGTGAATTGCTCAGATGTTAATACCTTATAGATATCCACATGTAATCATATATATCCTGGTCTTTGTATATTTAACAAGAAGAAGCTAAAAATAATGTGCAAGGTTTGTAGATATTGCAAAAGCACAAGTCCACTCAGAATGGTTAGGTGCTATCTCTCATGAGCTAAGAATTAGGGACATCTCAAGTGGGTCTCTAGTGTTAGGTTTAAAAAAAAAATCAAAAAGGAAATGGTTCTTTAACCTAAATACTGACCTTACCTTAGGGTATTTTGGATAGTAAGAACATATGTTAGTCCAAAATCGAAGTATATAATTCCATGGAAAAAGATTCCATTGAGGTCCATTTTGATATAAAAATACAGCTTCTGGCTCCATAATTTCTGAGAGTTTGCTAAGCTGGAAAAGTACAGCAAGGAGCAGGGATGCTGATGATTTCCTTTGCCTTCTTCCCTAAGCAGTTGTATTGGCTATTATCAGACTGGGCAAGATGAGCTTTTCATCTGACTGATTATGGTCACTCTGTGTTCTCTAGACTTTCAATATATGTCTGGTTAGGATATCTATGGCACGTGTCTTCTAGAGTCCTTACTAATGTTCCAAGGCATTTTAAAATATTTTCTGACAAGACCGTATGGATCATTTAAAATCCAATCTACCACCTACAGTATCACAAACCATTGAAATTCTTTCTTGCATAAGGGCAATTATAATGAAGATAATTTGGGGCTGGTTGTCCTATTACTGTTCACACTGTGAACTCATTTACATCCTGAGCAGTTTAATGGGTTCAGACATGTCTCCTTGTGGTAGTAATACTCTACTACTCACCATGTATGCTTGTTTTTAAATTATCAACAATATAGTTACCTAAATTTTTCTGATATAAACCTGTTATATATATATAGTGGTCTTTATGCAAAAGGAAAAAAAATAGAAAAAAATTAATCAGTCTTCTACTATACAAACTAATGATTAAAAATATAAATATTTCTCTTAAACATTTCAGTCATACTGATAAAAATCACAATCCAGTAAAAATTCTAAATTTCTGCTTCTACAGATGCCAAGTACTGTAGAAAATATAGAAATTATTATTATTCAGTAAACCTGTTCAAACATATAAGAAAAATATAAGAAAAAATATAAGAACTCACACTGAATTTCACTTACTCAGAGACAAAAGCCCAGCTTTAAAATCATGTATTTTGACTGATGGAGTGGTTGTCTGTGATAAACTGTTGCTTAAAGAAGCCTTATAGTCACTGACTTCTTAACCATATAATCTCATAAGCCAGTTCTTTCTATGGATAGTTTTTTTTCTGTCTGCAGTTTTTAATTGTAAGCTTGCTGGTATTAATTAGGTAGCTGTTCATTGACTAGCATTCTCTTTATGTTCTTGCTGTTTGTTACGTTTTGATTTGTCCAACTAATAAAAAATACCAGTAAAAATTCAGGCTTAATGATAATAGAATACAGAATGTCGAATTTAAAGATGGAACAAAAGCTTTTGTATTTTGTACACTGGAAAATTAGCATCACACTGGAAAGATCATTATCCTTGCAGCGCAAAAAAAAAATTAATAAAGACATTGATTAGAGAGGGAACTGAAGATAAGTTTTCTTCTTTACTTCCATATTTATTTCTATGATTTGATTTCTGGTTTTGTGACTTGCTTCTGTGCTGTAGCCTTTATGGTGTGTAAAATACCTTACAGTCAAAAAACCGTGTTGACTAATTATGAAGGTTCTTCTATTTCACCTCAGTAATGGTGTAATAATTGTGTGAGTTACCTAGTCATTTATGTCAGGTAAGTGAGACCAGTGCTTTCCGGTCAACACTGCAGATGTAAGTAACAGGTCTAAAATCAGACAGAGACTAAAATATATGTTTAAAAACAAGTGCTTGATAAGCTTAAGCCTGTGTGCTTTGCCTAAGCAGTGAACTTTTTCAATCAAAGCCCCGCTCCTATTGCCATACAAATGGTAGAAAATTAACTTGATTTCATGCGGGAACTGCATTAAAGTGCATTGTTGTTTGGGGACTGATCCTTGCATTTATTGATCTGCATGTATTCTACCTGTGGTTTTTATTTTATATATATACATACATTTATTGTGTGTTTTAATTTTTATTATATATTACTTTTATTATATATATTAAAATATCTCTAAATATGTACAAATGTATATTTGTATTTATATGCAATGTGAACATTGGTGACACTAGCTTAGAGGTGTTCTCTCATCTTGGAAACCAAGCAACACTAGAGGAACTGAGTTGATCATCCCAAATATAAGCCACAGAGTCATGGCCAGGGACCTGGGCTATGAAACTAGCAGATCAAAGGAAAAAAAGCAGTGAAATAACTGTTTCCAAGTGAAGTGTTCACACAGTGGTATATGTATTTCTTCAGCCTTTGAGGTTTTTACCTTGCAACAACAAATGTCTATTTTTAAACCATGTTGTTTGTTCTCTGAACTCAACTACTAACTAAAAAGTTCAGGGTAAGCACATATATAACTCCATGGGACAAAACCAAACATGAGCTCTCTTCTTTTTCTTTGTATTTCAGACCTTGCTTGACACGAAACTGTAGCTCAGTATTCTCTGCAGTAATGTCAGTTGTGTTCCAACGGTATTAAAACTGCTGAAATGGGGAAGTGAACTGTTGTGTCATGAACTCAATGTATGCATCTTCTGTCACATGGTGGCACTTGCATCACTCTCTGTGCTTCCCTTTGGGAAATGCACACCCCTTCTGATGGTGTATTTTATAGATTTATCATTAGAGTCATTCACTGCACAAGTGCCACTTAAATCAGTCTAACTCCTTATGTTGTAGGGTAATTTAACATAATTGAGGGAAGCCAAGTCTGGTTTTGAAAGACATTTGAGGAACAATTTTTCAATGATGTTTACCTTTAGTGCTGTTTATGGCATTTTAATGTCTATGAATATCTTCATACTATTTACTCTTAAGGTTCCCTGAGATACTGGATGGTCTTTGTTTTTACCTTATTTTTCATCACGTGTTGATGAAAAGATTACTAGGCAATAATTTCAGCTTATTTGATTATCTGTAATGAGATGCAGACCACATGTGGTTTATATTAAAAATACTGAGAGAAAGGAGCTAGAAAGCAAGACTAATATAGAAAGTAAATTATTTTGCCTTTGTGTGTAGACATCATATTGCAACAAAACGTACTCCTGAGAATCATAGAATTTGTCCCTTAGAAATAACTCATTGTTACATTTTGACATATTTTATCACATTAAAGATTCATAAATGTCTCCTTAGAAAAAAAAGATATGCAGCAGTGGAAGATCTACATAGAGATTCCTTTCTTTGACAAAGTCATGATGCCCTGAATTTATCTGAAGGTACCCAGATGCGTCACAAAAGCATCATCATCAGATTGTTGCTTTTAAAAACAAGAAGCTTGTAACTAGCAGTTTCTGGTTTTCAAATGCATTACTGAAATTATTAGCTAGACTGAAATTGTTAGCTATGTGTAAGAGCATGAGACTCATGAGTCATGTAGGCCAGGTTGGGATTCATAGCAATTTTTTTTTTTTTTGTACTTCCCATTTCTAACCTTTTGTTTGTTACATGTAAGATACTCAGGGTAAGGTCATGCCCTTAGTGGGGTCTGTAATAGTTTTATCTTTGCTTCTGTTGTTTCCTTTGTTGTATTTGGGAACAGTTGTCATCCTCTCTTTTCCTGTGTTAAGCAGTACTTAACTCTCCCATCAATCCCAAAGGAATATGTGTTACACACATGTAAAGGATGAGGCAGGACAGATGTGTGCTCTGCAGTGCACATCCCGGTGGGTGTGCTGGTTGGAAATGTGGTTTAACTGGCCAAAAATGGCTATGAAGGTTCCAACTCCATAGCACCTTCTGAAATGCTGGGCCTTACCCTTGAGACCTAAAGTCTGTATGAAGTTATACGAAAAGAGTGGTAACTGTACTATGACCAATATGTTCCTTCCTTTCAGCTTGATATGTATTATCTTTACATTACTAATCAGCTGGTAGCAGAACCAATAGTTTTTGAAGTTAAGGCTTATCTTTATTTATTGTTTTATTTAATTCACACAGGTTTATCGAGCAGAACTTGTACCCCTTAAAGAAAAGGTGCATCAAGTCAATGACCTCGCTCACCGGTTCACTCCCTCCGATATCCAACTCTCCCAGTACAATCTCAGCTGTGTGGAAGACCTGAACACAAGATGGAAGGTGCTACAGGTACATTGCATACGACTTTTTCTTTATGCTGCATTTAAGTAAATATTTTTATTTCCCTGTGTTTGTTTGTTCCCTATGAAATAGCACCAAAGAGAACTAAGGAATTAAAAATGAAGCAAGCTTTCCATAATGGTGCCTCTGTGAGAAAATAGTAGTTAAACCTGATGCTCTATTTTCACATGGTTCTGAATGCTTTATCAAATAAGATTAAGTAGCCCAGTTTCTCATATGGTGCAACTATGAAGTTAAAATACTTAATAGTTTATTTACCTTTTAGTATTAATATTTAGCAAATCTTGCTGCCTGATATATCATGTGTTCATTTATCACATGACTTAACCATGTTTTATGGATATTTTTATGGTGTATATAGAAGATTCACATAAGACAGTTTACTTCTGCTGCTTCATTCCTTTTACTGTGGTTTAAATAATTTCTGGGAGCAACAGTTTTAAATAAATTCCTTATAGGTTAATATAGATTAATGATTCCGTGCAGCGGAATCTGTAAAATCTCACCCGTAGAATCAGTTATTAAATTACAAGGCATCACATGCATTCAGGTAATTAGCAGGACTTGATACTGCAAGTAAAGCTGTTCAGAATGGGATTTTCTAGTTTGAGCTCTATTGCAGAAAAAGATAAGATGTATTATGGAATTAAGGTGAACATCCACCATAAATCCACCATAAATACTGAAAAATTTACAAATTCTTATCTTGAGATAAAGACTTCAAACATGCATAGTTTTGGGTTTTTTTCCAAGATGCACTGTATCTTAGCTTAGAATTTTAGGAACAGTGTGCATTAGAGAGCATATGTAAACATGTATGCACTGCTGTAGGTTATATAGATCCAATAGCTGGGGAGTGATGTTATGACTAAATGAAGGTAAAAGCAATTAAATTAACTTCATTAAGTGCTGAATTTAACTTGCTATTTTATTTCTTGCTACATCACTGCTTTAGATTTTGAAATTGTGTTGTATTTAATTTGATATTTTGTTTAAAATATGGGGTTTAATAAAGAGGTTTTGTTTCATTGTAAACCCCAAACATTATCAATAGACAGAAATGAATCTATTACCTCTTTTCTTATAATGGTGCTGTGAATTCTAATAGTCAGTAACACGTTATTGTTTCTTTATTGCTTCTCCAAAAGAAATCTCACAGCTCTGTGAAATCTCTGGTTTGTTATCAGTTCATGCAGATATTAACAGATTTTTTTTTTCCTAATTCAGAACTTTGCAGTGAGAGTGATATTTTAAGCAAAAGATCATTCCTTCAAGTTCTTTTGTCATTACTACCCACTTTTTCCCAGATCCTCATAATAGAGTTCAGGTAATATTATTAATTAAATCAACAGAAATATGGAAGAAAAAATGGGTATTCCTGATATGTTTATGCACATATGAGAGAAATCATATCTGTTTAGTTTTTATAAGCAGCTGATTAAATTAACATATCTTCTATGATACATTGAAAACTACCTTATTTCACTGCTAAAATAGTTAATTACTTCCAGTGATTCGCTGAAATATTCTTCATTACTTAATCGGGAAATAAAGGAAAGCAGGAAGATTTTTCAGGGTAAAAGCATCCAAGATATGAAAAATTCAACAGATCTGGGAGAAAACCCAAGAATATGTTTTGCTGTTATCATTCATAAATACACTAGAAAGAGGGCCAACCAGATATTGTAGATCATTTAAAAATATATAGGGTAAGTCAACTGTTTGCACACAGTTCAAAGATAAAATGTTGTTTTCCACAGAGCTCAGGCAACACTGTGAACAATTCCCTTTGCTTTGTAAATTATTGTCTTGATTTATCAAATCCAGATATTTGAAAACAAAGTGCTTCATCTTCTCTGAAGATAGATACTTGGAGACAGTATGTCAGAGTGAGATGTTATGGCTGATAGAACAGATAGTTACTTAGAATATTGTGGTTTACTGTCTTTTTTCATATTTACCTAAATGTCATTTGGAAGATACAGAGAGTAAGGTGAAAACAGTCCAGTAAATTTTTAAACACATCCTGAGGGGAAAAGACATAAGTAACTTTGAAGGATTATCATATACAAAAGGCCAAGTTCTGACCCCTAGAAAGAAAAAGAGCACATCTGTTCCTATAAAATAATTTTTTACTTAAAAGGGAGCAGAGTTTGAGTTGCATTGAGATGCAGAGCTCATTTTTGTTAGAAGAGAATAGAATAGCACAGACTAGAATAGAATAGTCCAGTTGGAAGGAAGGTACAACAATCATCTAAGCCAACTGTTCTATGTGTAATGTCTGCTGGACACTGACACACCTGAGTGGCACTTTTTAAAGTATTATGTGTTGTTCTGTCTTAGAGTTAGACTTACTTATGTATGACCAGCACTCCAGTTAGGTGTAGGTATAGAAAACTGAAATTTTGGCCATGCAAAAGGAAAAAAAACCAAAACAAATTGTTTCATGCAAAACCATTTCAAGGTACACTCCTGTTGTTTGTTTCTGGTTTTCAATTTTTCTAATGGTTCTGTGTTATCTTTCTTTTCTATTAATTGCCTTTCTTAGACTAAAGTCACCTAAAATATCTCCTTAGTGCTTTAGTTCTTTCATCATATTTTCCATTGATTTCAGCCTTCTGTGTATTTTCATATGTCTTTCTTTTACACTACTGATTTTTTCTCATTGGCTTCTATTAATTCTTTTTTTTCAAAAATTCTTTCCATATTCCTACTTTTCTCTGCCTTTCCCCATCTTACTTTCTTTATCTCTGTTTGGTTTTTTTTTTAATCTGTTCTTCACTTTTCCTAGATTCCTTCTCTTTTTTTTTTCCCCTCAAAGGTTAGACCTCTCTCTCCTTGTCCTTTTCCTAATGGGGAAAATATTTCTTATCCATGCATCCCAGTTCCTAGAAAATATGAGTGCAGGAAAATCATAAAACAGAGCCTTCTGTGCTACATCTTGCCATGAAGATGCCCATTCTTAGTTATGTATGGGAAAAGTGCATAAAGACATAAGATGTATCACACCTGAAACAACAGCAAATTCTAGTGTTATGAGAAAGTTAAAGAGCATTTTGTAAAGGAGGAAATCATGTCTTGTTTGTTGCTTTATTAATACTGAGACTTACATAAAATCAGAGGAGAAAAGGTATCGTTTTAAGCCAAATCTTACAGAGATTAAATATTATATTCATTTTACAAGCATAAGAGTAAGGCCAATCATATTCAGTCATTTGCAGTATTTCACAATGGTTGTACAGTGAGATTAGCGCTGTTAGTGAATAGTATCAAATATTGCTGCAGAATCTTCCCAGAACTTCATTTGTGTTTCTGCAGAAAGGCATGTTTGCCGTTAAGTTACCTGATTTGTATTCAGTTTAGGTGAATATACACTGGAGTATTACTGGAAGAAAAATGTATAGAAAGCACTCGACCAATTACAGACTCAACCAGCCCTGGTTTTGAAGTGTTATGTGAGGTGCATTTCATTAATGAAAGCTAATGCACTCAGCTCAGTCACTGAAAACTGTGTCATCATCTGTGGAGTTTAAGCAATGTGAAAATAATTAGCTTTGTGCCTTTAAAAGAGTAGTTTTGAGGAAAATATGCTGTTTAATTTTTTCATTTTTCTTAAACATGAAAGGAGATGAAATCTTTCCAGGGAGCTATTTGTTATGAATTTCACAAGGAGCTCTCATGTTCAGATCCTGTGTGCTTCAAACAGTATATGTAATGAGATCATCCCGGGGGAAAACGTGTTTGCAAACTCTTTCTTACTTCCAGTTGACATCTGGGGAGCCAGGGAACCCAGACTGGTGGGAGCTATATCCATTTCACTTCAGTCAGAGGTCTGGTTGGTGTAGTTCTGGTCAAAGGGCAAAGACCCTGACGTGAAAGAATTTACAAACATCCCATGGAGAACATACACTTCAGTTATCAAGAAAGGGCTTTTTGGGTCTAAATCAAACTATGTTTGCTCTTATTTAGAATAGTACCTTTAATAAGCTGAAAAATATAGTAAGAACCATCTTTCATCCAAAAAACTGTACCTTTTCAAATATTTTGTTATGGTACTTATATTCTAATGGTTTTATTTTTGAAAGTTGTAACGAACTGTTGTCATTTGTGAGTGGTTGCCTCTGAGCACATCAAAACCTAGAGCTAAACCAGCCCAAGGTCTTTTCCAACCTAAACATTTCTACAATTCTCTGATTTATATATGTAATGTGTGACTGTAAAGAAGCATAAGCCCTGATTTCAGTATCGTTCCTAAATCCTCAGCTCATCTTTCACCAGTAGCAAAGATTCTCCAGCATGTGGGTATCTGAAGATTGATGTGGTGCAAAAGCCACGCTGCTTCTTGTTAGAAGATCCAGCCACAACTCTATTATACTGTTCCCTCGAACAGTACTCTCTGCTTGCAGGAGCTGTGAAGAACCAGCAGGCTTTTAGTACCCCTGCAGGCAGTTATCTAAAGTTATATCATACTTTTATTTGTATTCTGCTGAGGACAGACTCAGTTTTACTGAGCTGTGTAATGCAAACTACTGTAATAAGTGTCACTGCAATGAGTTATTTCAAATAACAGCGTCTTCTGGCTGCTTCACAAATATTAGCTGATTCTTTCAATCTGTGGTGAGAAATATGAATGACTATTGCCATCTGTATTTGCAGAGGTACTAACATCAAGAATACAAAAGCCCAAAAGGAAATCCCTTCCTTCCTAAAATCAATGTGAAATTGTGACTATGCATCAAAGCCTTGCTGGCCTCTGTATGTAGATGTCCCACCAAATACTAATGATAGGTGTTTTCAAATATTTGTTGATATCCAGTGAATCTCTGGAAATGTGAGTCACAGGCATTCTGGGCAGCCATCCTCAGCTCACACCCTTCTTTTGATAAGGGTTGGGCACCAGGGCAAATAAGTTGCATCAAAATGCAAGTTGAAATCATCAGTGACCTATTATAATAGGTTTTAGATTTGTGTTTTTTTTTTATTTTACTTCACCTTCCATCCTCCACACCTTGTCCAAGAAAAAAAATCCTCTGAAAACAAATGAAATAACAACAAAAATACATATGTAAAAGAAATGTCTTTTTCAGGTCTCTCACAGTTGAATTAAATAAGGATTACTGGATTCTCAGGTCCTCTTTTTATTTGTGCATATGTAGCAGGGTAATGGTTTCGGGAACTTTACTTCTTGGCTAAACCATGGAATTAAGATTTGAGTGTAGTTAAGGATATTCTCTTATATAATTTTTCCTAAAGAAAAAGAAAATCTCTCTTGCTTTGCAGTTCAGTTGTTCAATTGCTACTACATAGGATTCTTAAACAGGAAAGCTCTAGTCATATACTTAGAGAGAAAATTTGTCCAATTTTTTTGTATATCTTCTAGTACAAGTGGACTTATTTATTATTAAACAGCAAGTTTAAACTGGAATTCTGTTGAAGTTGATAGATTGGCAGATGATGCAACAGTAGCAAGAAAAATGTTTCTTCTCCGAATGAGGCAGAGAATGTCATGTATATATGAACGTGCAATATAAAAGGCAGTGAGTGATATTTTTATATTTGAGCATTATTACCTTTCTGTTACTTTAGCAGGTTCTCTTTCCGTTGTGATATTTCATTAATTTTAATAATTAATTTGTTTCTATTTTTTGGGGGTTTCCTCTTTTTTTAAATTACATTTTGACATATGGCATCTGTAAGTAGCTGAGAAAAACAAGAAACAACTTTTGTACATTATGAAGCCAAAATTCTAGCTCACCTATAATTACAGTAATTAGTGCACTAATAAAATCATAGTGCTTTTCAACCTTGATATTTAAAATTATTTTGTATTTGCAGACTTAATCTTCCCAGCAGAGGGAGATTTTGATCATTTTTGGAAGTTGAGTTTTTCCATCAGACTACTTAGTTCAAATGTTATTTTGTATATTCCATGAGAACTGGAACTTCTGCCAAAGCCACAATTGTCACAGCTCTTTAATGGTCTCTTATTTATTTAATTGGCTGTTCCAGTTGGCTGTAGAAGTCATATACCCATGCATTTTTCTTAAATTTCTGTTAGCCTGAGTCTCAAATTTTCTCAATGTTTGTCTGCAAAAATATGCATATAGAATTCATTTTACAGTCATCCATTCTTTAGAGATCCTATCTATTTATTTCTGTAAGCTAGTGGAGGACGGCCAGCTATCTGGATTGGGATTCAATTCTTCTAATGAAATGTGTGTCAAAAATTGGAGAGATTCCTTCCTAAATTAGGAGGACACCTTCATTGTGACATATTTAGGGCAGCCAGTGAACGAAAGTGTGTATATAAGTATATACAGCTCTAGTTATCATCCACAGCCATGCCAGCAGAAAACCTAATAAAACCTTGTTAAATTTATGATGCTGTGTGTGATGAGTTTCAGTTTGTTGAAAATTACAAATGCTTTAGTCATTTTTGGTATAGAGTTTTCTTATCCTCTTTTGACTTCCTTTACTCTGGAATTTTCTCCTCTATGAGAATGTTTTGAAGAACCATGCAGAAGAATAGCAATTTATCCTTCTTTTATATCCTCATCACAATACGCATATGTAGATTTCTTTTGATGTATTTTTTGTTTCTTGTATATGTGTGGGGGTGTTTGGGATTATAAAAACTGAGTTATGCTGTTTACATGAAAAAAAGCGCACTTAAAATTTATCAAATACAAGAAAATATGTTACACATGCAGCTTGAATTTACCACTTTATTGTACAACCTTTGCATATACTATATATTCTGTAAGGTCTCCAATTTATCTGTTTGATGGATAAATGATAGGAAAAGAATGGGCATATTAGTTGATATATGTGAGTCTCATTTCCTTATAAAAGAAGACTTGCACAATTTACTTCCACCTGTCAGCAGTTATAGATTATGTTTGGCAGCACACATCTATATGACTCATACCAGACTATATTTAGGATACTGAGGAAAACAGAGGTTATGATACTGTTGAAACTATATTCACTAGAAACCAACATCCACTGGTTCTGTTGCTTTTTAGTCAAGTAGTTTGTAGCTCTTTAATTTATTTGGTAGCCGCCATTGAAACTGTATTCTTAAATGTTCACGATACATAACACCTGATCATCTCAAAACCATTAGTTGAAAATATTTCTGTAAGAGTCCCTTTGACAAGCAGTGTGGAAGTGATATTTGGAGAATTAAAGCTCTGAGTTTCAGCCCTAGAAAGAGGTGTAGACTATGGGATTTGGAAGTTTATGCCTTGGATGATAAAATTGCACAGATAGCTTCATTTTTTTTGCCATAAGTGAGAGAATATGGCCTGATTTTTTTCAACACCTTTTCAGGCATGTGACCTGATTCCAATCAGCTATGTTTAAGCTACTTATTTGGAAAATTAGGGTTTTTTTACGGTAAGAACATGTGAGGCAGAATAGCTGGGAAATGCACAATTAGCAGCAGACAGAGTAGTGAAAGCAAACAGAGGACAAAAACAAAATGAACCTTGCAATTATAAGTCACTCTCCAACCCTAGCTTCCACTTCACAGGCCCTTTTCCTTCCCAAAATGTTATAAATTGTCAGAGCTCATAATTTTCAGGTTAGATTTTCAAAAGTGATGGAACAGGACAGGATTGCGTAGGGTCTGGTAGGGTAGGATACGTTGTCAGCTGTCTGCCAACCCCAGGAGGCTGATGAATCCTTGCAAATTCTGGTTCTGCTCCATATCCTGGAGGGGATCCACGCTGCTGACACGGATCGTCTGTCCATTCACGCCCGCTCGGTTTGAAGGGAGGTCAGAGCAGATGTACAGAGTTTGCTTTGAATGTGGAACACGTTTGTCGCAGATAGAGCATTCACTGAATTTAAGAGCTGCCCTGTAAAGGCTCTCTAATGTGATTTTCAGAGGCTTGTAACTCAATGAAACCTTAATGAATACCCTTGGATTGGAAGCAATATAAAACCCCTTAGATTCCAAGCACCAGTGCCAAAGTATTGTTAAAGGTTTTTAGAGGGAGAATGTAAAACTGGCAAAACATATTTCTCTTTCTCCCCATTATCACTAATCCCTTCTTCTGAAATTATGTGATTTTTTTTTACAAGAAACTTCATTTGAAGTGATTAAAAGCCTAAGGTAGAGAGATAATATGCAAATTTCCAGTGCAAAAGGTTAATTTTAGCCTTTTTTATGTCTTTGTTGAGTCATTTTGCGTCTTTCTGACATATCAATTATATGTTATATCACTGCAGATATTTTTATGGCAGGCTATATACTTTCAGGTTACAGAAAGCTTTTACAGTCTTTAAGCTAGGTAGTATTTTGTGCTATATTTTTTAAATCTTTTTGCTTCAGTAAGACTTCAAGCTAAGTAAGATTTTTTTTTACTGCTTTAGAAGTACTGTTAATAATGGGGTTTAAAATACTAAAAATGTCAGTGGCATTAAGTTGTGACACAGATTTGAAACCAGCCTTTGTAGAAGATTATGGTGTCATTTTCAAAATATTTCACAAAGTGCTCTCTAAAGCCATTGTAGTTTTCAACATGGATTGAGTAAAGCTGAATGTTATATCCTTGTATAGAAAATTATGGGCAGTGTGGAAGTGATGTAATGGTATGTTTGCTGTAGAGGAGGGCACTTCATAATTAAAATGGCTCAAATCCTGTTATATGTTGTGTGTGCAAACATTTTCTATTAAGTCCTTCCTAATTTGGAGACACCCAGCACTACACATACAAAAGGAGGTATTTCAAGACACATATTGCTTCATGTGGTTCATCTAAGCTGTTCAATGCTTTTGCTTGGTGTTACTTTATAAAACACTGACACTGCAATAACCTTTGGAAATGCACCCCTTAGGTGCAGAACAAACATAGTATAAAATATGGTTCTTGACCTGGAGCTTGCAATTTCAAGTTTTATTAATATTCATTTTTTATTTCTTTTGTACCTGAAAAATCATAGCAACGTCCAAATCCTATGCTGTGGAAATGTGTTCTTTAGGGTATGCCTTTTTTTTTTGGAAGCCTCAAGTGTGTAGGTCGAAGACTCAATTAGTCTTTCTCTTCCATTTTCTCCAAAGTTGTTTCTCTACCACAGTTTGGTTTGTTTTAAAACAAAATTATTTAGCATTAATCAATCCAGAAAAATAAGCCTAAGGATACATATGTAGATAGTGTATTCATTCTATTGGATGTTTTCACTTTCATTCCTCTGATTTTTCATACTGACCTCAAGTGTTTTGTGTCCTTTTCTTCCAAAACACTCATTTATGACTCTTTCATCTGCAAAAAAAAGAGTTCTGTCCTACTTAACTGATAATACAGCACTGCTTCAGCAGTGCAGTGATTTTTGGGGTATCTAGAAGAAATAGAAGAATTTGTCTTCCATAACATAGCTTTGTGTTTCTTGTATATCCAAGTATTACAGTTCCTTATCTCAAAACATCACATTTCAAATCCTGAGTTGACTTTGTCTGTACTTTTGCCAGCCAAAGAGCTAAGATAACTGAATTTAGTTTGCACATCACTTGTCATAGCTAGCTGCAATATACCCCTGAATCTGCCTAGGTTTACCTTTAAAGAGAAAGAGGTTCCAATTTTCTCATAAAGCTTTCATGACTTTATTCAGCTGTGAATGACATGTGAAATACTGTCAGACCAGTATGGTCGGTTGCAGAAATCATGCAAGCTTCCCCTTTTAAAAATTCAAGATTTAATCCTTTTTCTTCACCAGTGAATCAGAGGTCAGCTCCCAGAAAATAAAGTTTCTGAAAGACAGAGGCAAATCCAATTTTATGATCACCACTTTTCTCTCTCAGCACTGGGCCTTCATATCGTTAGACTGTGCTCAGTAGTTCCCACGGCTGATGGGATAAGCCTGTGATGTTTAACAATGCCAGGTCATGCCAATTATTTCAGCTGTGCCAGTGACACTCCACGTAATTTTTCAAATTATTTTAACCATCTTGTGCATGAATTTATATGTTTTTAGGGAAGCATCCAGTTATGGATCAGAAAGGGATATTATAAAATTTAGTTAAATTAAAATGACATTGTGGTGATTTGGTGTAAGGCATAGTAGCCTTTCAGTTTTACTGTAGTTCTAACAGTTTACTTAGTCTAAAGGTCTGTTCTGTTCTTTAGAAAAGAGGGCTAGAAAAACAAGCTTTAAGTTGTGTACATTTGTGTTAATAAGTATTTATTGTTATATAGGCTGAGGCCCCTGAATCACAGATAATAGTGTCTTTGTGATGTGAGCTTCACTACAGTGTGTGGAAAGGGCTTTGGACACGAACTATGATCTTATATTATTCAGCATGTTCATTGAAAACGTGGTTATATTCAAGGAAAATGTTATTGTAAAATCTACTTCTGTTAATCTATGAACTATTCCAGAAAACAAGTCACAAACATGTAACATTTACATGCCTTTGTATGGTGTTCAGGGGTAACACTGCTCTGGGAAATAGGAGGTATGAGGCAGACTTTGACTGGTATGTTAAAACTTAAGCCACCATGGGCTGTTGGCTTTGTCTGCTGTGCCCTCCCTCACAACTGTACTGACTGCTACCCCTGCTGAGCCTGCATAGCTCACATATCCTCGTATGACCCAAGAGCAACATTTGGGCCTTTTTGTGCTAGGAAAAAACCACCTATATTGTACAGTTTATCAGGAAACATCATAGGGAATATGTAAAATCTGAAAGAATAAAAAGCCTGATTTGCTGTTTTTAGGAAGCTAATCAATTCCTAAACCTTTAGATAGGAATTATCACTTTTTCCTGATCCTTCTAGCACTTTGGAGGGATAGTCCCAGAAAGATGTATTCACAATTGTACAGGAAGTAGATTTCATGAGCTTTCACGTTATATTAATTACAGGATCAGTATATTCACACCGCAGTGTTACTGCTTAGAGATACTGTATTTCACTGCCTTTCTCACATTCAGTTTCTAACTTGCCAGAGATTTATTTTTTTTTTCTGAATGAGAATATAACTAACAGATGTTTGTTTTTGGCTCCATTTCTACATTCTTTGAAAGCTGGAGAATTAAATTGCTGACATTCAGACAACACTAATTCACATATCCAGGGAGCCTAATTTGCCATCCGTGAGATTCTGATTCCTGGTGTTCATGGGTTTAAAAACCATTTCAGTGACACAATATAAGAATAGGCTGGGGAGTTTCAATAGTATGCTCCTGCTAAACATAATCACATTTTATAAACATCTGCGTCATTACTGGTGTGATTCATCTCCAAGCTGTATACAGCTGTGTTTGCAGTTTCAATTAACAGTCCTCTAATTTCATATCCATCTCATGTTGCTAATTTAGTTAATTTATTCATAATTAAGAGTATTCTATTTTCTACTAAGGTTTGTGGAGCTTGGTGTATTATAAAATATAAAAAAAAAACCCGAAGCTGAGGCATTTTGATTCTTACAATAGTCACATCAGAACAAAAATGTCATTAATGTACCTAGAGAGGAAGACAAAATATAAGAAACATTTTTTCTTTTCTCACTGTGGAATGAGAAACCTTTGGAACGTTATGGCTTTGTGTTTGAAAGCAAATGACAGTATGAATGTGCTTTTTTCTCCTTTTTTTACCCTTTTCCCCAAAATCTAATATAATTCTATAGTTTAGACTAATACAGCTGGTTTTAATATGTAAGAAAAAATGATAACACTAAAAAGGGTGTTACAAGAACAGAGGTGTGTGGGAGACA
>NW_016690405.1:648570-710033 GCF_001604755.1 Lepidothrix coronata
TGGGAGACATGAATCATCCTACCTCCTGCATTTTTGTCCTCTAACATTTATATCTTAGAGTACAATGTATTTAAAAAGACCTATGTGATTAGGAACTGTGAGATAACTTTGGAAAAATTAATCCTGAGACATGTTCAGGTGGAAGATAAGAGTTGGACTTGATGATCCTCATGGGTCCCTTCCAACTCGGAATATTCTGTGAAACCTGTGGAAAAAGGACTGCCTTAGTATTTATCAAAACAAGTGTTTGCTTTTTCAAAAAATATACTTTGTATATCAGTACAAGAATATTGTGTGCAAAATGGTTTAGAAGTCCTAGAAACAAACCTTCTTGCTGTTGTCAACAATCTAATGATGTTCTACCATTTTACCAGGATTAGTTCTACCATTTTACCAGGATTGGTTACAACCTTCCAGTACTTTGTAAATACAGAGATGCTATATTCTGCATTACCTTCATGAGCCCTACAGGAGTACTCATTCTAGGAAGTGGCTACAGTATTAAGGAGCTGTATGTAAAAATGTTTCTCCTTAAAAAAAAAAAAAAGAAAACAAAACAGAGAAGAAGAAGAAAATCCTCATCTTTAGCAAGAAGGGTATTTTTATACTTCTGTGTTGGTGACCAGGTGAGCAAAACACTGGAAGTTCAGCATCCCTTTCTGGAAAAGAAAAGAGAGAGAAACACAGGACAGTCTTCCCCCTTCAAAAAAAAGTAAGAGATAAGTATTATCCCGAGTGTTGCTATAATTTAAGGTAAACAGACGGCTCTCCAAGTTGCACAGAAAACATTGAAATAGTGTGATCAATATGTCTCAAGCAGAGCTGCAGGTTCTTAATGACAGCTGCTGAATCCTTTATAGCTGAAAATCACAGTTGTCTGCTGCTTTTTCCTTTAATCTTCCCCTGCCTACAATCTCCTTGATGCTCTTTTAAGTTTCTCTCATTGCTCTTTTTTTCTCCTTGAAGCTTCCTTTCTTCCTCTTCATATAAGCTTCTCCTTGACTGTCATGCCACTGACAAGCATACCACTATTTATTAAAAAAAAAGGCTAGGGAGAAAATCATTAAACAAACAAATAGAGAACACAGCCAGAAAATTTATAATCTAAAAGGAGAATAAAAGAAAGGGATAGAGATAGGAAAAGTGCAGTGTAAGTTGAGGGAGGCTTTTAGTCATGGCAGTTGTATGAATCACCACCAAGAAATCCCAAGAAATCTCTTAAGATCGGAGTTAGTGAAAACTACAGCCATGGTCTAAGCAGACCTCTAAAGCTCCTAAAAGCAGACTGTCTCATAATTTTCTTTTCTTTTACTTGTCAAATATTAATGCTGGAATGTAATATTCTGAAGATAATAAGAGTTTGAACCATTTCAACCTGTTAGCTGCATACTCTCTGTATTTAGCAAATAGAATGACAGTTGCCTGTTGTACGAATTCCAGGATGACCGACCCTTTTTTTATTAAAATAGTGATTAGGGTTAAAGAAGATTATAGCAATTTGTCAGGGTCCTGTTTCATTGCAAGCTCAAAGCAAGAGAGGGTGATTCAAGTGCCTGCAGAAAGAGAGATTATCACAGGTTGCTCAATCTTTAAGCTTCTCTGGATTTTTAACTTTTGTTATTTGTGTACATTCTCCAGATTTTACTATGCAAGAAAGGAAACATACTCTTTTTCTGTACACAAAAAAAAAGTTAATGATTTTTTTCCCTCCAAGGAGAGATGGGTCTTCAAAAGGGAGTGCATAGGCCCTTTAAATTTTATTGTATTATTATCATACTCTGGAGGTTTGTTGCTTTTTCTTTTCCTTTTTCTTACTTTTCCTTTTTCTTAGTCTACAGGGCAATTGTGCCTTGTTCTTCAAAAGTTAAGTTTAAACCCTGTGTAAGTCTGTAAATCTATGTGAATTTGTATTTTAAAGAGTTTACTTATTTATCCGCAGACATGCCTGTGCCACAAATTGGAAAAAAATATCCAGATCTTGAATCATCTTCCTGCTTAAATTTAGCTTTTCAGATAAAGGTTTTGGGTTTCAGTTCTGAACCCTCAATTCCATGACATTAGGCATAGGATTCCCACCCATGTTTTTCCCAAAAGAGGATTTAATGTCTGCGATATTACAAAAACAATGTGGTCGATTTTTGTCTTCTGCCTAGCTTTGCTGACAGAGAAGAAAATAAATACCTGTCATGAAAATGTTGGTACATTTTTGAGTGTTTCAACTTTATGTCTTTAACACCAGAGGATAATTTTACTTTTTGTATATTCTCAGAAGTCCTGAAGGACCTGCCTGTGTAGTGGTAATGTGGGTGGGATGTGAGCACTGCATGACTGTACTCAAAAGTGCTGCTGCTTTTGGAGTGAGCTGTTGAAATAACCAGCTCCCAATTTGAGTTCTGAATGCCCTACTGGTTTAGTCATTATTTGTTCTGCCACAGCATATGCCTGTTTTAATAAAGAAATCAGTGTCATTTGCAATAAATATTAGTCTTGAACTGTACTTCAGTTAATATTATTTTTTTTTTCCTCCTCAAAAACTGTAACTCTTCAGAGACTGCTGTCTGATCCTAAGCAGTGCAGTAATAGACCTCTCAGCTATCTGGACATCTGTTTCTCTGGATCAGCCAATACCTAAAATGTTTATGTTAAGTGTTTATTTTTTATGTAAAACAAAGGTGATTTTTGAGTCACTCTCACCTGGGAAAATTGATCTGCATTTATCTGACCAACAAAACAGACCAGCTTGAGCCTGACCAAGATAAAAATCAGTCAGTAGAAGATCAGGAAAGAAAGAGGGATCATTTAGGCCACCAGAAGATCAGACATACACAGTTATGAAAAAGCAATTTTTCCCTCTGATAGGATGCCCACATCTGTTCCTGGGTATAAGTGCAAGTGCTGCATGCCTTACCTATGCAGGTCCTGCCCACTTCAAAGGAAGGGACACGTGAAGTCAGCAGGATTTATCTCCCTGTTTCCTGGTCATGTCAATCTGCTACCCTTCACTTGTGGAAAATCTTCAAAGGTTCTTGGCCTGTTACACTACATGAAAAAGTCTATGCAGATTTGAAAACCTAGATTTGTTTCTGAGGGGTTTCTGTGTGCTATCCTCCCACTCTGAGGACTGTATAAATCCCATTAAAGCAGCAGCCTCTCAAACTACTTCAGCAGGTTTTGGTTGTGGGTTTTATTTTTTTTTTTTTGAATATTCAGATGCATAGGTGAACTTCTAGAATTTTAATTATATCTGTATCTGATGAGCTGCAGAAATTTAAAAGGGGTTTGGTTGAGATTTAATTTTAGATAGCAGCTTAATTAACTGCATTTGTAAAAACCAGTGCAGCTTTAATTAAATTTCTCTACATTAATTTAGTCATTTAATTGAAAATTTATTGGGATAGTCCTTACAATTTATAACTCTTTCTGTATGAGGATCTTAAATAACAGATCATAATAATAATTAAAAATAAAACCCATATTGTATTTAAGTTTTTGCTAGGTTTCTACTGGCCTTTTGAAAGCAGCAGAAGGGGTTTTTTTCTCCTAAATATTTATTCTGGTTTATGGATTTTGTAACAGGATTGGACTTCTGAAAACTCCGCCTATAAATGGTGACTGAAGAAGTATTCTTCTCTTCTCATGTGTGTTGGGATTGGTTTGTTTTTATCCCACATCAGCCGTTGTCCCTTTTTCAATGTCGTATCAATGCTGGCTTGTGGTGCTGCAAAACTACCACTTGCAAGACTTTTCAAGTGTTGGAGTGGGTTATGGTGCACAGGGAAAGCTGTTTGAGTTCTGGATCTGCAAGATTCTGTGCTGTCAGAGATGTAAGAAGTGAGGGAGCAGGTCCAGTGAGGGAAGCAGGAGCCAGAGGCACTTTAATCCTTTTGTAGCCTTTCATAGGCACCTGCAAATTTCCAGCACAGCATGTTGGGTCTCTCTGGTTCCCCCCTCTGCATTGAGAGATGTGGAGAAACAAGGAGAGGCTGGAGCAGTGCACACCCTTAAAGGAGAATGTGCAACTGTTCAAATGAAACCCCATACTGTGCATCCACCTTGTCTCATGACCCAACATCGTGAGAAAAGGTTAACCATTTCTTTTCACAGTTGGGCTGCATCTACCTGAAGCACAAATACATAATATATATGTTCTAATAGACATCATATATAAATTAGAATTAGTTTCAACTTGTTTTCAGTTTCTGAACCAATGATCACAATCTTCCAGCGACAGCAATCAAAATTTCCAATAGGATGTGCTTTCCACCACTTGAAATTATTTCCACTGCCCTACATTTCCCTTACAACTCAAAAATTAATTCTATTGATACTTTGCCAAAGAGTCTGTTCATAACAATTTTCTTTTCCTTCCCAACACCTATTACATGCATCCGTTGCATAAATGGTGACTTCATGTCTTTTTAGTGCAGCTGGACATTTTCATCAATTCTTTTCATTTGAGCATTATTCATTAGAGTTCCTTCATATTTCTGTCTGCAGTGCACTGTCTCTACAGAATTATGTGATCTATACAATTAAATAGAAGTGGACTTCATGTCTTTCCAGTGTCATATCTGCCCAGTTATTCTTTGAGACAGAGCACACAATCCTGTCTGCTTACCTTCCTTGAGGTACCTTTCTATCTTAGTTTATTCCATAATGTTTTATTTGTGGTACAGTAGCTTATTTGAAGTGGAGTTTCATTTCTATGTATTCTTAAATTTTTCAGTGAAGTAAACAGTAAGAGTGCAAATTTCCATGAAGACGGAGTGTAATACATAAATCAGAAAGTTGAGTAGGACATTAGGTTTATGAACTCATGAGCCATTTTTCCCAATGGTAGGAAGTGCTTCTAAATGAACTAAAATAACTGGTTCAGAAGAAAGTCTGAAATAATGAACAAGATCATTATGATCTCAACGCACTTGGCCATCTTCTAAGATGGGTGGTGCTGCTGTTGGGACAGTTGCTGTAGTTTCAGTGTCTTTGATAGCTGATGTAATGTCTGCAGACTGTTGGAGCTATAAAATTACAAATCCAGAAACTGGTGACAACTGTGCTCCTTCTCAAAACTGTATGCACTTTTTTTAAAGGCTGTTTGCCCTAACAAAGAGTTCACATTCAAATGTTTTGCATTAGCTGATTGGTATAGAATGTCTAGATATAATGATAATGTCTTCTGCAGTCTTATTCCAAGGTACATTTCTTCTTTACCATCCTATCAAGAACGTTTATCCTAAGTAATTTCACAGTCATTCATGATTAATTATTGTTATAAAGCATATCTTGTAGCTCTTTTGGAAGTGTTTCTTTTAATGGCCTCCATGGCCAATTACATTTCAGCCATATGACCAGTTCTTGAAGACAAAGGGAGATGCCCAGTTTAACATTTGTTAAACTTCAGTGTTAACATACTGTTGAATTTCAGGAAGGTCGGGATTCACAAGAGGCACCAAATGTGCAGGGTACTCTATAGCTTCGAAGCATGGCTGAAGTCAAAGAACTTTGCCTTTCTGTCAAGTATGAAGCAGGTGCTCAGTTACAGTTAATTACGATGTGCATTTTGCTTTGCCTTTAAAATAATGAATAGTATTCAAGTCTGATTACTCAAAAATGTGCCTTGGGTTTACAAATTTGTACAACCTGATTTATAAAAGGTCTTCTGATCTTTTCTCTGTGCTTCCTGCTACTCCGTCCAATATTATTAATTCTCACAGTTTAACATTTAACTGAATATACATTTACTCATTCTTTACTTCTAAGGTCATAGTCTGACTGCAGACTTCATAAGATCTTAGGATGAGAAGCCTTTGGTATACCAAAAATAAGTTCATAGTGTCGGAAATGCAACTTTTAGAACATGACTTCCACTGTTCCTGATATTCTCTAATTAACATATGCTGGTAACAAAAGGAAACATGTAAAAGGCTCATTGAATCTGCATTTATGATATACATGGTAGAAGTCTTAAAGATTACAGCAAGAACATTTTGAGTATAAGTACTTTAGCATACTATAATATGCACCTATTAGGGAAGAAATGTTAGCTGCCAGCATAGGAGTTGGTGAACAGTTTCCCAATTAATAAGAAAATTCAACTTCTATTGTTAAACAATTCCAAGAGCTCGTAAAAGTGACAGAAAACTGGCAGGCAAAATGGTTTTTGTGATGTAGGAGTCGAGATTAGTAATGCGTTTCCTCAAGGGAACAATGTTTGAACAAGTCCAAGGTTTCGTTTAAAATTTCTAAGACTAGGGAAGAAAGGGTTATATTAAAATTACATTTTTGTCAGCCTAACTTAACTTTGAAGGTGTTCCTCACATTTCCAGTATTATTGAGTCTGTTTTGAACCATAATGCAGTCACAAATGAACCATTATAACTCTGCATATACCTCACTTCTGTAGCTTTAGTGGATGTAGTCATGACTGTACTGTAAAAGTGTAAAGTCAATGATGCTGAACCTGTAGTGGATCAGAGCCAGGTGAAATATTGGTCCTGGAGTGAATTGGTTCTCTGGGAGTGAATTTCTTTGTGCCTCCTTAAACCTTGTGCAGTGGGATGTGAAAAACAAACACAATAAAAGCCCCTGATCGCTTTAAAAATGTGGTATTCCATCCATTATATTCCAGAAGTCCTCCAGAGATCTTCATACAGTTCAGATTTTTACTAGTTAGAAAATAACTTGACAAGAATGATTTGGAGTTTCTGGTATTATTATTGAAGCAAACACAGCTAAACTTAAATTATTCTAACTATACATAGAAAACTACAAAAAATATGCTCTGCTTAAGTACAGAATAATATCTAAAAAGTGCAGCATATTGGTGAGTAAGAGATAAATTAAAGTTGTGGGATGATTTTGGAGGGAAAGAGGTTGTTGTACATGTATACTCGTCCACATATGTTTACACATACATATCAAATCAGATTTGCTGACAACATGGGAAACAAAAATATGTTTGAGAGCTGACAAGCAGGTATATAATTTATTCCTGCAGTACTAGGCTATCACAACAGACACACAGATGGTTGGGTGGGAAAAAAACCTGTCAAATGAATTTAAATCCGACAAGTACCTCTCTATAGACTTTGAAGGTTTTACCAGTTTCATGGAAAGTATTTCAGATTGCCGCAAAAAAATCACAAGTTCTTATGATTTTTATTTCTAAGTGATAGAGAAACCAGGATAATTTTTCTGTTTGAACAGAATGGTGAACTGGAGTGGGCAGAAAAGTAAATTTTTTAAGAATCTTAACCTTTAAGTTGCCATCATGGCCACACTTTAAAGAAGGTGGGGGACAATCTTGCTATGAGGCAGTGCAGGCAGTGCATTTTTAAGATCTGGAGGCTATAGAATCATAGAAATCATGGTTTTGGGTTGGAAAGGTCCTTCAAAGGTCCTCTGCTCCAACCCCCCTGCAATGAGTAGCAGCATCTTCCACTAGATGTGGTTGCTCAGAGCCCCATCCAACCTGACCTTAAAGGTTTCCAGGGATGGGAGGATGACTGCTGGGTAAGAAAGGAAGAAAACATAGAAGGCAGGACAAGAAAAAAAATTGAAGAACACTTAGACTCTGAAGAATGACTTAAAACATGGAGAATGTGTTGGTATGAAGGAAACAACAGGAGCCCAAGCAGAATCTAATAGGAAATGGACAGTAGTGAGGAGGAGGAGGAAAATGAGAGGTGAGGGAACTTCTTGTTGGCGTTGGAAGTGGGAGTCACAGCAGAAAGGATTTGCCGCTTTGTTAAACATTATGTGCACTGATTTGCAGATTTACCTTTCAAAAGAAACTGAACTATGATGAAATCAGTACATTTTGCTTGTGTGAGCCTATGAAGTTGTATTTTTACTTTACCAAATTTTCCACCCTTCAGATACATATTCCTGCCAGTTATTCTCTATATGATGAACATTAACGGTACAAGAGCTGTATTCCTGGTTTCTCAGCTGTTGTTTTTTTCTCCTTTTTCCTCCCTGATTGTCATGATTGTTTTCCCTTGTACAGGACAGATGCTATATAATAAGACAGTGTAATGGTATAGGCAGCTGAACTAGAAACACACTGATAGAGTGTATTTCCTTGGGGAAATGCCTACAAGGACATGTATTTCAAAATCAAATGCAACCCCAGTTTCACTGTGGATGTTCTTTTCTAAAATACGTGTAGGCTTGGAAATTCAAGTGCTTTCAGTCTCACTGCACCCTGGTCAATTCAACAACTCTTCTACTGGTTTCTCAAACTGTAGTTTTGAAAGTTACTTTGGGATTTGTCGCTACCTTACAGCCTCATGTCTGCTACTGCTGGCAACTCCAGAGGATAAAAATTACCCAGTCAAAAGCAATAACAGATCATCAGAGTGGAATCTGGCTTCTGCAGCCAGAAAGCAGTTACGGACAGATAACTGTGGGCCAGCATTGCTATTCCAGCAGTATGTAATCAAAGCACTTGTTTGTTCAGAGGAATCTTACTGTACAGTGGAGTTACTGACTGAATAGACTGTCTAAATAATGGCTTCTGTCTTAGGTCTGGTTGGTTAAGACTTCTGTTTCTTTCCTGAGACTGTGGGGGATGGAGATTGTGAAAAGACTATCAGCGTAGAAAAGACAAGACATAATAGGGTCTGCTGAGAGTGAGTTTTAATGAGAGGAAGAGAAGGGAAAAAGAAAAACCTTCCTACAGAGAGGTTTTACTCTTTTTTTAGAAAATAAATATAAATAGCCATAACAAAATCAAATTATGTAACTAAATTATATTAATAGGCAAATAAAATGAGTAAAACAATAAACGGACTAACAAAAATGCCAATTGTATGGTCATGTGTATATAACAGAACCAAAATTTCAGCTACATAGTAGTAAAAATGAGGACTGACATTGATTCAGATTGGACAGAGAATAGCTAACACACTAGGATGGAAAGGTTTCAGAGTTAAATGACTCTACATCCACAATTTTTTTCCATGGGATTTTTCATTAAGTTAAAAAAGTAATAATGAACAAAAAATCCCCCAGTCAAATCTTTGTATTTTACATTTGTAAACTTCTGGTTGTAGATTAATAATTTTTAAATAAAGCTACACAAGACTCAGTGAAGCTTTAAATTCCTCTGCATGTCTCATTCAAATATCTAAATTCATTGCAGCAAATAGTGTATTGAACAAGCGTGGTTTCATTTGCTTTTTACAAATGATCTCATTATTTTTATTTGACATAACTTGTCAAAAAGCTTACATAAATTTACTTCTGCCTTCAGATTTCTTTCGCAATCCTAGCCCTCCCGAGGTATTCTGGTGGTTGACCCTGGCTGGATGACAGGTGCCCCCTAAAGCTGCTCTGTCCCTCCCCTCCCCTGCTGGACAGGGGAGAGAAAATGCAATGGGTATTATAATGGCTCGTGGGTCAGGAAAAGGACAAAAAGAGGTCACTCACTCCATCGTCTGTGAGAAGCTGCCAGAAGCTTTCCCCATGTCTGACAGAGCCAATGCCACAAGGGACCTGCCCCTATCATATACTGATGGTGTAGTTTTGGGTGGGTTTTTTACTTTCTATAAACCCTGATAATAAATTTCAATCTCAGCAGTCTTGATGAAATTTTGTATAAAAATACGTCATCTGATCTTGTAGCATTCAAGCAAATGGAAGCTGCAGTGTAAGTTTTACGGAAGGAATCAAGTCCATCCTTGTTTCTTAAATTGTACCCAGAGTTTTAAGATGCACTTTCACTGCTTTTTAAAGGCATTTCTTAGAAATAATGATAACTGTCCATAGAGATCACTCTTAAGTTTTATGTTATGAGAATGTGTTGGGTTTTGTCTTGTGGAGTCCTTTCTTGAGCAAATTCTTCATAGTTAATTCTTTCATAAATAGATTTTTTTTCCAAGAGAATGCTAATTTCTTTCCTTTATTTGCCTAGCTTGAAGGCCGCATGTCAAATTGTCACTGTGATAACAATAGCTTGTAAGTTAGACATTCAGAAAGGGTTTCTGACTTAGTAAATTAAAGTTTTGTAACTGCCAATTAAACTACCTATCACTGTATTATGTGGTGCTGCTATACAGATTCTGCAAATTCAGGTTTCTTGGCTGACTTCAAACTGTGTTGAAAATCTTGTCTTTGTTTCTCCCTTATTCTTACTCCTTATTTCACAAACTTGAATTGCATTCCCCTTCAGTGGCACTTCATTTCAGGATCTCCATCTTTCTTACTATCTTAATTCTCCAAGATTTCTTCTATTCTTAGAATTTCTCAATTCTCTGCTCTTAGAAATAGATGAGTAATAAGGCAAGCCTAAGGAGAAATAAATTATTTACTTGTGAAAAAAAAAAAAAAGATAAAATACAGATAGCTGTGAAAATAAGGTGGCAAATGTAAGAGAGGTTTTTATGGCATTTGATAATAAACAACTAAAGCATTTTTCAAAATGTGATGTATTTTCTGGAGGTGAAAGGTCATTTTTCATGTTTTAAGGTGATGATAAATACATTTTTAGAACTCTACCATGATATTTATGCATGAGTTTGTTGCATTTATTTTTGAACTGATAGGCAAAAAAAAGTGTGTTTAGTGTTTGCACCAAGAAGTCTTTGAAATGGCAATAGTCGGTGCAGACCAGTCACAGTTTTCCTGGAAACACAAAATTTCTTAGCTTTAATTATACCCCCTCCTGCAGGGGTGCAGTTTGGAACTTTGTTCCCCTGGGAAGGAAGAGCCCTCCCTTTCTACTCAGGGCAAGATCTGAATCTGTGAAATGGATAAATCTGGGGTTTGAACAAAGCCATTTTCAAAGATCTGAAATTCATCTGAGACCTTATGAGATTGACAGTGGTAAATAGGATATTCAGCTTTGCAAAGAGAGGGCTAATGAAAACATATTTAAGATGAAAACTGCATATAATGTTACTGCAATTACTTGAATAAAATCTGTGGCACTTACCAAATTCACTATATGATAATGGGGTTTTTTGACATACATGAAGTGATGGTTTTCTTGAATTCATGCATACTCTCTGATCCTTCATGCCAGTATAGCTCTCAACCTCCAGTATATACAATTTTACATTCCCTGTAAAAATGTGCTATAGCATTAATTTATTTGTTTATTAGTAGTACCTTTTCTTCTCAAATAGATTGAACTGTGGAAATCAGAGAATGTATCTTCTGATTTAAATTAGAGGTTTTTAACATTGTGGTTTAGCAATATGGGCTATATATGACTTGAGTTTTGCTTTCATGCCAGTTGAATTTAACTCACAGATTAGAAAAGCATAAATACATAGATTTTGACCAGCTGCAGGATGAAGGCAGCTCCTCTCACAAGTCATATTATACTGTTATAGGAGTTTTGCCATTATTTTCAATCAGCGTAGTATCAACCCTATCAGCAATTGTTTCCATTTGAACAGTTATTCGCCTAGAGTAATTTTATTATCTTCCACTGTGCTATATGCATGTCTTCCCCAGGGAGAAAAAGAGGCTTTTGTGCAAAGTCAAGATCTGTAGTGGTATATAAAGAAGTTTCAGATAACAAGGAGCATTAAGCACTGATCGTGTGGTTGCCCCCAAGCTTGAGCAGCTGCTGGGATATAGAACATTCTGCAGAAGTCATTGAGACTGAGAGGCCATCTTCTAAAGGTTAATTGGGCAAGAACAATAAATAAATGTTTGTTTAATCCATGCAGTAAGTAATCTCATGAGATGAAGCTTTTCTTTTTGTGCTGTGTCAGCACTTGATTGAGCAAATAGTTTTAATCAACTTGAAGTAGAGTATTATACTGTTGGAATTTCCAGATGTAAGAATATGGATGAAATAAACAAATAATGGGAATAGACCACACTGTAATAAAACTGTCCCTATTGACATCATCTTGTTTCACCCTGTACAGCTAAAAAGAAAACCAAAGAGGTAACCTATTTGGGGAAGTTTTAGGACTAAGGATTATTTAGAGTGAAAAAATTTGTCACTTGTGGTGTAACACTCGAAGAGAAAAAGAAAGAAAGAGCAGAAAATATGAAAGAGAAGAGATACAGGATTAATACAATGGATGCTGCATGTAGAATCCTTTTGCATTATTACCCTAGAGTGCACCCCTGTAAAGAATATTTTTGTCTTGCCTTCCACCTTGTCCTATGCCTTCCTGTAGCCCTCTTCTTTCATGCGTTCCTTCTGTCAGTCTTTCAAAGACATCCTCCTCCTTGGCATGCAAACTCACTTAGGAAAATTAAGCTTTATAAGAGTAAAATTTATACACATATTTAGAGGATTATTCTGGGGTTTATGTCTTAGTATGAGTGTAATTGTCTCAGGAGATGCATATTTCTCTTAATTTCTGATAGAAGAAGGCTTTTATATGTTTCACCTTATGACTCCTGAGTTAGGACAGATAAACCTCACAGAGTCTGCCCTGTATATTTTTGCATGTCATTCCACATGTAGCAGCATACTTAGTCCAAGCAATTCTTCGGCTCTTATTTATAAACATCATTGAATAAAATTGAGAGGTTTACTACATATGTATGAGAAAATGTATTTTCACTGCATTTGGGGTAGTGACACGGGTTTTGAAGTGTGAATTGAAATTATAAAAGTGAATGAAGATGCTGAACAACAAATTAAGAAGACAACCCGAAAATGGTGGAAAAGACAGGACTGAAAATCAAAGCCTCTTTAGTACTGATGGGATGATAACCCCAGAGGAGTCAGAGGGCAAACTGGTGTTTTCACTGTCTTCAGTCAGAGCTGAAGATGGAGAAGAGAAAAACTTTGAAATCGTAATCAGCTAAAAGCAGTGCTGAGTAAAGACAATACTGACTGAAGCCTCTGTTTCTCTTCTAAGTAACCTGCATAAAATACAGGTCCAGGCTATGAGGTTCTTACTTGCAGTCATGAGCAGCTATTCCCAAAAATAATGCTACTAACGGCACTGGAGATTCACAAATCTGGGGAAAAGGAGCAATAAAACTAATATAATGAAAGATCAATGAAAGAGAGGGAATGTAACTAGAACTATAAAAGAATAATCTTCACTGGTGATGCTCAGCCAATACAGCATTATTACATAGGCATATGTTCGAGGGCAGACATAAAATAAAACATTCCTTGCATGACATTCTACTTACAGTTCCCTAAGTCACTAAAGATCCATTTTCCTTGGCACAAAACTGGTGTATAATACCTGACCTTTCAGAAACAAATGGTATTTTCAATGCATCATGAATTTATTATTTTTTATTAGTTTAATGAGAGGAAAAAATGATAAAGAGGGGAGGGAAATCAAAATAACCATAAAATCTTGTTAAGAGACACTAGGGCTTTACCTTAGGGATGGATTATGAAACATTAATAAGAGCATTTTCATACTAAGTACAAAAAAGAAGAATTTATTTTATATTGTTTAGAAATATTTTTAAAGTGAATAGAAAGGAGTCAGTTCTATTTCAAAGTATAAAAACCATAATGAAGAGAAATTACAGTCTTCTCTAGCAAAAGAAATAAAAAAGGCCACAGCAAGGTGTCATTTTTTTATGTCTTTATGTCAGAGACAATGCCTAAAAGAAACACATTTATTAAACAATCATATTAGGGTAGGTTAGAGCCTAAAAAGACTAATGTTTCAGCAACAATAGAATCATAATTAATGGTTCATTCTTTTCCTATTACAGAATGTCTAAATATATACTTAGATTGAGAATAACAAAGTAGTCAGACAACAGACACTCTGTAGGAAAAATGCAGGGGAAGGGTGAGGGCAATGCCAATGTAGCCCTGCAAAACTTTTCTCTACCTCTGAGATACCTAGGTACTATTTTAAGAACCCTCACAAGAGTGTGAATGTGCTCTCATGTTACAGACCCGAAATCTAAATGTACCACGTTTTTCTTAAGTGATGACCTCAAGACAGGTTTTGCAGATCAATGCCCTGTTCTGCCCTGCAGCAAGTTGTGTTTCTATAAGCATTTGACTGAGAAAATTCAATACCTAGAACATCTTTTGTGAAGATTTCTCACTACACCTGATCTTTTCTATTGTTTCCTGTCACAATCCAGATGCCTCCACACATGCAAAACAGTAGCTTTTGCCTTGAATAGTGTCAGTGAAACCAGTAAGATTCCTGCAGAGTAGGATGCTACTTGGTACAAATGTAATGGAAGAAATAAGATTGCATACCTTGAAACTCACTTGAGGTAGAAATGAGAGAGGGGAAGTGTGAATTTTTTGCAGTAACGGAAAGCGTAGAATTGAGTTATTTTACATTTGATGTTTTGAGGTAGTGTATCTTACAACTTTTTTCCTTTTTTAAGTTGCTGAAACCTTCTTGATTTAAAATGGTTAATGAATTATCTGTATGTAGAGCGTGCATAGACTGTGTGGGCATTAAGAAGGAAAGAGGGAGGAAAAAGGTGGAAGATTCTATCAAATCAACTGTGTTTCCATTGCCTTCAGTGGAAGAGACCATGATCAGTTTAGATTATAGAAAATATCAGTATAAGCTGCTAATGGCATTTAACAATTCTGGAAACATTATGAACTTTATGTGTGAAATAGTACATATCTTCAGTTTTAGGAATAATTTGTATTAGAATGTATCCCATCTCCCCTCCCTTTCCAGTAATCCTCATTTGGGAACTAATATTTTCCCTAAAATTGGTACAAGAACACTTGGAATGAGAGGTGAAAAACTGGGATTTGTAAATCCTCTTCTGTACCTCCCCTAAATATTGGTTTCTCATAGTTTTCACTATTTCCTGAAAGAATGATTGAAAAGCATGTGTCTTCACATACAGGCTACTTATGTTATTTAATGTAAGTAACTAGGAAAGCACATGGTAGAATTATTTTATTATAAAAAGTTTATCATAGCTTATCATCCAGAACCCTCCAAGTGCCCTGTGGTTTTAGCACAATTAAATAAGATCTAATAACACTGACAAAGCAGAAATTATTATGTTCATAGTAGGAAAAGGACTCATTTCAGATGTCTGTTTCCTGATTTCCTAAGGCTTCTGTTCCTCAGTTTTAATTGCAATTGCTCACTCAACCCTTTGTTGTAGGTCACCATCATTCTTGGCTCTCTGCAGTTGATCCACGTGCCTCTTGGTTATGGTGCCTAGAAATGATCACAGTATACCACCTAAAAGTCTTATGGACGATGAGCAGTCCTGAAAGATAGAATGTTGTTAAAAAAAATAAAAAAATATTGATGTGGAGGCATTTCAAAGCTTTTATGGTGTGCAAGTATGCAGGTGCCTTGATCTCAAAAGTAAGATTTGATCTCGGGAAGAATATATGCCATGCTGAGCTCCTTACTAGAAGTTTTACTTACCAAAGAACACATTCTCTCCCTAGTTGCAGGCACCCAGCTCCTACTGACTTTGAAAATGTCAAACTGCATCAAAGTTAGATTCATTTTAAGATCAATAGCCTACCAGAGGTTCAGGGTAGCCTATACACTTTAGCTTCTCTTTTGCCCAGCTTACAATACAGAACTAAAAATACATATAGTTTCAACTTTATGCTGAAGGCAGAAGGGAAATTGCTGAATCTATAGGTCTGCATAGTCACAGCTCTAAGGAGTATATTTTATGGGGCTCTATAGAAGATACATACAGAAAAATTTTATACTAGGAATGATGCACTGGAAAAGGAGCTGATTGAGAACTTGTGGGTGAGGATTAAAGAGCAGACCAATATGTGGGTGTCTGCTATAGGCCACCCAACCATGCAGAACACTTGGTTGAGGCCTTTTACATACAAGTAGAAGTCCCCATGGGGGACCAACCTGGTTATTTGCTGGAGAGACAACACAGCAAGTTGTAAGCAATGCATTAAATTTCTGGACAGTATTGACAGAAACCTCCTGATATAACTGATGGAGGAGCCAGTGAAAACAGATACTCTGATGGACCTCATACTCACAAACAAGGAAAGGCTCTCTGGGGAGATGAAAGTCATGTGCAGTCTTAGCTGCAGTGACCATGAGACCACAACCTGGACTTCAGGAGAGCAGATTTTAACCTCTTCAGCAATCTGCTTGGAAGAATCCCACAGGATAAACCTTTGGAAGGGAGATCCAAGAAAGTTGGTTGATACGGAAGGATCACTTTCTAAAAGCTCAAAATTAGTCCATCCTGAGTAACAGGAAGTCAGGCAAAAATGCTAGGAGTCCTGGATGTATGAACAAGGAGCTCTTTGCAAAACTCAGATATGTAGTAGGGACTATACAGAAAGTGGAAGCATGGACAGGTAAACTGAAAGGAATATAGAAGCACTGTCCAAGAGTATAGAGAAGTGATTAGGCAAGCCACAGCCCACTTGGAGTGGAATCTAGTGAGGGATGTCTATGGCTATTTATTTATCTGAATTTGAAGCTAATGTAAATTTTAAATTGAATACTTTTTAATTGGTGCAGTGCTGCTTTGTGAAAAAAAATAGTTGCTAAACATAAACATTTGTAAAATTACTTTCTTCGTATACTATGAAATTCTGCAAGGAATTTGGCAGAATAATAGTTGATACTGATAAAATTGCATTAAAAAAGAGCAATATTAAAGAGGAATTAATGTGTCTGGAAAGACAAGAATTTGAAAGCTTTGTTAAGACAATGGTCCAGGATGGAGGGCTGCACAACAGTTTCTTGTACTTTTAAAAGGCCAAGTTCATGTTCAGCTCATATCAGTTTCATAAAATATTTTATATCTAACAATAATGTGTGAATAGAACTGAGGAACATACAGTGACGTGAAAGCCCTTGCAGAACTCCCACCAGCTTGTGTGATGGCTTTTATGGGAGCAGTGGGGATGTCAAACGTGAGGCCTCTCAGACAGACTTTTATCCAAAACAAACCAAGAAATATTTTATAAGAGAATTGTTTCCTAAAGATGTTTGTTTTTCAAATTACAGGTGGTTTGCAACTGTTTTATTCTCTCTAAATTTGAATGTTTTTGTGGTTTAAACCATAAGACCTAACTTTGTTTCCCTGGTCGTAGAAATACACAAAGCCTGAAGTGCACTGATCTAGGATTATAAAACAAAAGCCTAAGAAGCAATGGATGGTTTTTCACAGTAGATATATTAAGTCAAGGAGATAGTTGTTTTACTTACTGTTTTCTGAAGCTCTGTGCCCAGAGCTTTAAGATGTTTCCTAAATTTATATTACATTTTACTCTCTTATTTCATCTGAAGATTAAAAAAAAAACAGTCAAGGTACAATACGTGTATTCTGCTAGTTTTTAGGATTTTTTATATTTTTTTACTAAAAGGAGAATTGTATAAAGTCACTCAGATTTAAATCTGCTGAACTGTACAGTCCTACCATGACCCAGAAATTTGAATTTAGTCTTTGTAACAGCTGTAAATGCATGCAAACAATGTTGCACTTACCTATTTTGTCTTTAATGTGAAAAATAAGCACATTTCTTGTTTATTTTTACATTCTCAAAATATTTCAGACTACAGAACTTTCCACCAGAGAACTAATTGTCCTTCGCTGCTTTTTCAACTCAGTTAATACCAAGACTTAAATTTGAACTTCAGCAGCTGGGAACAATGACTATCAATTGCCTTTTCCCCCCTGCTGTTCCTCATTAAGGGCACAAAGTGTTCTTATTTAAATCCATTCTTATCTCCTAATATACAAGGAACAGTGAGTGACTGAATTCAGTAGCTATTAGAAGTACAGTAGATCAAATCTTCCTGTTTATTGATTTGTGAAGAACATTCTCTTACTGCTTTGACAGCTCTGAGTCAGAGAGAGCAAAGAAAGAAGCTTTTCAGCTCTTGGGAGGAGAATTGCTGGGCAACATTAAAGAGGGTCTTGTAGAAGCCAGTTTCCTTTGATATGTAGTCAAATTGGCTGTGATTGGAGTCAAGGTCAGGAGGCTGTGGAAATGCTATGAATATGGTAGGGAAATTAAAGCAGTGTTATTTTAATAAGTATTGTGTGTATGCACACTGATACAGAAAATTGCCCTTTTCTTTTTGTGAGAACGGCCTTTAGTGAAGCAAATTTTGGGGGAAAAAAGAGGAGTTGCTTTTGCTACTGCACTAAATATAGCTGTTTTGATGAGAGTATGCTAATCTTTCCTTCTTTTCTTGCCATTTTTCCATGGAATCCCAGCCATTGAACAGTTGTCTTAACTCCTTACATTTAGCATTTTCTTAAACTAGTGATCTAATTTCTACTGTCTCATGTTAATAAGTAGTAAAAATTGCTACTCACGCATATTCACATAAGTTGCCTGTATTGGGGGCACAATTAGAAATTAGTGTAATTAGTGTCTGTATATATTATGCTGCATGTGCCCTTAGATGCCCCTCATAAAAAGGTTATTATTCTGACTTCAGAAGAGTTTATGTCGTTGACGTGTTTCAAACAAATAGTAATTTAAAGAAGTTATGCTCAAATGTAAATGTCTGTCTTCACTGAAAGGGATAGGTAGTATCTACCTGACCTCCTCACTTTTCCATCAATGATCTTAAAATAGAAAGTGATTTGACAAAATAGATAATTTTCTGATTCTTCCTCCCCTATTTGAAGTTGTGTTCTGGGCGGATTGAAAAATGTTTTAATATCTGCTTACAGAGGTTATATTTTATTGAGAAGTGAGAACTTCCAGAGAAATCTGGTGAGGAAGAGTTTCAATTTCTTTTAAGGATAAAACAAAGAATTTCTCTTTGAATCTAGCATTGGGCTAGTATGACAGTAGACCTAGCAATGATGGGCCAGGAAGAAGGAGAATTTAAATATTTTTTTCCATTATTGTATTAATAAACCCTATCAAAATAGCACAGACACCACTGAGTCTTTTCAATGACAATAGGATATGTCTTGGAAATAGGTGTAGTAGAAACTGCTGTTAATTTCCATGACCATCAAAGATGAAAAGAGCTATTTTTTTTTCCTAGAAAGAATAAAACTTGATTTAGAAATTGCAGACATGTAATGAAATGTGCTGAGCAAACACAGAAAGAAAAAAAAATAAAAGCTACTTTTTGCCTTGCTTTGCTTGGAAATTAAAATATTTCTAAAGAGATCCGCCCACACCGACAAAATGGGGTTTGATTCACTGTTCACACTGTTTTTTCTGAAGCACCTACATCTCTTCCTAGCTTAATCTTAGGAGAAAATTGGCAGTTATTTTCAGCTATGGAAACTTGATCACACTACAAGGGACTGAGAGATGCTCATTTAAACCCTGTTTCTGCAATAAGCTTCTTTATTTCCTTGCTTATAAAATAATTTGAGAAAAAATGTAAATATTATGTGTGATTGCAATTTAGAAATTAGACTGAGAAGAAAATTATTAAATCTTTTTACAGGAAACAGGCTTTAATGTTTTCAAACACAGAGAGATGAATGTATAATGCATCTCTTTACCTGTTTCACTAGCATGGGAGCAGCTGAACTAACCTGTGCTATAGTACAGCAAAGAGGGACTTTTATGGTGTCATTTAGGAAAAACTGTAGGTGTCTGTGCTTCCTTTTTCTTCAAGAGTGTGCATTTTCAGAGTTAACATTCACACTGACCAGGAAAGCCAAATGCAATTGCCTGCTAGATCTCTTTAAGAAGCTCTGCAAGGTACATTGTTTGAATATATCAAGATACATGGCATCTAATAGATAACTAGCACTTTAGTGCTGTTGTGTGCCATGTTCTTCAGCTTTATAAAGGGGTGTGTCCAAACAGAGGACTATGATAGAGAAGTGAATGAATTTTGAATTGCAATTTGGAACCCACAGAAGTCTCTTTCTGAATTGCCTCAATGTTAACAAGGGCGAAGGCAGTCACATATTCCCCTGCAACATTCCCTTTCTACCTGACGTTTTCTTACTGCCCGCGATCACCAGCTTCTTGAGCCATTTTTTTGGTGACTATTTAAGTTTTAAAAATAAAACTTTTTAATAAATTCCTGGCCAAGTTCATTGAATGTGAATTCTCTTAAGTGTGCTGAACACAAAGGGATGTTTGACCAGTCACCTCCGCTCCTACAGCGTTGCAGCTGCTCATTTTGCAGAGTAGTTTAAACTACTCTCACTGTCTCACCTGCCTGGGAGATAAGTACCCCAGGGATAGTTTCCTCCACTGAACTTGTTCAGTTAAAAATCAAAGCTATGGGCAAGATTGGGTCAGGATTAAACCACAGCTTAGACCTAGGCTGAGTATTATGTTGCTCCAGCGTGGAATTTGTATATCCAAGATTATAAGACTGATGGATTGACAGAGTGACCATTTTTATAGCTCTTTGTTAAGGACACTCATTATTTGCAGGCACAACTCCAAAAACATGGTGGGATGGGGGTTGTTCCTCCTTCCTGCATCACATCTTTCTGAGTAGTTCAGCAGCTCCAGCACACCTGAACAGTTACTGTTGAGTACTTCTGGAGAACATGGAAAATACTGAGAATCAAACAACTCACTTTTCCTTCTTGATCCAGGCCTGCTCTGCAGTGTGATCATAAACACAAAAGAAGGTTTTCTGTAAAAAATATTTTCAGCTAAACTCCTTTAAAAAAAAAAAAGACCCCAGGATTTTAGTAGTAGATCCAAGTTAAATCCATCAAATCCTTATTCTGATTTCAGTGGAGCTGTTATAACAAATGTTGTCAAGGTTGAACCCCTACATTAGGTAAAGTAGTTGCAAACTATTCTTAACAACTACGACATAGGTTTCCTTTTGTTATTGTCATAATTTGTTTATCTGAACCTGAGCTAAATAGATAGATAGATAGATAGATAGATAGATAGATAGATAGATAGATAGATAGATTCAGTTCACGTCTGCATCCAAATGAGGGGAAACAGAACTTGTTTCATCAAAAGTTTCTAAAATCTTTAAAGGAGAAAGACTTTAAATAACTTTTTTTTTTTAATTGATAATTTGTGTAGCAGAAGCTGTTTCTGTTCTATGTCAATATCACTTAAAATCAGTATAGGATTTTTAATATTACCATCTTCAGCTTCAAGTATGTTTACTGCACTGCTGTGGTTCCTTCATTTGTTATGATTGAAAGAAGATAAATGTTATGTAAAAAATTAGATTAAATAAATAATGGAAATGCACATCATTTCAAGCATGTATCCTCAGTGGAGAAAAGTGATGGTTCAAGTATCCCAATTACAGAAAATTCTGAAGTTTGTGTTTAAGTCATAATCAGATATATAAATACTTTGGTCTGTTTAAACCAAATTCCCATATCTTGATTCAGATAAAGCAATAGCTGACTTTTTAGAAACCCATCTATTGGCTGTTTTTTTAAATAACATTTCTTGTGGAGAAATACTGTAGAGTTTTACCTAAAAGATAACGAAATCAAGTCCATAGTCCCACCCCATGGATGTTGGACTAGATAGTCCGCTGTGGTCCCTTCAAACCTCACCCTTTCTGTTATCTTGCATGTTACATGCTGGTAATAAATAGTACCTTTAAAATTATTACTTTTTCCATGTTATTCTGGCTAAGCTGATACTATTGAAATCAGACAAGGTAATTATTCCTTCATTAACAGTATATATTTTTTCTTCCATTTAAAACAGGGAAAATGAGTGCTTGAATCAGGTTGAGAATTTTGCCATTTTCTTCACACAAGGCTCCAGTTTTCCACATCATTTGATTAATAAGGGAAACTGCACTTGGTTCAGAGCATAGCATAAAAAAAATACATAGGATACTGTTTGTGCTTATATTGGAGGTACATATTTCACTTGACTTGAAAGAAAACAAAAAAAATTTAAAATTTGGGAATTACCTATGGGTTGTTTATGAAAAATAAGAAAAAATTCTACATGCCAGTGAGGATTTTTTTTTGAAGAATCAGAAATCGTTGATGAAGACAATGTGGATATGATCTCTTTCTCCAGGTAGTTAGGGGTATAAGTCACAAAGCTGAATCCAATTCTGATTTTATTGGATCAGAGACACATTCTTCTGTAACTCTAAGTAATCGTTCTGATGGGGTTTTATTGTTCATCATAACCTGAGTTATTGTGGGTTCAGTTTCTGCTATTTTATCATTTACATATTAGTTTTGGTAAAATTAATAGAAACTGACTTCAATAATCTTCCTTGCTCTACCCCCCCCAGTGAGTTCATCTTTTGGCATCTAAAAGGTAGTCTGCCAATATATCAGTAAGTGGTATTTCCTGGCAGCCAAATGGAATAACATTTTGTGCTCTCAGGTGATATTTCCTGAAGAATACTCAAGATTTCCCAATATTTTATTCTTCTCTGTATTGACAAAATCTACCTCTAGATAGAGGTATTTCCTGGCTCACATCCAAAGCTGTTCAGTTTGAAAGTTTACCCTGGAGTGTGTAAGGTATTTTATTTTGCTGATGTACCTATATGGCTAAAAATCATTAGTTTAATAATTTTGTACAGCTCAAAGGTCACCTCGATATTCTGAAGGGATTGAAATTCTCAGTTTTAGCACACTTATAGAAGTTGTATGGCCTGTGTGCTGGCAGTGGTTACATGCACCAAAGGGTTCCCATACTCTCTTCTGACCACAGGTTGGCTGTTGACATTCTCCTACATGAAATACTGCTCCCCACTGCACATTTGTAGAGCTCTCATTCTCTTTAGAGATTCTGCATGCCATCCTAGTTGACTTACTGAAAATTTATTAACCAATATTTGCTAAAGACAAAATAGGTATGTTATGAAGTAGTTTTAAGAGGATTCCAAAGAGTTGATGGAATTCCGTTAAAATTTCTTCCAGTTGGTTGTGGGGTTTATTTTGCTTGTGTTTATGTACATTTAAGATTATTTTCCTAGTCTTCGTTGAAAGGCTGTTTCGTTGTTAAAAATGGTATCACGTTAGTTAATGCTTTTGTTCTTAAGCTAATTACATTGATGACCAGAAGCAGCCCTGTCATGGTTTTCTATGCACTTACAGACTTCCCTAGTTTATATCTGTACTGTGAATTAGGTGTAAACTCAAGCTCAAAGCCAGTCCTTAGTATGAAGCATCCCTTAGCAGAACATCCATCCATGCAATACCCTTTAGGCTTAAATGGTCCTTTACCCAGCCTTCTTGTACCCACAGTTTCAGAAGTTGTCCAGAGTTCAGCCTTTTCCTAGGCTTAGTTTTTGTCTAGCTGAGCACTCAGCAAGATTAAACAGGAAAAGCACAGGTCATAGGACTAAGCCAGCATGTATCTGCCTTAAACCTACCGGTATAAATTCTGATCTGGGAGCAATTCTGGATTCAAGGAGACAGTAGAAATAAGAACAGAGGCTGCATGGGGATGTGATTGCAGCTGAGCTGTGTAGAGAGATGCTGCTCAAGGGAGACTAACAAAAAATTACATTGATAGTGTCTGAGTATGGGAAGCCAGAGGAGAAGACATAGAAATGGAGAAAGCTGCAGAAGAACCTGAAAAATGGCTTGAGGAAAGAAAGGAAAGGAGCATTTGGGCTTATGGTGTTAGTTTTAAAACTGTAAGCAAAGAAATCATGTCCTGTTGATAAATTCCTATTGCTTACTTAAACAAGATTTTGGGCTCTAGGGGTTATTTGGCAAACAGTCATATCAAAGAGTTGGTCAATCCTATCATTATTTTTCCTTTCTGACTGTATCATGCCAAGTCATTATACAATTATTCCTTCCTACTACCAACCAAAAAAATTCCCTGACACTATTAAAATGTGGATTGCTTTTTATTTGTACAACCTATTTGTTTCCTTGTTATGTATCTCACAATTAGGCCAATTAAAAGATGAATCGCTCTTACCTTCTGCTGTGCAAGTGTTGATGGAACACTTTTTCTTACAGGCAATATTTAAATTAAAGGAATCTTCTTCCTATCAGCTGTTTTACTTAATGTATTTCAAAAATATTCTATCATTACTTTCAAACACTTTTTCTTGCTTTACCTAATCCTATTCTTAGGTCTAACTTTATGATGACATCCTTTTAGCATATAGGCTGTAAAAGTGCTGGTAGATGTCATTCATACACTATGGAATCTTTTCATAACCACCCTCTTTTGGCTGCTTGACTGGGATTTTCAAGGGAAAAAAATAAAACCAATTTTACAACTCGTGTCTCTGTTTTTATGCAGTACACCAACCCAACAAAATGTCAGGAAAGACATGTTCTTCAAAGGGCTGTTCCAAGGAAAGGGTTGAGGGGCTATGATTTGACTGATTAAAAGAACAGAGAAATGTTTGTAACAGCAGCTCCTTGGTCAATGTCATTTCAGCACTCTGTTATCCCATCCACGTTAAAAGAGATTATTTTTCACATGCTGATTGATACTAGTATACGTTCAAAAGTACTTTAGAAGTAGTTTTTTAAAGGTATTAACAGATGGATGTTTTGACTTCATTATTGGCAAGCAGCAGTAATACTCTTTTCAGGTGCATAAAGTCAGGCCAATTTGCTATACTGTTACTTATCAGCCTTTTCAACTTGTTCTAGCATCACTTAGAGATGGGGGGAACCTCCAAAAACCAAACCTTTTTTTTTAACTCCTTTCCTTTCAATAAGACACATTAAATTCCAGTCAGACCCTGAGGGGTAACGATTGTTGCAGGAACTTACTTATTTTAAACTGAATGTTCACTAATGAAAAAAACCCAACAACTATCTGAATATAATTTCTGTTTGTTACTTGTTTAGAAAAGAATCTTTTCTTTTCCTCCTCTCTTAACAGGTGGCCATTGATGAGCGCATCAGGCAACTCCATGAAGCTCACAGGGATTTTGGCCCTACTTCCCAGCATTTTCTTACCAGTGAGTAATTTCCCATTTTTCTTACTCAGCCTACATACATAGTTAATTGATACTTTTGTAGCCATGTGCTGGTTATTGTTGCTATGAGTTTCTATTTTAGACTGTGTCCTAATGGTTTTCTTCTTTTTTCTTTATTCCTGGATGTGGAGGATTGTTAAATATAAGTTCTATAAAATTCAGATCCAAGGTAAAACATCTGCCAGTATCAAGTCTCTGTGTCCATACATCTGTCACTGCAAGGCTGGTCCTCATTGTTTGAGGATTCATTTTTAGAACTAACAAATTAAAAATTATATTAAAATGAGTTTCTGATGATTTTAACCTTGAAAGGATTAAAAAACACCCCAAACAAACAAACAAACCAAACCAAAACAAAACCAAATTTGGTTTATCTGTTCAAAGAAATGTTCAGCTCCAAAAAGGGACAAAATAAGAGCTGCAAGAAAAATATTTTACAGGATTTGACACCTTAGCAGAGCAGTGAGAGGGAAAGTTGGCAGAAGAATGGCAGCTAAGTAAACTTTTTACAACTCTGCATAAAATGTAACTGTCAGTAAAATTCCTGCTCCACCTCCACACACATTCTTTTATCAAGGATGTTTTGAAGTACACTGAAAGACAACTTGAAACACCTTCAAAGCTTCAAGGCAGTGAAGCTTCTCAGAGGCCATGTCTTTTCTATTGTACTTCAATTAAGGAGAGTAAACAGTAAAGCTTTATTTAAGAGATTATATCAGGAGAACAGAACATAGTCACGGGATAATGGTCTCCTACATGCAGAGGGACAAGTTATCCAGACATCAGAAATAGATGTTACTATTATTGCACAGCTACATTCGCAGTGGGATAGAGGACAAACTTTTCTTCAGCTGATACTGCATTGTAATTTTAATAGGTTAACCATTTTTCCACTGAAAATCTCAATGGGAAACTGAAAAGTCTCAGCGGGATGAACTGCAAATTCAAAACCAGAGTAAATGTTGTGCCATGTAAGAATAATGCAGGCTGATTCAACCCTGCATGTTGTTTTATCAAATTATGATCCTATGAAGAAATGAGCCCTATTTTTTTACTTTTTTCAAAATCTCTTTTGTTTAACTCTTAACCACTGGGAGTAATTTGTCAGCTCACTATATATAACTGCAAATTCAGACCTGTCGAGATTGAATGTGTGGAAGTTGTTAGGGGTATGTGACGTGAATGCAATGTGTAAACAGATGCCTGTTTTTCTTATAACTCACGGTGTATTCCTGCTGAAAGAATAAATTTGTAGGGTAAATTATACAAGCCTGGAAAAGACTAGAGTGACCTGCACTACATTATCACACCAAACAGCATGTCCTTGTTTTCTGTGCTGATGTCGAGCGCAGCCAGGCAATTTGTGTGATGGTTATGTCCTAGACCCATTCTGCCTCATTACTGATAAACTAGATCAATCTAAAAGTTGCTCAGTGTTATGATAATCACCTTTTTCAGCCCACCCACTATTAGTGAGACACTGAGATGTTATTCTTCTTTGTAACTAATTAGAGCCAGCAAAGTGTGGAAATCATTCTGGACACTTCTCACCACTTGAGAATCACTTTAGGAAAAGGAAGCAGGTGAAAATGTGTTGAATTTGGAAATAGTCAAATCACTGAGAAAAAGGGACATGTGTGTTTGTTTGCTTGTTCTCTCTCTCTTAGTTGTGTGTGCAAATACATATTCTTACCCATGCTTGCAAAAGTTAGGTATTTGAAGCTCTGAAAATATCTACAGAATCTTTCACAAGTATAAGTATTCAGTCACTGAAACTGCCATATCAGTTCCATCTTTCATAAGCACCAAATTCCAAAAGCCGCCAGTTCCTCAGTGTCATGTAGTATTACTATGCCTGAGGAAAATATCATGCTTTGACGTGCTTTTTATGTACTACCTCTGCTGCATCCCTACACGGATGGAAGCACATCTCTTGGAGAGATAGCACTGCAGGAGAGGGAGAACCACAGTCTTTGCCCTCTAGCACTAGTCTTTTTTCTGTTGCTGTACTTTTGGGGTTGAACAAGGCAAACCTAAGGGTTGCCAAATTGGGCAGGTCAAATGAGGGTGAATTTAATGGCTTGTAAATGAGCTTTCAGTACATGGCTAACAGAGTCCAAGTTGATCAGTCTAGCTGTAGCAACAGCAGTGAAGAAATGAAGCATAGAAACTTTTCTGGTTTTATTTTATAAGCTCAACTCAGAGCATTTTTATCTAAGGAGCTGAGATACACATAAGATCAATGCAAACTATAATCAGTAAGGAAAATAAGCAATCTATTGGCTGATGCATACCTAGTTTATATGCAAGTTATAATCATTTCATCCTCTAACTCAACATCAGCTTTCCCTCTACCATACATGCTTGCTCACCTTAAGGTGCAAGTGATAATCTTCAGCTCCCAACTCTGTTTATATCCTTATACAAAAAATGGCCCATTTAGAGTTGATATACCATTAAGTAGTTCTGCAAAAAGGGTGGTACTGTAGTCAAGTTCGCATAAAGTTAGTGACTGTATTACATTTCTCTCCTGTCTGAAGGAAATAAATATGAGCTACTAATCTGTGGTAATTTTTTCATGTGTTTGCTATTATTTTATACATAGAAATTATAGCATCATCTGGCTGTTTCTGCTTGGTTTAAGCAGAAGCTGTACAGGGCTGTTGAAAACCTAGCACAAAAATAATGGGGAAGTGATGCAGGGACCTCATATTTGTCATGCCCTGTGCAGGCAAGGAATCAAGTGGTAGTCCCTGCTTTTAAGCATTTGGAGGCTGTTCTAAGGGCTATTCTTAGAGCTGTTTCTGAAAGAGATTGGAAAGAAAGTGTGAGCTAGAGATATAAGGAGTGAAAAAGGGGAGAAAAAGTCTCCTCCTTTGTAATATTTTTACTTTAGGGACAATTTTTCTCCATTGCTTTTTCATACAGTTAAGTGTTCTTTTTCCACTCTTTCATCCTCCAAATGAGCAGGTGACAGTGTTTATCTGTGCTGTTGCACAGGATAATTCAAATGTCTCCTGGTTGTGAGTTAAAAAGATAGTGACAAAGGAAAGGTGTGCACTAGTGTCTCTGTCCACCAAGGCTGTGGTGTGCCCTCAAGTATCTGAGGCAAAAGTGGCCCTTACTTTTAAAAACGGGCCCTTACTTTTCTGCCAGCGCAGGAACTTGCCTCTCTCCATGCATTCTGCATTTTTTACTGGGCTCTCTCACCTCAGGTTGTGATCTTCTGATCAGTTCTTTATGCTTCCCCACACTCATTTCACTCTGCCTGTCTCCACAGAGTCCCAGCTCCTCCTCAATTCATTCCTTACCAAGGACCGAAGCTCCCAGCATTCACAACAATAGTTGTTAAGATATATCTGATAAAGTTACTACATGTGCAAGACATTATATCACGAATTCTTGAAGTGAGTTTGTTTGTTTTGAAGGACTCGCTGTTTAATTAGAATTCTCTAAATCAGGGTGTAAAAAAAATAGCAAAAATGAGATCTTTCTATTAAAGAGAAACTTGTAAATATTTAGCAAAGTAATTTAAAAAATCTGTGATCCTTCCACGGATGATGGTGCTTAATTTGGGAATTATATGCAGTAATTGAGGTGTGAAAAAAAGTATCTGCAAATTTCAAACATAATGCCAGCTCCAGAGTTCTCAGTGACTCCTCTGGAATAATTTTACTATTTTGACTTCACCTTTATTTTTCTCTGTGATTCTGCCTCTTACATAGAATGGGATTCATTGTCTCTTGTTGGAGGACCCACCTATATTTGTCACAGTGGTTATTACTTTTTCTTGAGATGCAATAAATGAGAGGTAGGATTGATGTCAAAATTGGTTTTAATATCATTTGCTGTGCTCTCCAGCCTCCTATCAATCCTGGTTTTAATGGCATAGTTCATTCATGTGCACTGCTTATGACTGCTGAAAAATAGAAGGTATCACATCTTTTAAAAACGTGAGCAAACCTTGTAATTTACTGTGCAGCCCCAGTATGAGCCATCTGTTAGTAAGTATAGCATGTCAATGAAGTGACTGCGTGAAATAGTGCTCAAGATATAACCAGCAATTACTTAAGACTGAGAGTGGAAGATTCCAGGCATTACTTGTGACTTCCAAGCTCAGAGAACATGGACTTTTGTTAGTGTGGAATAACCTGAAAATACGAGGAACAGAAAGAACATTTAGGTTTGCAAGGCTAACAGGCGGATATGCATCTACCGAACATTTTGGGATTTGCATTTCCAAGGCTACGAGCTTTTGCTACCTGCATCCACCAGCACCAAACTGGTCAATCCACACCCCCAAATATATGCTAGGACCTGTATTCTAACTGTAGATACCTAACAATGCCTTTAAGTTTTGGACTTGCGAGCAAGAGCAGCACTGACTTCAACATGAAACAAGGCAGCCACAGCAGCTTTCATTCAGAAACAGAAAGGTGACTAATGCTGGGGCCAACAATTTGTATTGCAAGATCATGATCAGAGTGCATCTGCTGCATTTTATATCAGACAATTGTTGCTTAAAAATAAAATATATGGTCATGGGAGTGGGCTCTGTAAGCTAGGTCTCTCTTTCTCAGGATAAGCTCAGAGCTGTTAAAGTTCAGATCGGGCTTTTTTTTCTTCTTTCTATGCCTTTGTGTGTTCCTTCAGTTATTTAGGCCACTCTCCTGAGAAACTGGAGGTGTAGGTCTGAATTCCTTCAAGCTGGAAGAGAAGTCAAGTACTTACATCTCCCACCTTCTGTGTGAGTGATTAGATTATTATGCAAAGCAAAGATTAGGGAAGCTCTTCCTTGCACAGGCAGATGTCTTTGAAAGGGCAAGTCCTGCTAATTAAGACATCTGACTCTGAAAATGACAGGGCTCTATGACTTAAGACACTTCACCCATCCGTCTGATAGATTATTTTTCAGTGCTAGCAACTGTGTCTTTCTCTCTTATTTCTTATTGCATACATTATGTCATACTGTCTCTCAGATAACACTTTTGACAAGCAAACATTGAAGATTATTTCCATTCATCCATGTCTGTGGATAAATAATTTAATAATTTTAGATATGACATCCAATGTTTTGAATAGAAAATATTACCAGGTAGTAGAATAAAGATAGAGGATAAGTGATCACTAAAAAAACAGCCTAACTGTGAGAACTCTCTGAAAGCAAAGATTTTATTATTGAATTTAAATAGGGTCATATTAGCTAGAGGAGCCTGATTGCTAGAAAACTTTTGTGTAAATGCAAAATGACTACATGTGCTTCTGAAAAAGGAAAAACTATTAAAGTACCAACAAAAAATTCACAGGTCTTGCCGTTGTTATTATCATGGTGAATTTCTACCACCACTGGGCACCAATTCAACCTCAAGACTTTTGGGATGAATAAATCAGATTTAAAGTTAGGAAAAAATTTCTTCAATCCATTTCTTCCTTATTTACAGTATCATGACCATAGCTACAATTTTTGGTAGTGCTAGCCTTGACCTGACAGCTAAAGGTTTTTAGAGTAATTAAACATTGATGTATTTTGAAAGAATATCTTTATGCTTACTTTTGGAATAAAATTAGTAGAATTAATATCACAGTGAAAGTATGTCATGAAGTCACATGATCACCATATTTTCTTGTGAGCCTTAATTTTTTCATTATATATTATTCTCAGGAAAACCACACAGAATCTCTCCATAAATTTTAATATTTTTTTAAATTCACAATGAAATAAGATTTATGGAATTCTAGCTTTATATTTATATTTTTCTCTTTCCTGCATTATTGTGCTAAGTGACCCTTTCTACTATAATACATTGGATACAAACTTCTGAACAAAATTATAAAGTCAGTTTTCAAATGATGATGTTCTCCCCCTCTCTTCACCCAGAAGCAAACAATTTTTCCTTGTAATTTTTCCTTGTATCTAGTGTTTGTGAAAAAAAAGGCTTTCAACAAAAATATCTTAGAATGGTAGTTAAAAATAATCCATGCTAAATCTCTTCCTTGTGCTCTTGGTTTTCATTTGTCATCAATTTAAAAATGCTGTGTGGTATTTATTTTAATGCAGAGAGGGTTTTCTGGGAGGGAGTGATTAGGAAAAATGCTATCTTATTTTTTTTATGGCAGCCTAATTAATTTCTTTAATTTATCCTTGGTTAGCAGGATATCCTATATTCTGCAATGCTAAATAATTTGCAAGTAATCAAATATTATTTTTTAATCTTAATGAGTGTAAGACTCAAAAGATGGTTTATTGCCTATTATAGTTTTGTCCACTCTCTGAATTAGTATGTCGCTAAGACAGATTTCTCCCCAAAATATTTTATACTCTTTTTGGAGTAATATTGGATCTGTGAATCTAAATGAAAACTACTTCATTTTTTCACACTGCCGGGTTTAACCCTGATGAATTTAACGATATACCCATGGTTGTCATGAGTTGTATGTTGTGTTCAGTTTAGGACATTCCTTTTTCCTCAGGCTCCAGGACTGGAATACAATAGGCATATTCTATATATGTATACTAAAAAATTTCTGTTATATCTTGCTATGTAAGACATGGAATATTTACCAAATATTTATTTTTCTATTAGTCTAATTTAATTAAGTCTAATTTGATCAATCAGCTTTAGAGATCTCATTTTTAAGAGCATAAGAGTGTAACAGAAGCTAGCAATATACTTAACTTATACAAGTTAAGTACCTGTAACTTGGGGTATGTGGATCATTGTAGACTCTATCATTTTACTGTATTTCATGTAGTATTCTATTACTAAACAAGTAGATGTTTGTATTTTTACCATTTTACAGTACTGTGACATTTAAGAAAAGGAGCATTAGATGGATTGTATATTTCCTGTTAAAAGTGACATTTGGAAACTTCTGGAAACACTGTTCATGATTAAGGGTGTTCATTATTTAGATTTTATTGTATAATGTTGACCCTATACTGCAGGTGATAAATCTGATGTTGGCCATAAAGATTCCAGCAGGAAATGCAAGATGGAAGGGCCTCTTTTATAACTCTTGTGAAATGACTGTTGTAACTGGCCCTGATCATGTGCTGAGCTTTTTAATGCTAATAATCATTTTTTCAAATTGGTTAGAAGTGCTCTAAAAATGGTGTGTTCAGTAAATGTCTGCATGTGTGTTACAGCAACAGATGTATTCCAGGGAATACATTCCCTGGCATTCCAGGGAAGTAGTGAGTGTTTACTTGGGCTTCAGAACAGCAGAATCCAAGCTGAGAAGGGGCCCCCTATCTCCAAAATGCCCATGAATCCATCCCCATGTGCAGTGAGGAGCAGAGTAGACCCCATGCTGTGTAGTCCTGATGAAAGGCAGGTTTTGATTGATGTTTCTGCCTCTGACATCAGTTTCTCAGCTCTGTGGTGCAATCTTAGACCTCGGTGCTACACAAGACAGTCTGATTGTTCATCAGTCTCACCTAGTTCAATAATAGATGCACATAATTTAGAAATCAATTCTCTATAAATCTGGGGTAAAAAAAACCCCATCTTTTAGAGGTGTATACTGACATTTGTTGCAAAGGATCTTGAAGAACTTGTAGATTTTGCAAACACTACTATTGTGCCATTGTCACACAAGCATACGTTTTGGAGATGGCATCCTGCCAGTGTGTATCATGAACTGATTATGTTGGGGAAACATTGCTTTAGCATGTTCTCTAAGGAGGAGAAGCATGAGCTCCTTATAGTCTGTGGAGAGCAGTAGTTTTTAATTTATAATGGTGTAATTTGAAAATAATTGAAATATAGTACTCAATGCATCTTCTTTGAAAAGTTAAGGTAGCTTACTGATGTGAACTTCTGATTCTTGGGGAATCAGAGTCTTTCCAGATGCAAAGATAGTCTTATCATTTCTTTCTCCCTTCCTGCCTTTATCTGAAATCACCAACTCCTTACCTTGCTGTAGTGAAATATATTGGTATCAAAACAAACTTTATGTGAATAAATAATTTCCTATCTCTATGTTTGTATTAAGATATTAATGATGATAATGCTAGGTGGAACAATGTAAGTCATGCAGGTAGAGTTTCTAGGCTGAATAATTCTAGAGAATTGTTATCTTTAAAATGTGAAATATAATTAAGCACCTTGCTGAGTTACAGCTACTGTGGCCACCAAGCAGGGTAATATGAATGTAAAAATGTACTTAGCTTTAACTACTATGACGCTGAAAGTCACATATAATAAATATAATAAATTTGTACCGAAGCAAAAAATAATTGAGAGGCTGTATGTAACCATGTATGGGCACCATGCACTGCTTCTTTGTGCTTCTTTAAACCCCACAGTGACAAATAAGAGTCAAAAGATTTTTCTTTGTATTTAGAACTGACAATGTACACTCATGCATGACGAGAATTGTGTGCTGACTATGTAAATAAGGATTACTGAGAGTAACAGTTAAATGTGGACATACTAAATTTACTCTTTGAATAACTGAAGGAGAAATAGTTTACTATCGGTAAACATACATGTATTTTTCATTATGTTTGTAGTGCTAAAGTGAAATATTTATAAGATTATTTTTTGTAGTATCAACACAGGAAAAAATTATACTATCGTCCTCTTTAATATTTCATTCAGATCCCTGCATAGATTAAAATACTACTGAAGTTCAGAGAGCCAGCATGCCACTGTTTCATTATACATTCTGCAAACAAGTAAGGATATAGGTTTACCGTCAGGAACTGTGTTCACGGGCAAAACAAGTCTCAGCTGTTAGCACATGTACAGAATGAAAAACTCCAAAATGAAATAAATAACCATTTAAATGTATACATATGCAAATAAAATATAGGGAAATTTAAATTCACTCTTAAAATGCCCTATATTTTGTTGTAGTATTTAATTTCAGTCAACAGCATCGAAAGTAGCTCAGTGTATGGTAATGGGTTCTTACACTGTGCAAGCTCAAACAGTAAAACACTTGAATTACTCTTAGCAAACAGGAAATATCTGCTTCTTGAGTGCTGTAGCACACAGAGTTACTAGAGCATCATACAGCCTTTGCTAGCAAGACTTTTTAGATTGACTACTAAAATGGTCTTAACCATTTACCTGTACTAACTTCGTAATGGATAGTAAACCTGTATTGATAACCAAAGATAAGAAACAGCAATTCTCAGCTTCTGGGCTTCTGCCAAAAATGAAATGATTATTCTCTATGTGTAGCTGTAAAAAGGACTGCATATTTTGTCAACTCAAATTTATGCAAGGTTAGAATCGTCCAGGAGACCAAAAGTGTATTATAGACAGCTTCACAGCAATCTCTTGAAGGAACACTAAATCCAATTATACAGAACATCACAGAATTGTTTGTTATTCCTATAGCACTTAGCTCTCATGAAAGCAAAAGTATTTGTTCCCCTTCTAATGGATCAAGAACGCTATCGTATGTGAGATTCTGTGATAATAAGTTATGACGGGAAAGCTCTTACCCAGACTAATTCAGAAGCAACAGAAGAAGTACATCTTCTGAAAAACACAAAGCAATCTATTCTGTCCTTCAGGTATTGAAGTCAAAACAAATCTTAAAGGAAGAGAAGTGTTGCTTGGTAGTATTCCCATTGGGAATATTAAAGATTGGGAGAGAAATATATAAGAAGGTCAATTCTTAGTTAATACTAGAGGGTATTTTATTTTCCAAAATGGTAATTTACTGTAATCTCATTCAAATTATTCCTCAGACAATACCAATCCCCATGGGTAAGAAACTTTACAATTGTCACTGAGTAAGCATTTGAAAACTATTCGATGGACCACATATTAGCACACAGGTTAGCATTACTGAATAAAAACATGCAAAGAAATCACCTAGTAATTGATAGCGTAAAATGAAATTGTAATCTGTCTCTAATTCCTTGGCTTTTGTTTCCTAGTGCCATCTAGATGGTGGAGAATATTGGATCAGTCCCCAAAAAAATTGCATTTACAGCAGTTTATGAAAGAATACAGCAGTAGAAGGAATAATTAAGCATCATGTTTAGGAATTTTGTATGAACCTGAAAATAGGGTTAAATGTAGGACATATTCCCTTACTTTAAGGTATTTAACATCAAGACACTACATAATATTGGATTTTTTATAATTTTTGCATTCCTATAAATGACATAACAGATTGTATCTTTACATCATTTGAGGCTATAGCAGTACACAGAAACTGAGCAGTTGCAGCTCAATGGACAGCAGCCTTGGCCTTCACAGCTCCTCAGTGTGCAGTCTGTGAACATTGAACAAAATGGCAGTGCCTGGTCTAAGAAGGAATATTTGATCATGTATAAATTAAGTGTATATTTGAGTGTTTGTATTTTAAAATGCATACAGCTATGCTCTTGCTTTTATGGGTCATGCTGCAGACTTCAATGGCAGGGCAGTGAGCTAGTTTTCCAGGAGATCTAACACCATAATTAAAATTCTATCTCTTACGCATTTTGAGAGTTACTGGTTCTCATGGTTCGTACTTTTGAAATTTAATTTTACTTTTTTTAAGGATGCAAATCTGTGTAAATATAAATAATAGGAAAGCAATGACACTCAGCTTAGCTACAAGTGGCTGGTTGGAAGTTGAAGACAGCAGGACCTGCAGAGATGCTGAGGTAGATTTTTCAGAACTCCTTGGCCACCAGTAATCTGAAACAATATTATCATATTTATGGAGGGAGACTTTTCACAAGGGCAGGTAGTGATAGGACAAAGGGGAATGGCCTTAAGCTGAAGGAGGGTAGATATTAGGAAGAAATTCTTTACTGTAAGAATGGTGAGGCACTGGAAGGTTGTCTAGAGAGGTTGTGGACTCCCCATCCCTGAAGGTGTTCAAGATCAGGCTGGATCAGGCTAGTGAAAGGTTCCCAGCCCATGGTGGAGAGGTCAGAACTAGATGATCTTTAGGGTGCCATCCAACCCAAACCATTCTATGATTCTATTTCTTGCAAACATATTCCTTCCTTTCCCTAGCTTCTTAGCATTGTCCTAAATGTATGTGAAACCCATTCACTCTCTTCCCAGCCTGTAACCTGTTCCCAGCAGCTCTCCCTTCTCTTCTGACCATCTAGAATGGCACCAGTTTCCCCCCTGCTGCTCTCTGATTTGTCTCTCCTCTGTGGAATCCTCAGCCTCCCTCCAGCCCTTCTTCACAATTTGTATGAATGCAGCTCTAAAAAAATAGCAAGATTTCCCTATACACCCATTTTTCTAAGCATGTTTCATCTCTTTCCTCCAGCTCTTGTTGCCCACACTCAAATATGTGGGCAAGGGAGGGGCACTATACTTCATTCTGCAGACTGACTTCTGCGAATCTGGTACAAAATATATGAAATGTGTATATAGGAAATTATTATTTGTGTGGATTGTGATTTGTTGACTGTTAAAGTACCTGCAGATTGGAAGTGGTGTTTTTAAAGTATCTATTTTGAATAAGAGAGGGAAAGAAAATAGACCCAAATGGTCAAGCAGCTGATTACTAGTTGTCTTGGTAACAGTTACTTTCCTTTGTGAACAGTAGGGGTCACTAAAAAGAAGGGTTACACTGGGTGAAACAAACAGGCTTTTTTTTCCTCCACTACATCACTTTTCATATGTTTTCTATTTTAATCATTATATTAAAGAAAATTCTTGTTTCTACTGCTTTTGACAGACAAAAAACTCCTAATAAAAAAACCACCTCTTGATTATGGCCTAAACTATAAATTATCTCTGCCTCTAATAAAACCTCTAATAAAAAATACTTTACAATTGTTTTGCCACAATGAGATTTATAAAGCCTTTGTTACAAAATATTTTCATTATGCTGTAAGTTGATGTTGACATTTAACACTGTGATAGACAAGAGTGAGTAATGTAATTTCCTCTCTATTTGTTGTGATCACACTGTCATTTTTTTTTCCCATTATTTGCTGTTATTGGAAGGCAATAAGCACAATTAGTAATGTGGAGAAATAAAAATAAAAGTGTTTACCAATTAGAACAAGTCAACAAGAGAATAAACAAAATACTTAGATGGTCTCTCAGTGTAACTTGTAAACAAGTGCATAATTCAGTTCTTATAAAGATGGAAAGTGCTGACCACACAAGGAAAGAAATAGAAGAAATCCCAGTCAAACAGATTAGCAGGAGGAACGCTATAAAAGAACATACCAGAAAGAGAGGTTGCTTCCTCTGCTTTGTATCTGTTCTGAAAGCTTAACTGTCAAGGAGGTTTTTTTATATTTATCTTTGCAGCTGAATGAGTTCAGTTTCTCTCAGATTAGGACAGAAATTTCTGAACAGTAGGTTAATCCTTCCTGTCTTCACGGGCAACTGAGCAAACAGACCTGTATCAACGTGGCCGAGTGTAAAACTGTAATTCTAGAGATTAACGTTGTCTTTCCTGTTTGACCTCCATGTTTCTCTCCTAGGTATGTTTCTATGTATGAATGTATGTGTGCAGTTATTTATTTATTTGTATGTTTGTTTGTTGTTAACAGCTTCTGTCCAAGGCCCCTGGGAGAGGGCAATCTCACCAAACAAAGTGCCGTATTATATCAAGTGAGTATAAATAGTAATTCATTCCAGCTATTTACATTTCTTATTTAAGAGGATATTTAGTAATTTTCTCAGATTATCGTGAACTGCTCCTATGGTGCCTAAATGGGAAGGACAGAAAGGAGTAAAGCATGCTATACATTTCATAGAAGTGTCCTAGTTATTTAAAAACACTGTAGGATGCATTGATTTTTAAGTTGTTTGGGTTTATGCTACTGTAAATCACCTGCAAATGAAGTAAAGCTTCAGGGTATCTGGATTATAGTTTAATTTGTGCCATTGCCCACTGAACAGTATGTATGGCAGGTTTTGCAAAATATGATACACTAGGAGTTTTTTTAACCTAGCAATGCACGTGCTCAATACTAAGAATTGCTTTAGGGACAGTACTTGGTAAAGTCCATAGCTGGGGAATGACATGGGAAATTAGTCCCTACAGACTAATCTTTTATAGTTTAGTTCCCAAATTAAATTAGTTTACTTTAAGAGATGTGCCTGCACAAAAAATGAGTAGAAATTTTTTTTAAAAATCAACAACATGGAAACACCTGCTTCTTGTGCCCTAAACAGATTCACCACACAAAAACAACAATAAAGATGTTTTAATACATTTTTTTCTTTTCTTTTGAGTTCTTTACCTGTAATATGCCTTGAACTACTTATATAACTTCTGAAGGAAAGAGGTGATGCAATATCTGCTATAAAGATGGCAATGCAAGTAACAGAAACATGGGTATTGTTTTACCTGATTCCTCCTTATATTCCCTAGACATTTTTCCAACTCAGCTAGTGTCACTGAAGCCATCTGGTTGCAGTTAGTTGCAATGGCACTTCAGTTGCAACTTTCACAACAGGGTGAACTTCTACAGCAGCTTTAGAACAAGCATTTGAGTTATGCATGAAGGCAAGTAAGTCTGTAGTGCAGTTCAGAGGTACAGCAGTACCTGCCTGGTTCACCCTTGTGTTAAATTTGTAATTTTTCGGATGTTTGCATTTGGCTATGAATAATGAAACAGTCACGAGGAAGCTGGAAAGCTCAATCAAGGAGAGGCAATCTACCAGAGACATGCTGGAAAGCAAGTTGATGGTCTGGCATGTAAGAGTCAGTTTATGGCACTAATATGAAGGCAAAGATCCCCCTTTACTCTTTCGCATGGCATGACTTGACGTTATGGGGGGAAGTGCCTTGGCAATTCTTAATGTTGGCGCAAGATGCATTTCATACCTTGCTTTCCAACTCTCTTGGTGCTACTCATATCCAGCAGCCAAGGGGAACTGTTGACTCTGTGCAAAAACAGTCAGTGCTGGTCTTGCTTACTCCTTAATACTTTTCAGTCTTCTATACTAGGCCATTTACAAATTCCAAAGAATATATTTATTTTATTTTGTTCACCTTAGAAAATATTTTAATAGCCATAACAGTTGTAGCATTAAGTCATGCATCTTGATTTAGGATCCTGCCAACTATGCTAGTTTGTCACAAATCGGTGATTGAGATCGCTTAAAGAATCACTGTCAGAGATATTAACAAAAGTGGGTTTCTAAAAGCATAACTTAATAAAGTTCACTGGCAAGGTTCACTCTCTTACTTCCTACAGGGATGAAACATACAAAGGAAAATCGAGTTCAAATCTATTTCAAATGATTTACATATAGACCAAAGATGCCAAAGGGTGAGGGAAACCCTCCTGTTGGGTCACGAGTTTGGGAGAAGACCCTCTTGTTTTCTAAACTCCTGATGGAGCTTAGCGGTGGCTAGGTCCAGTCTTAGTCTCAGACTTGGACCATGGTGTATGTTTAAAGGAATTAACTACATGGATTTCATTAGTATTGGTTTAGCATGCTATCAGCCACTTATTGAGGATCTATTGTAAATAAGGGTCTCTCCACCTTGGTAAGGAAGGATTTCTTGGTGTCAGGTAAGGAATCTCAATCCTTGAGAGGGGTCACAGCTCAAGGGGACAGTCACTGGTGTGCAGTCCAGTTGTAATTTAGAGAGAACTTGAGCTGGAGTCATCCAAAGATCAGTTGTTTATAGAAAGGTCTCTGCCTCAAGGAACAACCTTGAGAGTTGTTCCAGGGCAAAGGGAGATCACCACCATGCAGCCACGCTGCCTTGCAGGGAGAGCTCAGAGGAGGCTCCCTTAGGTTTTCAAAGTTCTGGGATAAAGAAGTTGACTCATAGTCAAATTTAATATAGTTGGAAGGGTATGCATGAGGCTCCTTGTACCCACAACTTTCTTTGTTCTTTGATAAATGAGTCTTGGAAAAGCCACCTGCTATGCACGCATTAATGATACAATCCATGGTTCAAGCTCATGTGCATCGATGCTCACTGGGTCACTCTGCCCTTTTGTTGCTTCCCTAGAGGAGTTCTTGACCTGGCTGCAGGTCAGACCCTTATTTCCTTTGGAGCCTGTACCAAACTATTGCTAGTTTGGTTAAGGGGTCAAGTGCATCTGTCATATGTTACTAGTTTAATGTAAGTTTAAATTTAGCCACATCCTTTATAGAAAAACTTGCTGTTCTTGAGATGCAAAACAAAGCAGTTAAATTTTCATGAGTCTTAGTGAGCTGTTACATCTATTGCCTTCTCCAGCTGTCCTCAGTCATTTTTCTTTACATTCTTTCTCATCACTCATATTTCGTATTTGCAAACAACTAAACTGTTTTCTATTCCATTTTGTCTTTTAAAAGCAGCGTATTCTTTCTCTAATCTTTGACCTATTACTTTTCTACCAGTTGTTAATTCTCTAAAAGAACTTCACAAAGACTAAGCTGCAGAGTATTGGTCTTAGCCTCCTTCATTAACCAGATTTGCTACACATTTTACTGTCTTACATTTTATTGCTTTTCCCTTGATGCTTAACTGTTTTCTCTCATCACTCTCACATTTGCAATGACATTGCACCCAGTAATCCATAAATCAGGCAGTGCTTAGTGCTAAATCTTCAGCAGTGATGTTTATTTATGGCTAGGTATCTTCAAGACTTGTGATTTTCCTGGTTAAAATTTCATTTGTATACAGCTGATTAATCTGTAGCAACTAGTTGCCTCTAAACCTATCACTTCAATAATTCCTTCTTGAGCTTATTCACACCAGTTGGTTGGGGTTTCTTTCAAACTGGATTGGTGTAGGCATCATTGCCATGGAAAATATGATTATAGACAGTGTACAACCTGTTTCAGTTGTTCCCAGCCCCTGCCATTTGGTAGTTTCTTGGCCTAGTGTCAGCCTCATGAAAACTGCCTTTTAATGGCCTTTGCAGCATTCTGGTGGATTTCCTTCCACCCTTTCATGTGCTTCCCTTCTTATGGAGATAATAAACTAGGCCAGAATTTCAGCCCCACCCTTTTCTTCCCCAGCAAACTGAGGAAATCTAATTTTTGTGTTCCAGGACAGCAGAAGTATCCTGGCTTCCCAAGCAGCAAGTGGACATTGCTGCCTGGGCACTGAGCACTTGCCCAGACCACAAGGTGTTACTGAGTTAAAAACCCCTGTTTTGCCTCTGAGATAAAACATGTAAAACTGCTCGAAAATAACATTTTATCCAACCATTTTTTTTGATCTTTTCTTCCTTGATATATTCCCTGTGTCTAGTACAGAATTTATAGGTTTTATTAGATTACAAAAGGAGAAGACTATAAAAGAAAATAGTTTTCAGTTTAATCAGTCCTGTTATTTGAAGACCTTAATCCTACTCTTACTGTAGTGCAACCCAGAAAATGGGAAGGCGGAAGCAGGCACAGACATGTCTGCACTTTCTAATAATGTTTTAGGTGTTCATTAAATTTTCTAAATTTAAGTTTTTAGAAGACAAAACAGGTAATTACTCTACCTTAGAAATCTGAAAAGCAGGTGGAAAAAATGCACACCTCAAAGATTACTGAATATGCGTGAAAAGATTAAAAAAAAGTCTCAAATTCTACAAAAGACAGATACTATCTGCAGAGAGGCTGCAGATTTTAACATTGTAATTCAAGTTAGATCACATTTTAGCAGAACTCCCCCCCCATGATGAAAGGGATCTCACGTGTGCATGCATGCACACGCATATTCTTATCTTCCAATCGAACAGGTAGAGAAGCTGCTTCAAAGCAGTGACAGATAACAAAAATGAAATGTCTACTTTCCATTTTGCAATACCAACAGAAGTGTCTGGTCCTGCTGTATAACCCCATCCCTCTGCAGTGTCTGTGCTCCTATGGCACGAGGGGATGTTAAGCATCTGTCCTGTGAACCATGTTTGCATCTCTTTTGTGTGTGGCTTATACTGTGCTCTGCAAACTTGTCCATTACTCCGTGCTAGGAGGTCTCTGTTTTTTTGGATTAAGGAGGAGGAGTTGGACGGAAGTCTGCAACATACTTTCTCTCTAAAAAATAAAATTCTGTAGTCCTGCCACTGTGATGTGTTGAAACTTAGTAGGTGTGACTTCTATATTTGTACTAATCTTTGACATTATTCTCTCTCCGTGTATCTGACTTGCCAGTTAATAGTGTCTGTCTTCTTACCCTCTTGCTGTGCCCATTCTTTTGAAGGATTTAAAATGCTTCTGCAAAAATACAGTAGTCTTTCATCTCAGCGCTTCCCACAAAGGAAGCGTTCCAAGTTATTTCCCAGCCAAGCTTATTTTCTTATACAGATTATAGCAGTTCACTGAACTTTGTCCTGCTGAGGACAAAGCTGGATTCTCAGGAGCAGAGCTTTGACTCCTTGAGAAGATCCATGTGAGCCTATCCATATAAATTAGCTATGCAGTGAGCTAACTCCAAGGAGAGTGCATCTCCACTTGCTTACTCTCTTCCACATTGTCGTTTCCTATGAGAATATTTGACTTGAAGTTAATGTATCAGCTTGTGATATATATTTTTGCTAGTTTTAGATCCTGCAGTCTTTCCCTACTTCACACTGGAGATCCAGCAGGCCAGTTTCTATAAACATTCCTCTTTGTTCTCTTAATTTTTATTCTCTCTTTTAATTGTTGTTTAACCATGCAGAATTTCAACACACACAAAAAAAAGAAAGCTAAGAGCCCTGAGTTTTCATTGTAAAAGCAAACAGATCAAAGCCATGATTCTTTTACTTTTGTTCAACTTAGAGACAGGATAAATGAATGTATCTGAATTAAATTCTGCCAAGATAAAATAAAGCTAAGAGATGCTGTTCTGGGAAAATCACTTGGTTTAATTGTTTCTTCTGCAAAATGTAGATAAGTACAAGACACAAAAGAAAGTAGGAAATATCTATCAGACAGAGCAGAGAGAGATGTGGAGAACCATAAATAAATAATGTATGATTATGTATATGTAGTGAGTGAAGCTGTGAACAACCATATGTATGAACAACCATGTGTTAACCTATCTACCAAGTACCAAAAAGGTATTATTTTGGCTTCTTAAAAGCATAGCTATTATGATTTTTTCCTGTCTTTCAGTTCTGAACTCTCCATAAGAAAATTGAAACTATTGTGAAGGAAAGAAAAAGTATAATACTTTTCAGTCTCCCTTTGTGTGATGTAAATTCTAATGCTGCCTAGCATCAAAACCTAAATGATATTTCTTGGAGGCTTGTCCAAGTGCAGAGTTTTTCTTTATGATTTGTAGGGTTGTGAAGCCTTGGTTCCAAAACTTGTCACAAAAATTTAAACTCACAGTGTAAATAAATTAGAAATCTTGAGCCTTTAACTACCTTTAAAATGAAAGCAGAGGGTATAAACAGATGTGTTCCTGCTGATTGAGCAAGAGCACTCAAGGAAGGTCTGCTCTTCATTACCATCTGTCAGCAGGGACTTACTGCCCTCACATGAGAAGTAACTGAAGGGGATTTAATTTGTTTTTAAATGAATTATAAGTACTCAGCAGCAGTTTTAGCATATCCTAGCTTGTGTGGGAACTGGGGGCAGGGCTGTAGCCTCTTGTTATGGGCAGTAACTGAGGGAAGCCACGTGCTTTCCCACCATAGCAGGTGTAACGTGGCACCCGTTGTGGAGGGCAGAGAGCAGCTTCCTCAGGTGCTTACACAACACTTGGTCCTCTTGATATGACACTGCTCATAGTTAAGTGGAGAGTAAATCTCTTAAGCTTTGTTGTCAAATTCATTCAGTAGAAATGTTCACGAAGAGCATACAGTGCTAAGCGTTACAGAGGGGTTAAGCAGTGCAAGGGTAATTTTTGTGCAGGTTAAATCTCTTAAAATGTGTTATGCAGGTAATGAGCTGGGGAAGAGAATTTTAGATGGAATCTGCCTTTCCTGTTTTCCAAATTAAAGGAGACATATCAACATTTTGAATCTACTCAATCCAGCTGCTCATTGTTTTCCAGCTCTGGGAGTAGGAAAGTAATAAATGAACCATTTTTCTAGGCAATAGTGTGAAAAAGTAAATTTTTGATACTGTACAAGGAGTTCATGTATTTGTAGTGTAATAGAACATAATTACATAACCTTAAGTAATTTACTTTTATTGTAGATGAAGTTGTATTTGTTGTAAGCTGAATGTGATTTTTGCTTGAATTTGACTTTTTACTTCATTTCTATCAGCTTCATTTTACTCTAGTTGTTAAATGTAGCCCAACTGGATTTAACAACTGAAGTAAATGAATAAAAAATTAACATAGGCAATATAATTTTTACAAAGTTGAGTGACATCTATACAATATGGTCTTATTTTATAGAGTATATGCCAAATCTTCCATTAAAAAGTAGATTTTACAGCTGCTCCTGATAGCTAAAATTTATTGCCATCGACTCAAAGCCCATGTTTTAAACATTGTGTGCTTAATGAGCAGGATTCAAAAATAGGAATTATGTTTGATTTCCACTGGAATGCTTTGAACTTGAAAAGATTAGACACATTAAGGAAAAAAATAGAAAGATTTGCCTGTCAGACTTTTCTTTTTTTAAAGATCAATTACATACTTAATTTAGATGACAGACAAAGAGGAGACAGCTTCTGACAACTGTCCAATGTAATCTTTAAGGAAATGGGGAACAATATCTCGGATTTTTTTTTACATATTCTTGTTATACCAAGAAGTCTCATACTTTCTTTGTTTCCTCCAAAGACTGACAGCTTCTCCAAAGCAGCACTTGCCACATCCATTGTCTGCATTGCCCTTGGTTCTGTGTCCCTTCTGATGCAGTTCCACAAATAGACAAACTATTTCCCCATTCCACACAAGAAAAATTCCATCCATATAATAAGAGTCAGCATTAAATTGATCCCTCTTCTCCTACTGTGCCTTTTTTTTTGTCTTCTTAATGATCTTGTCAGTCTAAAACGTGGCAAGAGTATAATTAATAATTGTGTGTTAAGAAATGTTTCAATACCAATGAGAAAAGAAGCAGGTATGAACATGTAGGATTTACATTTCCAGCTCTATTTGCTATGGAGGCACAGGCTCTGGAGGACTTAAATGCTCTGTATTGGCATCTAGGGCAATGCAACAATAGAGAGAAGACTGAGAGTTCAATAATCAGACATACCAGCTGGGCTATTCCTGTTTCCCTAAGTGCCCTGTCTGTCAGAGCAAGGTCAGGTGTTTTCTTGGATTGACTTTTTTCCCAAAATGAACTCATGGAAGATGCTGACTTGCTCTTGAATCTATCCTTTCTCTGACCTTCTAAGATCCCAGTTCTACAGACTGCAATAAGTTCCTATTAGTCAGAATATTCCCCACCTGTCTTGGCACACTTCTTGTCATGAGAGATTTGTTTAGTCTTTACTTATTGAATCATGACTATGAAGTATTTGGCCCATTTTTCTCCTAATGGGATCTGTTTCAATTTTTTTTTTGTTCTTGTCACGTAATAGCTGAAACCAGTTCTGTGTTGCACATCGGTCTCTAGACCTTCAATCCTGAGAATTAGTTTGGGTATATATTACACTTAGGAGCTATAGATTCTAAGGGACACATAAAATGAGTTAGTTGAGAACTGTTTAAATGTCAATAAGATTGCATTTAGATTTAAGTGAAGATTCTAATGGCTAGGTAAAGAATTATCAAATCATCTATATTCATTTTGCTTACTTCTTATTTTCTGTTTAAAAAGTTTAATTTTATGAGATAAATTACAATTTCAAATATGATCTATAGGTTTGGCAGCCTCTTGCATGCTACTTATTTGATTTGAATTTCAAGTGTTCATGAGATAAACTTTTATATTAGGAAATCCCTGGCTAGATAATTTCAGAAAAACCAACCATAAAAGGTGCATCACATCTCTGAATGAATTGCTTTTCTTACAAGTAGCTTTGATAAGACAAGCATTCCTGTTTTTTTCCATGGCAATTGAGCTCAGGAAATGAGATTACGGTACAACACAACAGTCATTATCAAATAGCACCCTCTATATAACCAGCCTAGCAGGGTCACTGTGTCTACAGTGGAGCCTTCAGGGGAGAGTAGTAAGCAGAGGTCAAACTTTACTACTCAACACCCACCCAGTTTGTGTGTCTTGATCTTCCCTCCTCTTTTTCAGTAGGACCAAAATTTGCTGGCATAAATACCATACGTAGGTTTTAAGTTGGAGGCTGGTGGGAGGCACAAACTTGCTTAATAGAGCAGGAAATCACTAAGAAGGAAGGTTGCTGTAAATATGTGCAAAGTTGTTGGTATGAATTTTATTCTTATGTACTTCACACTTTATAATGTGAATTTACACACTATTATGTTAATGAAATTTAGTGGGCTTTTGATGTGGGGGGGATTAACATTAACATTTCCATTCAGTAGGTAAAAGTTTTCAGAGAAATCTAAATACTTAAAACCATGATAATTCAGTCACATTCAGGTATTTTATATTTATCTCAATGTCTGCTAGGAAAGTTTTTACTATTCTAACGTTTAAGTAGAAAAATGCTGCTTTAGATATCTGGCTATTAAATAGCCCAGATTGCATTTTGAATTTTATTAGGTACTTGTCTCCTGGTTTTCTTTTTCAAGATGCTTTTTGTGTCACTACTGCAGAACTACAGGAGTAGAGAAGCAAAGATACATTTTTCTGTGCTTCAGTTTTAAGGAACTTAACTCCATTTTTTTGCTTAAAAGCTGCATTATTGAAGAAAATGTTGTAAAACATAATACTTCAGGTTTATGGCACCCTTCATGAAGCATACTAAGAAAAATTGTTAGAGAGAAATGTTACAGTCATGGAATTAAAATGTGAAGAGCTAGCTAGAAAATTACTCTGCTTGACGTGGAATAGATGACTTAATACAAACATTTCAATTATATCACCAACATAAAACACAATGATAAGATTTTAATCATAGCCCAGAGCATTTCTGGACGGGACATGAGTGTCATACTTTGATTATAATTAGGAGACACTTTTGCAGCAGGAAATATCCCATAAGCATCTCAAATAGGTGGGACTTTAAGGGTATATAGTTGTACAAATTTATTGGGTTTGTTCCAGTATTTTAGTGGTTATGACCTGAAAATATGGAATAAAGAAATACGATAAAGACAAATAAAAAGTAATTAAATTTCAGTTGAATAAAACCACTGAAATAGTAAAATAAGTTGTGTTTCCAAGTAGTATTTTCCAATCCACCATTCTGGAGGGTCTATAAGCAAAGCGATATACATTACAACATTGTAAAGAATGTGACAAAAAGCTAACAGATTCTGCTGTGTGCTGAAACACAGAAAAGCTGCACCTTCATTAGAAAATCAGGATCTGCACGTGTCCTCCCAGATCAGTAATTTTTATCTACTCTTTCATCTTCAGTTTAACTCTGTTTAATTGCATTCAGCTTTTGGACTTCATCAATGGCAACGCTGGTAGCTGACCTCACCTACACACCTTTTACAAAACACAGAAAAAAGTTAAAGGCATTGCAAATGTGACCAGATGCAAAAACAGCAGCTGCAGTAAAGAGGATACAGCCATAGAGAAGACTGTAGATGTCCCTAAGTAAACCAGTGGATAATTTAGTTTTAGATATAAACACAGAGAGAGTAACAATATGAAGTAAACTCATAGGTAAATCTTCCCTCAATTGAAAGTTCACTTGAAGGTTTAAAAATACAAATTTGATTGGAATCTTAAGGTTAAAAAATGTGTTATATGCACATATATGTATTCTTGTTACTCCTGGGACTACCTTTTCCCAAACAATTAAGGAACAATTTGAAAAATATTTAAAACAAAATTCCCATCAGTGAGGCATTTTTTTAACCATGTTTGCTGAGAACCCCTGGGATAAAAAAATCATGTACTGAATTTGATAAATATGATTAAACGCCTAAACTTAGAGAAGTTCTGAAGTAAGCAAGCCTACATTTATGATAGTTCTTCTTACATCTTGATTACAGTGTTGCATGTCATTAACTTGCATTTAGTTCTGTGCTTAGAAGCATCCTCTACTTCCATGTTTTCACCAGCTCCAGTCATACTGCAGTTGCCAGTTTTACTGAGCAGATTTTCTTAGTAAATTAGTTCTAATGTGAAATATTTTTGTGTATATTAATCAGCTGTTAGCTACAGCAGTCATGTTCAATTACTTTTGTGCTGCGTTTTGCTGATTCTTGACTATAAAAATGTAGTCAATGAATATTAAAAGTTTGCTTTCACAACAGTGTTGATATTCAGTGTTTTCTTTTGTAAGACAATGCTAGTTGAAGTTCATTAAAAAATCATTCTGAATATATGCAGTTTAAAATGTAAAACTAATCTCTGTAGCTGAACTATCATTCAGAGTTATTCACCAACCCAAACAAATAGAGCTTTGGATTTTCTTTAAATATAAACCTCACAATTATAGTTTCAGTAGGTATAGAAAGCATGCATTTGTATTTAAGAAATTACTGCATGTTTCATATTGCCTTTGTGAAGCACAAAAAAAAAGCTGCCTCCAAGTGACAGCCATATTCTATACTTTCAGAGATGACTGAAAAGCACGTTAAACGGCTATGTATTTTGTTGGATTTAGATTACGTAATTTTCTAGAAGTATCCCTAAACTAAACTTATACCTGAATAATCTTCAATTTCAATGTGTTTGGTGGTTTTGGTGGGTTTTTCTGTGAACACTATTTAGAAATTAGCCAAAAAAAAAAAAAAAAGGAGGAGGACTTCTCCACCTATGATAATGACAGAACATATGGTCTGTCCATGACAAAGGAAAGCATGTTCATCAAGCTGCTGCTGCTGTACTACTGTGCAGCAATAGGAACTCAAAGCAAAGTGCTTGTCACAGTGAGAGAAATAGTATTTAAAAGCATTATTTGTTTAAAGGAGAAAATTTTCATTTGAAACTAATTTCACTGAGGTCATAGGAAGTTTCTTGGCCAGTTATAGATAGTGTATTTCAAAACAAGTAATTGGAAGAATGACAGTTGGACATGAAGTAGCTGGATGTTAGAGAACAAGTCTATTTGCTTAAATTCTTCAGCCCCCTAGACATTAGGAGCATAACAAAATTTGTTTAGGACTTAAGGTTTCTAGTGATGTATTTCCTTTTAGGTTTATCTACTACTTCTTTCCTTACATGGGAGTCTTTCTTCAGGACTGCCCTTTTTAAAACAAAACAAATTTCTCCTCTGACACTGTTCAATATCCAGAACATTGCCCTTCTTTTTCTTGGAATTTGTGTCTGTTTCTAGTCCATGGTTTTTTTTTTCCTGCCCAGTCATTTCATTTCTAGCTTCTGTTCTATGTTCTCCCTAAAACAGCTCTTAATAAGGTAACTAACAGTTTCCTGCTGTCCAATTCCAAGAATCTTTTCAGAGTTCACATTCTTCTAGGTCATTCCACCACTTTCAACAAACCATCTTGCTGCTGTCCTTTCTTGTCTTCCCTTGGCTTGTTGTCAGGCTTTGCCTTGTAATAATTTACTGCTCGCTTATTCTGCATCTTCCCCTTGCTTTCTAATGCTGCCTTTGCAGAGCTCGTCCTCTCCCTGGAAACACTCTTCCTCCAGCCCATTATCCTCTTTATTCTAGTTTCTCTTAGCACTGCTTTTAGTCTTCAGTCCCTGGGCATATCCTAGTAGAAACCCCAGCACCACTCCTTTCAGAGTTTTGTTTAGTTTAGTTATGCTGATGACTTCTAAACTTGTTAATTACAGTTTTCTCTCCTGTTTATAGCACTACCCATTAGATGGTTATTAAATCCCAAGCTCAAAAAGACCAAAACAGATGTTTTCTTCTGTTAACAGTTTCTCTGTTGACATTTCAATTATTTTACACAATGTTTTGCTGCCTCTCTTAGTTATCCTACATGCACTTTATGCCTACTTACACATTTAGTGTTGCTTGTCCTTAAGATAATTTATCTTCTTTTCCTACACCAAACAAGTACTTTCTGATTCCTGCCTAAAATAGTCATCTTCTTCTGAGAGATTTTTACTTGGTGCTCAGTCACTATGATTAGATAGCACTAATCTCGTTCAGTCTCAGCCATTACTGGCTCATTAAAAGATGCTGTGTTCACTGTATTAACAATACACAATAACAATAGTTATGTGAAAGTTACATGAATTTTAACAGCTCAGAGTGTTTTGTTGCATGAATTATGAAATATGTGAGAAGAACTTAGAAATTGTTTGCAACACTATTGCTCTCTCCATCACTTAATTCCAGATTACAGTTTGGAGCATGATTATTGCTTGGTTAACTACCACTGTATTAGCCTTACTGTACCTCTGCACAAAAGGCAGATACTTTTTACATTCCACCCATTCACATGGATTAACAGATTTTTAAGGAACAACAGAAATAGTCCTTTCTTATCCAGGTGTCTCACCTGTCTTGAAGAAGACTGAGGTGATCTAGATCCAGCAGAAGTTCCCAAGCCAACAGGCTCCATTAACTTAAATCACCTCGAATTCTTTGTCCATCAGTGTTTGCAGGGGCTGACATTGTCAGAAATATCACTTTCTTACCTGGGGAGCCTGGGCACAAAAACATAAAAAGCTAATTGTCTTAGTAATGATGTTTAGTAACAATTTGCTGTGAGACAGCTCTCTCAGATTATTTTATCTATGTTAGATTAATTCCATAAATTCTAAACATTTGTATATTGGGAAGTTACCTATCTTGGTTTACAACTCTCAGTTTTTTAACACATATCAGCTTCATATTTGTTAATTGCTATTTGCTTCTGACTCCCTCTGAATTCCACCTAGCTGCTAAAGTTTTTCCTACTATGGAAGAGAACCTCTCTTGTCCCTTTTTGTTCTGAGATAATATACCATAGGACAAGGTACTGCAGAAATGTGAATTAATCCTGAGTCCACTGACTCTTGAGAGCAACAAGCTGCCTCAAGGCTGTCCACCACACCAGGTACAGCTGCATTCAGCAGTAGCACATGAGCATATTGGTGTTCTCTGTAAAAATTAAAGTCACATTTTCAACATAAAGCCCTTCTCTGAACACCCCTATATGAAGAGCGGGTGGTCACTGAAGAAGGTCTTTGATTAGAATGATGTTCACTGGTCATCTGGTTACTTCTACACATAACAAACAGCAAGGGGAAAATGAGTTCTGAGTTGAATCACTGGCAGAAAAACTTACACTTAAAAGCAGACTCAGTAAACACAACCATTGTCAGTCAAATCTGTATTTTTGGCACAATTTTGTACAATACTGTGAAATTCCAGCCGTCCTGAGTGCAGAGCTGTATGCAAGTACAGAGGCTTGCAGAATAGCCAACAATTCAAGGGCAAAATTGGCCAGGCTGTTTTAAAACAGCAGTAAAGCATACCAATAGGCTGAGAGTGGAGTTCCTGCTGGTGCTGCTGGAAGAAAGTTTGACCAATCATTAAACCATAGTCTATCATGAATGAGAATTTAGGAAAATGTTTTAGCAGCTATTCATCCTCACGCTAGTCCCCATTTCCAGCAATCTCACTCTGAACCAGTGACGTAGCATAAAGATAAATCAAGTTCTTACACCAGCTCAGCTCTTCACAAGAGAAGGCAAGTTTCCTTTCTGTTAATGAAGCATGTGACACAATGGATCTCAACTCTAAATTAGATTCTCTAAGTGGTGCTACAATGGAGATATTTAATAATAACAATTAGTCCATATAATGTACTCTCAGCAGCTGCCTGTGATGCTTTTCATTGCAGTATTCTTTCCTCACTGCAGTCAGTACTACTGAAATGCCATTAGCAACATAGCACCTACTTTATATGCTCAGTCGTTTCTCCAAAATTAGAAATGGTAGTTGCAAGGTTTTTCCTTTCTCATTAAAGATGTATGCTCATGATTTGCAAGGGCTTGGTGCATTACAAAAGATATTACCACTACTATCTATGCAAGTTTTTTTAAACATTATCTACTTGCCTCAGCACTTGCCAATTAACCAGTCACAGCAATACCCCACCAACTTAAACCAGAACCATATCCCAGCACCCACTCAATTTATTGTCCTCAATTTTTTACTTTTAAATTCTTCGAAAACACAAACTGTTTTCTAAATCCTAACTGCTTTTCTGAGCAGGTGTTTCTCTGAAAAATATTTTACTTTTACTGGCAGCATTGGCACTTGCATTTCCCTGTTCCTGGAATCGGTGCTCCTTTAGCATGGCTCAGTCACAGTTCTAAGCTCTGCTGTACCTTTTCTATTACTGTCAGAAACTTCTTTATTCCACCTTGGTATTAAAAGAAGAGCCTCCTTTCAACTTTGAGTCAAGCTACGGTTGTATTATTCTAAAGCTTCCTTTCGGAAAAAAAAAATTAGAACAAAGTCCCTATCAGAGGTAATTAATTTTGACAGTGCGGGCTTTGTAGCAATTCACAAACCTGTACTTTGTGCATCAGCATTCCTTATTATTCTAATTAAAGTGGAACATTGTGCCCTCGCCAGTCATTAATGGGTTTTCATTTTGTAAATGACATTTGCAAAAGTTAAAACGGGCAGTTCATATGAAGTCCACAGGCAAGAGCGTTAAAATTAGCATCACCATAGCAACAGTCTTCCATCATTAGTATTCAGGGCAACAGCAAATGTTTTGTTGTGCTTTTGTTTCCAAAAAAAGATTTTTCTTCACTTGTCATTCATAAATAGAAAAGGCTCAAACTCATATATTTCAAGTAAAATTATTATATTCATTTGGATGTCACTGTTCTAGAATTTCCCAATTTTTCTGAGGTATTTATTTTTCAGGGCAGAGGTTGAATTTCACAATCTCTACAGCTGTGCATGTCTAACCTCCTGAGCGACATTTATTCATTGCCAGCCTGCTGCTCAATGGTACAGTTTCATATAAAGTCTGTCACTTCTCCTCAAGGATCTGTACCAAGTAATGGATTCTGCTGAGACTCTGCAAAAGATGTGTGCACAGAGAAACACGGTCAGTCCCCCCACAAGTGGAGTGTGGTCAGTGCTGGATTTGTTGGTTACATCACGCTATTTATATATCAGTTTTTTTCCCTCTCAGGAATTTAAATGTAAGTGCATACATCACCTCTAGTGAAACAATATTCAAATACCATCTCATCTTGCACATTTTAGAATTGAGGACAAAAAAAAAAAATGGATACTCCTCGTCCATGAGGGAAACCAAGGTAGATTATGAGCATACTCCAGTATCCTTTACTGGAAGAGGTGGTGCTGGCTACTGTTTTTTCTCAAAGCTTAAAGAGGACTTAGTTGTCTGGAAGCACGTTGCAGCAATATTTTGCAGTTTGAGAAATAGTTTAGCATTGCACCTCCTAAATGCACCCTTAAATGCACCCTGAGGCATCCTGCTCACATAGGCCTTGTTCAAAGAAAAGCATGCCATGGATACAGGAGACTCAATAGTTGTCCTCTAAAACCAAATATTTTGTGTGCAGGCGGAAAGGGGTTAAGAAAAAAAAAGCAAGAGGGAAGACATTGAGGGAAGTAGATGATGAACAGAGTGAGGTCAGTAGGACTACTGTTTTACTTTGCAGTATCCTGGCTTTCATTAACGAGCACAGACCAGAAGTAACTAAATGTTCTCTAGCATTACGTCTCTGGGTTTTAATTTGGCACATGAAGGTTCCTTCTTTCCTCTTCATCTTTTTAAAATACTTCATTTTGCATAATTTTGCAGAGAAGAGTCTTTAACGAGTAAACACACTAGTGGATTGTAAAAGCTAGGGGTATTATCCACTCCAGGAAAGGTATTCCTGTATTTGAATAAATAGGGTACGTTTTCATACAGAGATTGCCTTGCTCATACTCACCATTGTAGTACTGATTAATTTTTGAGCAAGTGAGACCTGCAGAATTGGAAAACCCTTAAAAATGGTGAATACGTATATACCTGAGGAAAAGCGCTCTCAGGTTAACTAAAAACTATCTATGTGGGTTGACATTTGGTGTTTAGCTCTTGGATGGTTTTAACACAGAAGGGGATTGCAGTAACTGAGGTTCTAAAAACATCTACACATAGGTTTATGTATTCAACCACTTATTTTCTTTCTTTTACAGAAGCACCTTTTTGCTAGCCCAAGTTCATTTTCCCCCTATGCTGATTCACTCCACTTTTTTCCTTTTTTTGTGGCTTGTCAGATGCTTTCTGGGAGATTCAGCATGCTAAAGCAGTTCCTTTTCTCTCTTTTAGACTTCCATACCCTACTGCAGTGAGTATACTTACTGAACTGTAATATTTTGCAGAATTTTACCATTTGATCTTCACAGATAAATTCAGTGGAGAAGTGGAGCATCATAAAAACTGAATAATTTTCACTGAATCCAGAATGCAATCTTCATTTAACTAAAAGATTTTGTGCCTAGCATTCTATCTAAGCAAGCTTCTTAAGTTCAATACTAGTTTCTTGCAACGCTGAATCTTATAATCATCAATTAAGTAACTTATCTTTTTTAGAATGAGCTTTGGAGATCTTTTTAGATTATTAGCTCTTCACAATAATTAAACTATAACATCATTAGAAAGATTTACCTAAATTGCAAGGGTTTATAGCCTTGTTTATTGGAATAATGATAGGCAGAGAGGAAGGATCAGTGACAGATTATTATTTTCCATTCCAGACTCCATTCAGTCACAGACAGATCCTTGAGCAGTGGTGTGGCAAATGAGAGGAAATTGCCAGTTTCTTATTTATCCAAAATGGGTAAATGCTGTGTTTCCCCAAATATATGTATGTATACTTTCTACTTAGGCATGTCCTTGAAAAAGCTACTGAAGCTGTTCTTCATTAAAGATGTTTCTGAATTTGGTCTAGAAATACAGAAGGAGATGCACCTCTGTGAATACAGATTTCAGATCTGCCGTGCTAGTTGCAGATTTCCCTTCTAAAGAGTAAACTTAGAAGCAGAAGAAATATTCTCAACTTTCTAATATATTATTCTTCTTTAAAATCATACCCATCTTAAACCTGTAGACGCCCTAGAGAGTGGAAATAAGTGCCTTGCAGCTGTTTTCCTGAGTGTAACAGACTGTATTTTGTAGCTGGAAATGTCAATGATTACAGGAATAAAAAATAAAAACCAAGAGTTAGAACTACTAAACCAAAACCACATTTTTATTTCTCATCTATAAAGTTTTAGTGCAAGTAATTGGGAATAGAGGCATCTTGAAATTTTACTTCAGTGTTTAGAAAGAAATTTCTTCCAGATTTCTGCCAGTGAGAGCTTTTTAGCCACTAGGACCCAGTTGCCGAAAAGTGTATTTTGTCTCTGGTACTTCTGATTACTTTAAGTATCACCTGAAAATTAGAGGTTAAAAAACTGATTCCCAAAGATCCCTTACTGATGAGCTCACCACCATTTCCAAATACTGGTTTGAACTTCTGAAACTGAAATGAGCTATTTTGATATAAACCACCATGAGATTATCTTTCGGGACATAGGTGAAATCGCCTTGTTAGTTTTTATTAATTACTGCCTGTTAATGGAAGTGCTTATGCTTTTAATACTTTTGTAATATTAGCAAACAATTAGAACAGCAGACAGCATTCTGTATCTTCATGTTTGACAAATATTTTCTCCTGCATATCTTCATTCATCTGGTTTTCCACTATTTTAATTGTGCTATGGCACAAAAGCAAAACCTTACTATTATGGTCATTACATGTTAAAGCTTGCTTTCATATGCTATTATTTCTTCTCCTGTTTTCACTTTTAGTGAGGAATAAATATTTCATCACACTCTAACAATCTTGAAGTGAGCAGAAGAACCTACAGAGGACTCCCAGGTTATGGTGGGAGCAGTTTAGGTTCCAATTAGACTTAGTGCCAGAAGTTTGCAAATCAAATTTAAGTTCTGTGTTTAAAGCAGCTTGCATGGATTGAGAGATATGTTCACTGATTTTTTTCAGCAAAGCTTCTTCTTATTTTTAGTAGTGTAAAAGGGATCAGAATCTGGCTTTCAGCATTTCCTCTCATGTATCATGTTTTTTCACATCAGTGCCCAAAATATTGTGGAATAAACATTTGCCACTGGCAAAACACAAATCTGTATCTGTACAGCTTTCTCTTGAGAAAATCAAGCACAAAACCCTCAGCGCTGCTTTGCTCTGGGGCATTTGCTCACTATTCTAGAAATAAGGAGTGGAAAAGGCTCTGTCAGTGTGAATCCTTTATCAAACTTGCCTGCACCCACATTGTGCGGTCTTGCAATGATCCTCTCTGGTTTGAATTGAGTCAGCTGATGGGGCTCCTTTCTCCTGTGTCAGTCCTGACACTGGTTGTGGTCAGTGTCATGTATTTGTAACACCCAGAGACCTCTCAAACAATTCTTATTTTGGTACCCGTGGTTTTTAAAGTACTTTGCAACTTTTTTCCCCAGTTTTATAAATTGAAATTAAGTTTCCACCTACTTTAAAGAGATCTTTCTGACTCTTACTCACTCTTCCATTTTCTTGCCAATATGCATTAAGTTTATCTCCTACAAATAGTCATTTACAGTTCTGAGAGCCCAGTGGTGCTCTGACATCTCCAGACTGAAGTTATGCTCATCTGTTTAACCAGTTCTGCAGCGAATTTCAAGGACAATGACAAAGGTTGTCACTGCCTTGCCTTGCCTTGTTACATCTTGCAGATTTTCAACTTTCCTCAATCCACTCTTTATTAGATCCTCCCAATAACTGTTAGAAATTTATAGCCATGCATTTTCCTTAAATCACAGCTGTTCTGTTCTTTGTGAAGAGGTTAGACAAGAGACAACCAACCAAAAAAAAAAAACCTAGAAAACTGCCTCCTGCCTCATTGTCTAGACTTTAGATTGCTTGCCACAATCTTTCTTCTCTGAGCTCAGCCTGCTGCAAGGCTCAGCACTCTCCAAAACCACAGCTCAAATATATTCTAATTTTATACTACTCAGGTCTTTTTACCACTATCTTAAGGTGATGTGCCTCAAGTAAGAGCATTTGCCTGCATTTTTTTGTTTGTTTGTTTGTTTCAGAAACATTCCTGAATTATACAGAATATCCTTTTTTTTGTATTAACTAAGAAAGTAGCATATGTGCTGGTGAATAATGAGTAAACCTCTTCAGCAAAATAAGAATAATTTGTGGGTTTTTTTCAATGTAAGCCATTCATAAGTGTAATCTGTACTGACAACCTTTAACACAAATTCACCTCACAGATTTCCATTGCAAGTGAGACCAAACAGGTGGCAACCCCCAATCAGTGCCTTGTTATCACTGAGAAGCTTTGATCTACCTGATGTATAATAAATAAGATTCTGCATTTTAAGCATCTTGCTGCTTTCATATCACTTGTGTTGCAAGTTCTTATTTACAAAAACTCATCCTGACTTTGTTGATATTTTTTCATTAGATTTTTTTTGATCATTTATTTATTTCAGCATACCTACCAGTAGACAGATGATACAGCAGCTGGAAGTTATTATACTGTATATCCACCACTTCCCTATCCACCTTTGTCCTGTTCCAGTGCCTACAGAAGATGTAACCATTCCAGTTTTTTTTCTTTTAACTCTACACCATGTAAGAGGCTGACCAGATGGTCCTTTTAGGTTAAGATATTGGCTAACAGAAAATGCAGTTAGGCCTAAACTTTGCCTTGTTTTTTACATGTACTCCTCACTATAAAGCTGCATTATGCCTTTATGCTCTAGTAAAGATTAGAGTAAGACCCTTTTTTTTTTTTTTTTACCAATGAAATAAACTTGAAAGGCTCCTTAATAATAGCATTCTCAATTCTGCTGTTACATGTATATAACAATCTAAGGTCGATGTTGTAGTTTTTCTTAACATTTTAGTACTCATACTACCATTCAAATTCTCCATACTTACTTGTGGCCAGTGTGATTGTTTCAAGACAGGGAGGTTCTGAGCAAACCATTTCTATTAAAAAGGCAGTATTAAGACAATTATATTTACATAATAGATAAGAATATAAAATCATAGGATAGTGTTGCATTGCTTATGATTAGGGATTCTTTTTACTCACTGAAATCCAGTGCTAAATTTCTCACCAAACTATGTAATGTCAAACTTAGCACTTTATTAAATGTTGAGGTAGAAAAAGGAAAGCTTTACAACAGACAATTAAATTGTGCTCTAAAGGGTATTTTAAATTACCCTCATAATTCCAAATTATACGAAAAACAAAGTAGAGAAAATATAATTTCAGCACAATGACCTAAGTAAGAAAATAAGAACTGTCTTTTTTGATGTTGGAGTTGTTGGCTGGAACTGATTTATATAAACTGTGCCCATCTAGGAACAAGTGAAAAAAATTTAAAATCCATCAAATTGTTTTAAGTGAGAGAAAGGAATAGCCTGTCAATGTGAGAACAGCATGTACTCACTAAGGAATGCAGCCAAAATTTTGTTTGGAAGTAAAATTCAGCTCAGTTTGTAGAATGCAATGCACTAAAAGGGTTAGAGCGTCGTCATTACACACTGTGCTTTTGCAGCTTACAAACTTGGCAAGATGCAGAAGTGTATGTGCAGAGGAGTCCAAGGAGGAATGAGTATTCTTCTATGTCCTGCCTTTTACCACTTTCTTGTAGAAATTGCTGCCTAAACCATTGCTTTGTATATAATGAAACGCTAAGAAAGAAATGCTAGTATGCATTGGAAGTGCTTCCTCAGTTCATTAATTCTGTGCCAGCTTACAAAATAATAGTTGGTTTTCACAGAAAATTTGTCTGCTGCAAACTTCGGAAATTACATGTAGAGCATTCAGCATTTATGGCTGTTCTTCCTTGGTAGTGATTGGTTTTGTCAAATTAGTTGTTTTCTGGACAGAAAAAATGCTTAAAAATAATTAGTTTGATTACCAAGTGATTTCTTTGGTAAGTTCATCACAGAAGCTTGAGGATCTAGCACAGCACAGAACTTGTGACTATATTGCACGGCATTAAAATCACAGGAATTTGAGCTGATCTAGAACTCTCCTGGCTAGTAGGGAGATGTTTTAGCCCTTTATTGTGATGGATTTATTCTGCAGGGACAGGCCCCACTAGTTTCAAAAAGGTACCATGGCTGTTTCAGCAGTTCAGCTGCATCAAACTCCTACATTAGGTCGAATAATTTGAAATAATATATATTTATATATATATTTTAAATCAAAGCACATATATATGCCTTGAGTCGACAGGAGCACTAAGTAGCAAGTAGAGGAGTACCATGACCAGTCTGCTGTAGAACCATTCACCTCTCAGCAATAAGAACAAGGGTCACTGTGTGAAATTTGGGCCAAGAAACAACTATTATTCTCAGGGCAGACACACATAGCAGTGCCACAGTAACATGTCACTAGAAAGTTCAAATAACTAAAATATTGTCACATTTCAAGAGTTGCTCTCTCTTGGCTATTTCATAAACTAAATAATTTAATTAAATGGCAGCATAGATGTAATCACACTGGCCTCGTTTTCTCCAAATTGTGAGCAAGTTTCATGTACAATGTTGATGTGGAAATAAAACAGTCACTTTTGTCATCTCTGATCCAACATAGTGTATTGTCACCACCAAGTGATCATTTTCATTGCATAAAATCCCCTTTAAAATTTTAATTTTTTTAAATTTTAAAGCTCAGTGAAGTATAATGTTTACAATAAAAACTATCAGAAAGATTATAACAATATGGCATAAAGGAAAAAAATATCTTTATTTGTTTGAGGAATGGAAGATTTGTAATGATGATATCTTAGTAACAAACAAGAAATAAGTTTCTTTGCTTTGTTTCCTAAATTGTAATTCTTAGAGTAAATCCAAATGAATGCTCAAGATGGAAAGCTGCTAAAAATAAAACTCTCCAAAGGTTTTAGTTCAGTATTAAATACACTGTTTTGAATAAAAATAGTGGATTAAATGGGGTCTTATCCTCTACTCTCTGCTTAGGTTCTATTTGGCAGAATTCTTAGTCTGTCAGCTTCTGCAAATCTTTGCAAAATTATTTTTATCCTCAGTAAATTATTTGCTCTGTTAGCTACCCTAAAAACAGAATAAATTGTCTGGGACATGGGTGGAAGGATAATAATTTGAAAAATAATAATACTAGAATTTTAAGAATGAGAATGAAGAGCAACTGCAGCAACAAAACTGTGGAAAAGTAACAGTTTCTATTAGTATTCAGAAATGAAAAGAGATTAATTTCTGAATACTGATAAAATTTCTAATGTCCTTAAGCAAAAATAAGTTTTATTGCTAAAGTACAAAAGTATTTCAAAATCATATATTTTAACTTTGTTTTTATTTAAAGGATATGCTTGAAGTTCTTTTTTATTATTATTTTCTCTTACCTGATGCATATTAGTATAACGACATTACCTGAAGGCGTGATAATTATTTGCAAAATGACATTTGATTCTAAAGTTGGCAACCACAAACCAGAGCTGTTGATAGTAATTGGAGGAAAATTATTTACCTTAAGAGAAGAATAATAATTTAAAACTACACTTTATTTTTTCTTTATATGACAGACTGGTTTTATTTTGGGATTAAGGATTAATGCTCAAACACTTGTAATGCTTTCTGAGACAGGAGATGTGAGTTTAGATGATCCTTCTTTCTAACTTTAATGACAGTCAGAAAATCATCTTCCACACAGTGTGTTATCTATGTTATCTATGTCTATTAAATTTATGGCAGTATAAAATACCAAGTTCTGGACACTATTAAATAAACAGTGGCTTGGTTGCTGTGCATGCTCTGCATTTGTAGTGTAGATATAGAGAAATCTTGGTTGAATTTAAAACCTTCTTTTTTTTTTCCTGAAAGGAAAGTGAAAAGAACTGTGTGATGTTTCTTAGGACTGATAATATGGAATTAGTTATTTTGAATTTTTCAAATAATCTAGCATTCCATGTCATGCAGTGAGGGAGATGATAAAGATGGGTAACTTCTAGCAATAAGAATTTTCTCTTTAAGTTTGGACTATTTTAGAAAAAGCTGAAGATTTTGATACGGTAGAATTTGCAGCTTGACATTTCTGATAATGTGTTCAAGGGAGTCAGATGTAGCAGCAGGAGTCTAAGAATGTCAATATGGACCATAACCAATGTTTAAATCCTTAATATTTTAGGGCTGTATGGGTTGTTCAGGATTGAGTTTGCACCTTTAAAAGTAATTTCCTAAAGAAGCAGCAAATAGTTCAAAATACAAATATGGAAAATGTTCATTTAGTTCAATGTGGAAAAATGCTCAATATAGAAAGAAAAAAATTATTTTGGCCGATTTTGAGCTAAACACATTCACCATTGTTCTTGATTTAGTAATGGAGTATGGCAGGTCCTGAAAGTCATCTGTGTACCTTTGATGGTAAATGTCAAGGCTCTTTGGCTTGGGCAGACAAGGCATCTCTGATTTTCATTGCAAATTTTTTCACAGTGAATTTGGATGTGTTGCGAGAAAGCGAATCCTAATTTTCCAGGTTTATTCTTTCACTAAGAGAGTCCATTTTCTGTTTAATAACTGAGATTGGAAAACTGAATGAAGGTATGCCAGTAGAATTGCAAGCTATTTGAAGCCTTGTTCAGATGTACCATGAGTCGTTTGGCTCAATTCTAACATATGAAATACTGGAAGTGTACCTAGACATTGCCTTACAAGTCTGACGAGCTCCATCTGCCCGGGGGGCTGGGAATCGAACCCGGGTCGCAGCGGTGAGAGTCCTGCACCTTAACCACTAGACCACCAGAGGCCTCACTGCCACTGTCCAAGCTTGCTCGGCCCCGGCAGATGAACCTCAGGATTAAAGGGTGGGCTCAGTTCAGCGCACGCTGTGTCTCACCTAAAAAATCCACTGC